>NC_071509.1:135998149-136301179 GCF_027887155.1 Malaclemys terrapin pileata | reverse complement strand
TAAGCTGGTAGTTAAGCTTAGAAGTTTTCATGCAGGCCCCTACATTTGTACCCTAAAGTTCAAAGTGGGGATCCAGCCTTGACAGGTACCTAGTTGACGCTCTCAGTCAATGAGAGTCTGTATTCTGAGTTTGCTCCCATTACAGTCCCATTGACTTCAATGGGATAGGAACAAGGCCTTTGAAAAATCTCCCCTGAGACAGTCACACATGATATTACAGGTATATTTTCAAATAGTTTATAAATGGTTAACAAATGGTTAATAGATGTTTTAACAAATGGTTACTCAATTGCTATAGTGTAATCTGGAGTCCAGTGGGTCAGTAGCTGCTTAGAATCATTGCTTATAACCATCTATAACCTCTTCTACTAGCGTGAGGAAAAATTCCTATAATACACACTAGTGATGACTGCAACATGTCTATAACATCTGTTCTCAATCAAAATCCCTTTGTAAATTACTTAGAGACGTATCCTAATATAAAGTGTGATCAAGTAGATGACAAGAGCCCAGACAGAAAGTGGTTGTCATACACTCTCACAGTCAAGGAGGGGTGGTGGATGCACGTAACTCGCTGAAAAATCCTGTCCCCCTTGATGAGTCCACAGAGGATATGAGTCTGTTAGAACCTGGGCTAGAGGGCTTTTGTTCTTCCACTTGTGTAAGAGCTGGGGATTGAACTGGTGACTTCCAGAGCTAAAAGCATGAGCTGCTACAGCTTGAGCTAAAAAGACAAGTCTCTCTAACTAGGGCAACAGATTCACCTGAGGATCTCTCTCTCTCCCCCCCCACCCCCCCGTGCTGACCACCAGCAGGGATGCCAATTGGGGACCAAAGCTGCCCAGAGGAGGGATAGAATTTCCCCCTCCCACCATTTGAGAGGGCCCCCAAACCAAGCGGCTCTGTGACTTGGTGCGTAGGGTCACATCACCTCTCAGGTTTGGGTTGGAGGCCCCTTGGCAAAGGGGCAACTGGGCCAGATCTGAGTGGTGCTGCAACCCCGTACCAGGTCACAGCACCCAGAGCGGGAAGCCGGGCCCAGCCCCAAGGCACAGGAATCGCTGCTGCTCTTCCAGGAGTGAGCAAAGTGAGTGTGCTTCTACAGTTTCATTTGTACTTCAGTTTTATCGGTATCTTGCTTCTGCCCAACATTGCCAGTGCAGCAGCTCCATTGGCAGGCGAACTCCATGGTGACAATAGGGTGACCAGACAGCAAGTGTGAAAAATCAGGACAGGCGGTGGGGGGTAATAGGAGCCTATAGAAGAAAATGCCCCGAATATCAGGACTGTCCCTATAAAAGACGGACATCTGGTCACCCTAGGTGACAAATGCAAAGTAATTAATATTCAGCAGACTAATTTGAACTTCAAGGGCTGACAGCGCTACAAATGCATCTGAATATCTTCTTTAAGGGCATAGGAAGGGGCAAGAGATCAGACATACAACTGCAAAGAATCAGAGGCTCTTTACCTAAAGTTTTCCACAGGCTGGCATCCAAAGATTACACACAACAATCTCACCATGCCAGTCTACCAGTGATCTTCACTCAGACTTCCCTCCTCGGGGATGGAAAGTAAGCAGAAATTGACAATGATGAACTATGCTGTGTCTGTATGTGGAACAGCCGGACAGCAAGGCAAGGGAAGATACATGTCTGCTGTTACGTGGAGAGACAGGAGAATAAACAAATGGGTAAGGGAACAAAGCAGGGTGAAGGACATCTTGAACACAAAGGACGCTTAAGTGGCAAATCTGGTAACAAACTAGCCAGGTAGCAGGAGGAATAGTGGATTGGAAGAGAAATGACAATGAGTAGAAATGAGCGAGGCGCTCAGGAGTGTTAACCGTGTTCAATGTGAGTTCTGCATAAGCTGTGCAAATATTATGGACCTGTCCACGGATCTCAAAAACAACTCTCCGTTTTCCTAGATTCCTAGATTTTAAGATCTGAAGGGACCATTATGATCATCAAGTCTGATCTCCTGCATAGCACAAGGCAGATAATTTCCTACGTTACGTTTTATGCTTTCCCTCCTAACTTCTTTCCAAAACCTCCCCTCCATCTAACAGATGCTCACCAGTCACAAGAGCTTCTCATATGCACATATTATCACGTGTGTTCTGCATCCTCCTCCACTACAGTCACCCCAATGAAGGAATGTAATGGACACAATCACAAATATGTGTGTGTTAAAAATGGGAGTGTGCATTGCACACTGCGCAATGTCTTACAAGTTGCTATCCCTCTTACGGTGAGGGGAAGTCACCGGACTTGTCTGCTTGCTCACTGATTGATATTTCTGCAGTTTTCTGCTGCAATTAAGCAGATGGGTATTTTCTAGGCTTGTGTACAAATTCTGTAAGGGCTTGTTGTCCCGGATCCACAGGATCTGGGCTATGGCCCCAGCTTTGGAACAGTCTCTGAGAGGACCCCTTCAGTGTGCCAGATCCCCTCTTAGGGGTCTGACTCTTCCTCCAGGGTAACTCACACGCCTTCACTGCCTCCTTAGACTTGATCTTTGGGCCATCAGCAGCCTTGCTTCACGCCGTGAGCTCCGTTCAGCGAGTCCCACTGAGACAGACCCCTGCGGGAGACTTGTACCATCTTAAGGAGCAATCCACCTCCGCAAGCATCGGCAGTGATAGCCATCCAGCGCTGTCAGATAGTAGGGTTTATTAGTCAACTGAAGCACAGCATGGGAAGTCCTTGCATAGCACAGAGGAATGAAGGTTAAGGCACATTCCATTCTGGGTAGCCAGAGCCCAGCCAAGCTGTAGTGAACCCCACTGTTCAAGCTCTGTCTCCCCATCCATCTGATCTCCTTGGTCAGATGCCCAGGTACGGCCCTCTGACTGCTTCCCACAGCCAACCCTGAACTTCCACCTCATCCCCCACCACGGTCCTTTGTTCTTCCTGCAGAGAGATTGGGCAATCTAGAGTCGCTGGTTGCTAGGCATCAAAATCCCAGTGATTTGATTTGTCATTGTCTTCAGGGGTTCCCCACGGACACAGGGTTGACACACTTAATCCCAGGCAGTTAGGCACCATTCACACCGGTGTTTTAGCCTGCTTCGAGAGAAGACAGTCCCTTTCTAATCCTTAGGTAACAATGTAACATATAGGGGAAACTGAGGCACACATTGGCTTCATAAAAATATTACAAAAATTCCTACTTCATCCCACTTGGCTACACAAGTAGGAGTAGAGTTACAGTGGTACCACCTCTCTAGCGTAGAATCCATTATATCAGTATAAAAGGTGCTTTGATTGGTATCACTCATTCTGGCACAAGAAAGGAAATAAGCTATACCCATATAAGGCATCTTTATACCAATACAATGCACACTAGGGGGACTGCCCTGGTATAACTATGTAAGGAAAGGGCACACCCCTGACCAAAATAGTTATAAATCCCGTGAGTAGATTAGGGCCTTAAAATGCCAATATCTTGAGCTGGGATGTCCCATTTAGGTGCAAAGCACACCTAGCAGCCCGCACTAGAGCAAAGTTTTCCATGCCCTCACTTTTGGTCCCGATTTTCCCACCCTTATTCATGTAGATGTGACCTCCTTTCTTGGTAGGATTCCTTGTGGGGCCAAGCAAAGCACTCCTCACTGTGCAGGAGGGTATGAGAAGCCAGCACTTGGCGAATACTCCATCTGCAGTCAAGGAACCTGATTCTCAGTTGGACAAAAGCCACTTTACCCCGCTCTGGCAGGGCCAAGAGGCTCTGATGTTGGTATAAAAGTAATTTATTCCATCTTTCTGGTCCCTTTCCATCCCCATCATCGTGTGTAAGAATTCAGGCTCATTGACTTCAATGGGACTTTTCACCCAGGACTAGATTGCGATATCCTTCCTCACACTGAGCAGTCCCACTGACACGACTGGGCTCACTCACGGACTAAGGTAGTCCTATAGGTGAGGAAGGATAGCAGATGCTGGCCCAGTCGGTTTCCTTGCTTTAACAGGAAGCGCATGGGGTTTTCCGGCAAGGAATGTTTTTATGATCGTTTGAATGGATGGACTCGGGTTGCGGTGGTTTCATCCTAACCCCCATTTTATTCAGTCCCACCAAGAACATGTCGTGCAGCTGGATTTGAATAACAGATGACATTGGTGTCTGTGAGTGTACCGTGAAGGAAACTAGTCATACACCAGGAAGCATGGGATAGATCTTTGAAACGGGAAAAGGAAAATTATCCCAAAAGGAGGGGAAAAATATGTTTATAATACTGTCAATAGCAGATCTGCAGAGCTTGGGGAAAAAATATTGTCTCAAAGACTCTTCTTCAAGCGTGCAAGCAAACGGAATGCAGGCAAACTCTCCTGGAAGCTAGTACTTCTACAGAAGAGGAGGTTTCAGGGTTTAACTGAATGTAAATGATGCATTCAGTATTCAAGATACAGGCCTGTCAAACGTCTTGAAGGGGAAAAGTATATGCCTTCTGAAAACAGCACATTAAAAAGCAGGGAACAGCCTGGTTATATCCGTAAACTGGTATCATGTCTATGCGAAGAGATCACTTAGGTGAATGAGATGCATTATAATCAGGATGTTTATCATGCATAATTACAGAGCAGGAGTGGCATTTTACTGTGCTGACAGGTTCTGATCTGCAGTAATAGATGTATGTTCATTCACATCACTGAAGGCAGGCAGTGGTGGAGTAAGGATTCGAGCCTGCAAACACTTAAGCACATGCTTATCTTTAAGTACATGTGTAGTTCCCCGGGTCAAAGATCCAGATTCTCAGCTGATGTAGATCAAAGTAGCTCCATTGAAATCAGCAGAGCTATTCTTAAATACACCAGCTGAGGAGCTATGTCATTGAGATTATTCACGGGTTTAAAGTTGATGTGTTTTCAGGATCGGGATGTGAAACTCCAGGGGTAGATGGACTGGCATCCAGACTATATGGGAGTCACTTTAGAATCTCCAAAATGTCCGACGGTTCCTCCTATATGAAAGAGATCTGTACAGCTGGCCAAACTGGGCTATTAGCCTGCTGGGTGTTAAGGAACATGCCACGTACCACATGTCCAATAGGTCAATCCTCCAGCTAACGCATGGACTAGGCACATCCTGATATTCTGTTAATTCCAAAAGGGGTCCGTCCAACCCAGAAGCACAGCAGATGGTACGTAGGACCAACAGTTAAGTTGCTGATGTTAAAGAGGGAAATAAATACAAAATGAACCAAGAAAATCCTGCCCACAAATTTGTCTCCAAAATCATCCTCTTTAAGATTCTGGCTTGCCCTGCTCACCCATGCAAATGAGTAAGGGGGTGTTAAAGGTGCCCCTTCACTCCCCTGTGTGGGCTGCCCCATCCTGGGTCACAGCACAGCGGGGCACCACTTCCAACAGCACCTGCCTTTCAAATGACACTGTGATGCTCAGGCTTTCCCCTAGCCCACCGGATCTTCCATGTGTCAAGTCTAAATGCTCATGACACACAATTGTTTCAGGACGCATGCGAGTCCTCTAGTGCAGGCAAATCTCTGCATCTAACTTCAGAGATACGTCTGATGCTGATTAGGCTAAATGTTCATTCAATGTACAGTGGACCATTTGTGAAATGATCTTGGTGTGCGTTTGTGTGTATGTGTGTGTGCACGCCCAGTACAATGACACATACTTTCGTTATTGACTGAGAACAGTATGGCAGGGAACAAGAATGTCTTCCTTCTTATGTCTGTCTTCTAGAAGATTTAGAGCACTCAGCCCTGCTCTGTTAGGTCCTTTCCTGTTTCCCTTTTAGTTACATTATTTTTACTGCGTGCATTTCTCTTGACAAAAACCTCCTCTACAACTTCATAGATCCAAGTGCCGAGGGTGAACTCTGCTTCCTTCATTCCTACACAGAGACCCATGGCCCCACCACCCAGGGTCATTTATTGAATGAACCTGTGGGCATAAAGACATTCCTTCTGTGGAAGGGAAGGGGCACAGTATCGTTAGTGAATGACAAAAAGTTGAAAGTCTGACTGGGGAAGAAGTTAGGAGTCTAGCCAGCTACTTAAGTGTCTTCTCTCTTTCTGTATGGCTGTTACTGCATGCATGGGACTGGAGAGGCAAATAGACATGGTTACAAATCTAGGGTGGGATTTTCATAAGAGCTCAAGGGATTTAGGCACCCAAGTCCTTGAGAACAGTGGGAACAGACAGGGACCTAAGTGGGACCCATTGCATGCTGAGCTCTTTTGAAAATCTGGCCTGTTGAATTAAGTAACGGCAGGCTCAGGCCGGTGTTTTGTACATCTGCGGCCTTTAATATCACTCAACCCCTTGCTAATGCTACCTACACAAAACATGGTTCAAGTCCTGGTTCTTCCCACAAGCGCTATTTCAGGAGCAGAGTGAAAGGAGTGGCATATGGAGATATACCCCTCTCATAGAACTGGAAGGGACCCTGAAAGGTCATTGAGTCCAGCCCCCTGCCTTCACTAGCAGGACCAAGTACTAATTTTGCCCCAGATCCCTAAGTGGCCCCCTCAAGGGCTGAACTCACAACCCTGGGTTTAGCAGGCCAATGCTCAAACCACTGAGCTATCCCTCTCAGATTGTGAAGGAATGCTGACAACCCCCCTGTGATTTTGGAAGGGAGAGGTGTTCTCTCAGTAAACAGTACTAGAAAAAAAAATGGTTGGTTATTTACCTGTGGGGCAGACAATGAACAAGACAATGGCCATTGACTTTCTCTTTTCATCTAATCTCTACAGGTGCGAATGCAAGTCACATGCTTCCACGACAGCTTTACTTCAGCAGGAAAGAGAAGTGTGAAAACACAGAAGAAATAGGTTGGAGGCCCAGTCACTCCTGGATGCCCTGGGCGAGGCAGTGTACAGGCAGAGGTTTACAGAATATTACCCCGGCACACCCCAGCCCTTTACACCAGGATGTGTTCCTCCCCTTTGTAAGCCCAGATCACACTCAGCACTGCACTAGGTGAGGGCCCTTGGCAGCTGCTTTTCCACACCCATCACATTCCCTTGATCTGTGAGAGAGGGAAGAGTGACTCCAGTTTAACATCATTTCACCCACTCCCGGTAGGTCCTGAAGGCCACTCAGCTACACTTCCCAGTCAGCTGCTAGTTCTAATGACACCAACCTGGACATATGATCATTAGCCGTAGTCCTGAAGAGCCTACATAGATGATTAGAGCTGTTGAAATATTTTGAATTTTGATAAAATATGGGGGGAAATGCAATGGCATATTTGCCATTTTTGCCTTCCATTTTTTGACCAGCTGAAATTTTTTGAGCTTTGCAATTGCAATGAAATTTCAAATCCATGTATTTCTTTATTTTTGAAATTTCAGATCCCAATAACAAATGGGAAAAACTCTTTTTAGGGAAAAGTGCCGTTTCACTTTCCATTTTGCCGGCTTTAAAGATGAATGAAGTCTCTGCCCCATAGCTGTGATTGGAGCCATACTAGGGCTGGGCTCCTGCATTGCGTAGTCCAGAGGAATAGGGCTGTTCATTCACACTGTTCCAGTGACTTCAGTTCGGCTCCGGGCATTTGCAGCAGTTTGCCTGCATGCTACACACAGGGCTGGCTCTAGATTATTTGCCGCCCCAAGCATCGAGATCGCAACTGTCCGAAAAAAAAAAAAAAAGCTCCGAATGCCGCCCCTGGAATTGTGCCGCCCCAAGCACGTGCTTGCTTTCCTGGTGCCTAGAGCTGGCCCTGGCTACACAATGCAGGATCGGGCTCTAGGAGGCTAAGATCGAGGTGACCTTGCTGACATTGGCTTTGTATCATCTTCTCAGAGATTCAAAATGGTTTACACTTGATTGACTGAAGCTCCTAGGATCTGATATTTACAACATTCAGACAGCCATGGGGTATTCATGAATCCTTAAATTTGCATGTTTTTTTACCACAAAGAAGTATGGGGCTGGATGAATGGACTATGAGGTGGATAGAAAACTGGCTAGATCGTCGGGCTCAACGGGTAGTGATCAATGGCTCCATGTCTAGTTGGCAGCTGGTATCAAGCGGAGTGCCCCAAGTGTCGGTCCCGGGTCTGGTTTTGTTCAATATCTTCATTAATGATCTGGAGGATGGCGTGGACTGCACCCTCAGCAAGTTTGCAGATGACACTAAACTGAGAGGAGTGGTAGATACGCTGGAGGGTAGGGATAGGATACAGAGGGACCTAGACAAATTAGAGGATTGGGCCAAAAGAAACCTCATGAGGTTCAACAAGGACAAGTGCAGAGTCCTGCACTTAGGACAGAAGAATCCCATTCACTGCTACAGACTAGGGACCAAATGGCTAGGCAGCAATTCTGCAGAAAAGGACTTAGGGGTTACTGTGGACGAGAAGCTGAATATGAGTTAACAGTGTGCCCTTGTTGCCAAGAAGGCTAATGGCATTTTGGGCTTTATAAGTAGGGGCATTGCCAGCAGATCGAGGGATGTGATCATTTCCCTCTATTCGACATTGGTGAGGCCTCATCTGGAGTACTGTGTCCAGTTTTGGACCCAACACTACAAGAAGGACGTGGAAAAATTGGAAAGAGTCCAGTGGAGGGCAACAAAAATGATTAGGGGGCTGGAGCACATGGCTTATGAGGAGAGGCTGAGGGAACTGGGATTGTTTAGTCTGCAGAAAAGAAGAATGAGGGGAAATTTGATAGCTGCTTTCAACTGCCTGAAAGGGGGTGCCAAAGAGGATGGATTTAGACTGTTCTCAGTGGTAGCAGATGACAGAACAAGGAGTAATGGTCACAAGTTGCAGTGGGGGAGATTTAGGTTGGATATTAGGAAAACTTTTTCACTAGGAGGGTGGTGAAGCACTGGAATGGATTACCTAGGAAGGTGGTGGAATCTCCTTCCTTAGAGGCCAGCCTTGACAAAGCCCTGGCTGGGATGGTTTAGTTGGGGATTGGTCCTGCTTTGAGCAGAGGGTTGGACTAGATGACCTCCTGAGGTCCCTTCCAACCCTGATATTCTATGATTCTATGGCTGTTCATCACTCACGTTCTTCGCCCTTCGCGGTTCATTGGTCTCCAGGTTAGATCATTTCATTCATCCAGTCAGGGACCACAGATAATATTGTGTGATAGTCCCTGCCTCAAAGAGGTTACAATCATTTTGTTTTGTGTGTGTACAACACCTAGCATAATGCGGTCCGGGTCCATGAATGGGTCTACTCCGCATTATTAGATTAAAAATAAGACTAAGAATTTGGGTGATCAACCCCAATCTGTCAGGGATAAGAGCCAATCTCCAGGCGACCTAAGGAGCACAGCTGGCCTGTAGGAGGCTGCCTGATTGGCTGCACCTGATTGGTGGGAAGTGTCAGCAGACTGGGTTTTAAGCCCAGCAGCAGTTCGGTGACTGCCCAAAGCATTTGCCCATGGCTGTGATCGTGCCTGTGTCTGCTTGTTCCCAGCCTTGCTCCTACCTTGCTTCACTCCATGTAATTAATTTCTGACCCTCCGCTTTGATTTCTGTCTTAGCCTTTGACCCTTAGCATCTGACTCCAGTTCTGACCCTTAGCTCCATTGCCTGACTCCTGCTTTAACCACTGGGCATGACTGCCCATATTCCAGTCAGTGACACAATCAATGAATAGCAAATATTCACTTCAAGTTTGGTCCATGATCTGAAAATTATTTTTCAAAGATATTTTGTGAATACTTACAATTAGAGTAAGGAATTATTCAGCTAACGATTTTGGGGGGGTGCGAAGAGCAAGGTGGATTTGTTAAAACTGAATCTTTACTTGGAAAAGCATCTGTTTCAACAAATTTCTCTTTTTTCGGGGGGGGAAATGAAATTGTCAATGTTTTGAAATCATTATGATGATTATCTATTATTATGGTTCAAAATTTAAAATAAAATGGGAGGGAGAAACAGGTTGGATCAAAACAAAAGGTTTTTAATTAATCTCATTCCAAAAAACAAAATTCAGATTTTCAGTGGATGCAAATGTTTGAGATTTTGATGTTTTGTGCCTATTCAGGATGGGATTTTTTTTTTTCTCGGTCTCAGAAAGTCTCAGGGGATGAGAAACCACCTCCCACCCAGCTCGACCTGTAATGAACGAACACATTTAAAGAAAATCAGCTCTGTTTGCAAAGTTCTTTCTAACCATCCCATTTGCGCCTAATGGCTTAGCCAGCTCTGCTGACAGTTGGGGTAAAAGGCCAGGTGGCAGCTGGTAAAATTGTTAGCACAGATGAGACCATTCTATGTCGTACAGATGTTGGGAGATTGCCTGCTTGTGGAAGATGATAACAAATGTCCTCTGAAGCTCACTCACCACTAGTGGTGGTAACTTTCCAAGGTTCTCCAGTTGGTAGAACTGTTTGCTTGTCATTAATAAAGGATTTCTCCCCTAGATGAGCATTTGATTTAAACTGAAAACACGCCTGCATGTCTACTTTTAGTCTGCTCAGTAAATCAATGTTTGCTTTTACATCCTGCCACTGAACTACTTACACAGGGCACTCTGTCTGTGAAGCTCTCAATACAGAAAATTATCTCTAATGCACAGCTAAGAACTCCGGCCTACAGTCCACTGATGCCTGCTATAAACTCTATACAGTACCTCTATTGTTAAAAATACTTTGACATGCCAGCCATTCTCTGGCTTTCATGAAATCTCAGATCTATTATTATTCTTTTGAAGAGAGACGGTAACTCTAATCACAAGTAATCACCACCAGTCAGAAAGGTATCAATGGGAATACAAGTTTTACCCTGAAGGGCTATTTGAACTCGCAGAAAAATGTTGAATTGCCCCCGAAGCAATTGCCGATTAACCAGTTAATGAAGCATCTGTGACTGCTGGCATGTCCCAGACATGTCACTGCAATGCTTGAAGGATGGAGGAGTTTAACAGAAAGATTGATTGTAGCGACTACTTTTATAGCAGCCAATCAGATATAAATGAAATGAAATTCTCTTTGGCTCATATTCCACCATCTATTTGTGGGCCTGTCCTGTTCTGTTTAAATTGTCTGAAAGCTGCTTATCCCTCGCTTTAGGAAGGCTTGGGCTTTACAATATGTAATATTTGGTTTATATTTTCTAGAGTTGTCTCTGATTTCCATTTGCTGCTTGGCAACTATGATACAAATATATTAGGCGTGAGAGTTTAATGTAAAAATATATATGTATGCATGTGTAAATGAATTCTATCCGCCGATAATTGCATTATCTGGCACACACAGTAAATTAAAGGTCAGACTTTTTAAAGTGCTCATCCCCCACAGCATATTTAGATGTCTAAATAGAAGCCACCATGTACTGAACCCTTTAGAAAATCTGCCCTTACATACACTAGATGGGGTGTGGGTGTGGGTGTGTGTGTGTGTGTGTGACTCACTTTTTTACAAAATTCAAACCTATCAATCTGAATCTTTTTTGTAATCTGATTACAGACTTTTGAAATGAAGCTGATTGTATTTCATAGATTCTAAGGTCGGAAGGGACCACTGTGGTCATCTGGTCCGACCTCCTGTATAAAACAGGCCAGAGAACTGCCCCGAAATAATTCCTAGAGCAGAGCTTTCAAAGAAACAGCCAATCTTGATTTGAAAATTGTCAGTGATGGAGAATCCATCCCAACACTTGCTAAATTGTTCCAATGACTAATTACCCTCATTGTCAAAAACGTAGGCCTTATTTCCAGTCTGAATGTGTCTAGCTTCAGCTTCCAGCCACTGGACTGTTTTAGACCTTTCTCTGCTAGGCTGAAGAACCCATTATTAAATATTTGTTTCCCATGTAGATAATTATAAGTATTTATTTAGAAATGGTGATGTACTAATCAGGCAAGTAGGACTTTTCTTAGGGTGACCAGATGTCCCGATTTTATAGGAACAGTCCCGATTTTGGGGGCTTTTTCTTATATAGGCTCCTATTACCCCCCACCCCATCCCGATTTTTCACACTTGCTGTCTGGTCACCCTACCTTTTCTAGACAAATCCTTCTGGAGGTGGAATGTGAAGGGTATCTACCTCATATAGCAACGACTGCACTGTCTTGGTATAACATAAGCAGAAAATTACATTCGTTTCCAAAGAACTTATATTTTACCGTATCTGTGATAGTCCGAAATGTGTGATGGCAATGACAAGAATCTGTTCTGCAAAAATACTACTCTGATATTTCAAATGCTCACACTGCTTTTGTGTGTGTGTGTGTGTGCACGCATGCGTGCGAGTTGTGCATGAGGTCCCTATCTCTGTGAAGAGTTCAGTCCCTCCAGCTCTCTGCCATGGAATCAAACTCAGCTTTATTCTCAAGCAAATGAAAAGGGGGTAATCATAAAGATACAGCCACTAATTATGTAAACTTCTGTGATTGTCCCTACCGCCGGGTGTTGCAATACCAGTCCCATCTAGATAGCTGGTAATGTGCTGGGCGGACCACAAGTTCACAGGCAAATGCTGTGTGTGCGAAGGGATCACACTGAACACGGAGTTAATTAATGAATACAATATAGAATGAATTCTCCCTGTAACAAGCCACAATATATTTCATAAATCAACAGAGACCTCTTAGCCCTGTGAATAATTGTTAAAGGAACACACCTGTTACAAGAATGTTTTCCAGGATTTAACACACCTCTGCTCGCTCTGATTTGCATGATTTCCCCACAGTCTTTTGCAGAAATGTTATTAATTTCAGCAAATGGTTTTTACCTCTGTAGGTTGAGAGGAAACACAACTTGAAATGGTAATTTTGCATTTGATGAGCCTGATTATGGAAGAAAGGCAAAAATGTGATTCCCTAGCTATAAAAACAGTAGTGCATCTTTCCCATAGCCACTGTCCCCTCCACCCCACAGCATGCACAATGCACAAAACCATTCCAAGTTTTCTTTCATTCTTTAAAATGGCAATAAATTCAAATCTTCATACAGAGTCTGGGTGACATTACAGCGACAATTCCACAGGTAACAGATGCAACCTGACTTGCAGGGTGATCCAATGAAGGGGCACTGGGCTAGGACTCAGCTCCTGGGTTCTAGTCTTCAGCGTTGTCACTGACCAGCTTTGTGACTCTGGCCAAATTCCTTCAGCTCGGTTTCCCCTCCCACTTTTGTCTATTTACATTGTAAACTTTTGGGGACAGGGACTATGTGTTCAGTGCCTAGCACAGTGAGGTCCTCACCTGAGGCGAGACTAATTTAATACTTATTAATGATTTGTAATAATGGAGGAGGAATAACCAAGGTGCACAGTGCTAGAAAGGAAAGCAGAGTGAAGAAGGTGAATAGAAGGCAATGCGAAGGAGCCATAGAGTGGAAATGTTGCATTACAATATAGAAAGCTTAAATGCCAAATAAATAAGAGGCTGGAGTACAAAGCACCATGGGGATAGGGTGGGTATTCATCCACCTGCATCTCAACCTGGACTTTAATGTTCACATTGAACAAAATTCTCTTTTTGGGTCCTCCCCCAGAATTTTGTTTTCATGTGGCTTCGTCTCTGTTGGTCCTTTCCTTCCTGCAGTGACTCTGTAGTCTATCCTGGATCAAAGAGTGCACAGGGGCACAGATTGGGAGAGGACTGTTGCAATGCCCAGATCCAGGTGCAAGTTTCTGCGTTAGAAGTGAAGTTTGCTTTGTCTCATAGCAGAGCTCCCATATATGGTAATCCCTGCTCCCAAAACGAAGTTTGCTAGCTCCAGTATCATAAATGCTTCTTGAATTTTCCAAAGCCCTGATAGATTCCTGACCTGGCCACTTTTATTGACGCTGTTGCCCATTGCTTAAGGCTGGGAGTTAGATGCCCAAATCCCATTGGAGATTCAATGGAAGTTGGGTACCTAACTCACATCGCCATCATCATCAAACACACATTGTCTACTGAGGATGGTTGCACCAGACAGAGTGACTATGAGTGATGGCATCAGACCAGGTGTCATGTAGTGAAGTTCTCAGATCTGGCTCAGTCCTGAGAATCCATGAATCTCTGGGGTGATTCCTTGGGTGGTGACAGGCAGGGTCAGGGTGTGCACACCTTCATGCATCAGTGGAGCATTTGAGAGCACATTGTGCTGGGGTGTTTTAGTCCACCCTGGAGATGTGGCCAAAGAGCATGCAACATCACTTTTGACTATAATGAGCATTTGAAGGAAGGCCAGACCTCAGCGAGCCTGTGACATTTCACATGAAGTCAAACCACTTTACGCTCAGGCTTTGGTGATGACAGCACACAGAATGCCTCTAGCTGCTCCAAATCTGCCTTAACCTTATGCCAACTTTGAAAATACAAGCCTAAGTTTCCAGTGTCTTTGAAATGAATTATTTGCATTTTTTTTCTCCATATAAAACACATGATCACTAGTGTCCTTTGTCCATGGAGGTGGTCCATCCTCATTCATCATATCCATTACCTAACTGTGCTGCTAATTTCTAAAAGGGAACAAGTGATCAACCCAACACTGAATTTATATCAAGGTTGCAGTAGTGTTAGGTTGCATAATTCAATGAATTCACTTTCCAGAAAACATACCATATGTTTTTCATTCTTTGTAATTAGCAACCGTAATTTCTCATTTCTGCATAATAACAATACACTTCTATCTGCTACAGAGTTGCCAGTGCAGACAGTTTGCCATCAAAGAAACATTGTAAGAATCGTTCCATACATCTGGTATTGCCGCTTTTATTTCCTTGCGAATCCACCTGAATAAGGTCAACGCTTTTAATTTTCAGGATATCAACATTTTCAGGGTGGCCAAGTAAATGATATTTAATGACAGACTGCACTATAAAGATATACGATTTCCAAATTGATTAATTCCTTTTGAGCAGATGATCAATAATATATAGACACAACAATCTGAGGTCAGAAAGTACGCAGGGAAAAATAGGACAGAGGGCAAGAAAAGAAGCAAAGATCCTGAAATTTACTTAAAACGTATTTTAAATAACAGCAGAGACTCTGGCCTTGATTCAGTAAACACTTAAGCATGTGCTTCACTTTAGGGATGGACTTAAGCATGTGCTTAACCAGGACAGCACTTAAGCATGTGCTTAAAGTTGAGTGATTAGCTAAATCAGAGCTTCTTGGATATCTCTTCAAATATTTCAGACAGATTACCAGAACCTAAAGGGCACCAATACTGAAGTCAAAATCAGAGAAGTATCAGGGGGTAGCCGTGTTAGTCTGTATCTACAAAAACAACAAGGAGTCTGGTGGCACCTTAAAGACTAACATTTATTTGGGCATAAGCTTTCGTGAGTAAAAACCTCACTTCTTCAGATGCATAGAGTGAAAGTTACAGATGCAGGCATTATATACTGACACATGGAGAGCAGGGAGTTACTTCGCAAGTGGACAACCAGTGTTGACAGGGCCAATTCAAATCAGAGAAGACTCTCCCCCCGCCAAAAAAAAAAAAAAGACAGAAATTGCAACTCACTCCAATTTAACAACCGGGATTCATTTTAGTTGCTTAACTATTTGGGCAATTCATTTCCTCCCAACATTAGTGATTGGCTCAATCCTCCGCCCCCACTCTTATTAGGCATTTTAGTACATATTTTTTCGACCTTTGGAAATGTAGAGATAACTTTTCATATAAACGCTGAAGGGGTTAATACAGGAGGAAAGAAATGTATTTGTTTGTAAATTCCATCAGCCTAGACTTATATTCACACTTCCTCTTGTCTTCCATGCAGATTTCTTTAGTTTTAAAGTAGTATGTATCAGAGTGCAATATTTTCATATTGAGTGCTAAAGAAAAAGCTGCATGTCAACACAAGCTAGTACAGTATTGAGTATTTGCTGGTTCGTTCTTTTTTTTTCTTAAATCAAATATTAATGCCGATGAAAGGTGATACATTGACAGCCCTGGAGATTAACATCCTTCTTGTATTGACTACAGGTGTGGCCTGGGCAGCAGCAGTTCAAACGTTAGCCTCCTCTTCTTAGATAAATTTTCAAAAATGAGGGTCTAAAATTAGCCCCCTAGGCCCCTATTTAGGCCTCTAAATAAGTAGATTGGTTTTCAAAGCCTGTACCATAGGATCATAACAATGACACGTCTTAGGGGTCTATCTCAGTGGTTGTCAACCTTGTCCATATCAGGTCTGCCCATCATTCGGTCAGGACCCCTCTTTATTTAGCAATATGGGAAGGCCAGGAGCCCCAGTTGTCCTCTGTCTAGCATAGGGTTTTGTTATAGCACACACCCTGATTAGTTAGATGGGCAAAGCAGGGTTCCACTCCCCTGTGGATTTCATGGAATTTTCTGCTCCTCTCCCTTCCCTGGGTGTAGTGGCTCTGCTTGGGATATTTTTGTGTGTGTGTGTGCGGTGGGAAAGAGGTACACATGTCATCCGGTCACTGTGGAAATGCTTTATCAAAGAAGAAGGTCCTGCAGCATTTCTTAAAGGTGGTCAGACTCGGAAGTAGTCTAGCATCCTCTGGAACTTGGTTCCACTGCTGGACTTGTCGTGTATAGTCTACTCACTCAGTGTGCTATATTGTCCGCCCTGTCTGGGTATTCATATGACTCTCACTACTGTAGCATCTGTCCAATCTTCAATCATTGAATGGATTTTATCCTCATGACACCCCTGTGAGATAGGAAACTATTATTTGCATCTAACTGTTGGGGAACTGAATCACAAAGTAAATTAAGTGATTTGACCAACATTACTTAAGAAGTCTGTGACTAAAAAAGTCTAGTGTAGAATGGCCAATGGCTCATTTGCCTTCAATGGGCCATGCGGTGTGCAGGACAAGCACTTTACCTTAATTAATGCTTCTTTTCCTGTTTGAGTTACAGAATCACAGAGGTTTACAATGCAAACATGCGATATAACTTCATACCTTGGGATACAGACATTATAAGGAGGATTAATATATGCAGCATCCTACAATCCTTCCGTAAAGTCTAAATACATTCTGATAACACTACGATCTATTTTTAATTATACTAAACCACAGGTGAGCCAGACAGCTTTCCAACTATGCATTTGTCAGAGTTCACTGAGGCCTGGGGCCTTGGCATGAGCTGGCACATGGTCTGCCAGAAGCACAGGGGTAATTGGAGCTAATAATATCAACAGGAAAGGGAGGGGGGTAATGTTTAGAAACCGGTGTTGTCAAATTTCATAACTGTGTCACCAGATTCGCAGTCTTTGGTCTGGTACTTAAAGCCCTAGCGTCTGGTGATTACTTTTAAAAAGGAAAACTGAAATTCTCATGTCCACATGGTTCTATAGAAAAGCTTGAACCCCAAAGGCTTAAAAAAACAGGGCAAATAAGTACCCACCATTTTTTAAAAAATTCTCATTATTTTCACGCCAGTTCTAGGATCTGGAGGCCTGACTCATAGTTTTTGAACACTAGCCAGTAACAATACTGGAAATCTTACAACTGAAAGCACTGAGCCCTCTCTACGGAAAATGAGCATGCCAACCAATTGGATGTTGCCTTCCTGCCATTGTGTCTATGACAGCCCAGGTAGGCCAAGGAACTGATACAGTCACTAGTGACACAATGGCCACTCGCTTGTTCCTGGGAATTAATCTTTTTTGTTAAATGTGATTCTGAGATGGAATCTGTGCACTCCACAGAATAACAGATTCCCCTGGATCCATTTCATTTCCTCTTCTTGGCACCGCCACCATTGCTGTCCTGACTGGGTATGGTTATATCTGCAGAAGAGAAGAATGAGAGGGGATTTGATAGCTGCTTTCAACTACCTGAAAGGGGGTTCCAAAGAGGATGGATCTAGACTGTTCTCAGTGGTAGCAGATGACAGAACAAGGAGTAATGGTCTCAAGTTGCAGTGGGGGAGGTTTAAGTTGGATATTAGGAAACACTTTTTCACTAGGAGGGTGGTGAAGCACTGGAATGGGTTACCTAGGGAATCTCCTTCCTTAGAGGTTTTTAAGGCCAGGCTTGGCAAAGCCCTGGCTGGGATTATTTAGTTGGGGATTGGTCCTGCTTTGAGCAGAGGGTTGGACTAGATGACCTCCTGAGGTCCCTTCCAACCCTGATATTCTATGATTCTATGATATGAAATGAGTCGGCGTACTCAGGATGGCCGCAGTCCCATTAGGTAACTCACATGCAGTGTGCAAAAGTAAGGGCAATCCTGGGGCGTTACATCTTGCCCTGAGCAGGTGACACAGCTACCTAAGAGTCACAGTTATCATCCTGGTTCCCCCCGGGCCATGCTGGCTCAGTGGGGCTGTCCTGCACGGAGGGAGAAGACGACAGAGCTTCATTGCCCCTCCATATGCTCCCTGCTAGCCTTCATGAGTAGCATAGTGATGTCCTCACCCATTGCCTGTACCGAGAAGTCATGCCAGGAGGCCATGCAGGGGAATGAAAGGAGGGCTGAGGGCACGTTACTGCCTCTTTATTTCGCTGTGTAAGGCAGGAGAAATCTATCTATCTATCTATCTATCTATCTATCTATCTATCTATCTATCTATCTATCTATCTAATCACTATAAATCCACAAAGCCAGCTAGAAGGGATCTGAATGAATAAGTTTGGCTTTTTTTTAATAAGAAGTCCTAGTTATCATTGAATCATTCCACCCTCTCGTCTCTGCCCAAAGCCCATTGTAGAATGGAGGCTTCTGGGAAGCACAGCCCGGCCTTCCCTTTCATGATCCATCAGTACAAAGAGGCTCCTGATGGGACTTCAGAATGC
Source organism: Malaclemys terrapin pileata (assembly GCF_027887155.1). Classification (NCBI taxonomy): domain Eukaryota; kingdom Metazoa; phylum Chordata; order Testudines; family Emydidae; genus Malaclemys; species Malaclemys terrapin. The sequence continues at coordinate 136,282,518 of NC_071509.1, read as the reverse complement.
TCAGTGCAGCAGAAGTGTCTGCTTTCAGGGACCCTGACATCCGCTTAGCGGGGTCAACATTCCTGGGGGCTCCCCCAGCATGGATATGAAAGGCTGGACGGGGGGAACAAGCCACTTGGAAACCATCTTTTCTTGTTCTGTAGCCCATCTGCTTGGGGAGCTGATTGACAGCTTGAGGGTGAAGGGCCACAGTCTGTGGTAATTGTCTCAGGCCTTTACTCAAACATGGCTGCAGATAGAGCCAGTCCCCACCGCCCGGGGAAGAAAGGGAGGCTTTGTGCAGCCTGACACAGTAAATGCCACTTCTGTCATGATTTAGACTTGTTGGGGTCAGTTTTTAACAACGTGGGATGCTCCGAAACCAGTCTCTTCCTCTTTGCTTTATCTCCGCTGACTTCTCTTCCTTCGTTATTTCTGCTTCATCAATGGGCATTGTTTCAGTCAGGCTTGAATTCCCTTTCAAATGGTCTTAGTCTAAAGAAAAAAAGGGGAGGAAATCCACTCTGTTGAATAAGATTTTTTTCTGGGGTTGTTGGTTTGTTTTCTTTCTTCTTTTTCTTCTCTTTCTCTCCTCTCATGTGTTACAAAGAATAGCTCTTAGTATTCTCTGAGGAGCTAGAGCATTTGCATATTAATTTAATTGTGTGTCTTCATGCAAAACTCTTCAACTCACAGCAAACTAGCCACAGTTATTAAAATTAATTTGCAAAGGAAGGGAGCTATTGTTTTCCAAAATAGGAGGCGTCAAGCCATGCGCTCTTCCACGTGCTAACTGCAGCCTCTTAGCAGTCTGTCGTATCATTGGCAGCAGAGATCGGTGCGAACAAGTCAAGTTCCTGTGGAAAAAGTAGGAAGCTGTGAAACTTGTAGTTGAAGTGTTTTTTGGAAAGGCTGAATTACATGTGGTAGGGCTCTATCTCGGTGGTTGTCAACCTTGTCCATATCAGGTCTGCCCATCATTCCGTCAGGACCCCTCTTTATTTAGCAATATGGGAGGGGCCAGGGTGGCCCTGAGCCCCAGTTCAGAAATTGTCCTTTTTTATAGCATAGGGTTTTGTTATAGCGCACATCCTGATTAAGAAGGTCCTGCAGCATTTTGTAAAGGTGGTCAGACTCTGGAGTAGTCTAACCGCCTCTGGAACTTTGTTCCACCCAGGTATAGTCTACTCACTAAGTGTGCTTTATTGTCCCCCCTGTGTGGATCTGACTCTCACTACTGTAGCATTTGTCCAATCTACTGTCATTTAATGGATTTTATCCTCACGACACCCTTGTGAGACAGAAAACTATTATTTGCATCTAACTGTTGGGGAGCTGAATCACAAACTAAATTAAATGACTTGACCAATGTAACATAAGAAGTCTATGGCTCAAAAAAAAAGAATTGGACCCAATTCTCTTGTGTATGCCAAAACAGTGCCCTATCCACTAGACCAACCTTCCCACCCTGCCTCCTTTTGTGCTTTGTCCTGGGATCTGTCTTGGGATCTGTGACTGCTCTATTGTCCCAGAGGAGCACAGTTGTCATGGCACTTCATGCATGGAGCGGTGGTTCACGAATGGAGATAGTCTCTTCTCTAGGGACCCGCAACTCCCATGTTAACAGGCATTACCGCTGTGCATCGAGAGGAGAACAGACCCATATGGTATGTGTTTAATATACCAGAATCTGTGTGTGACTCCCATTCAGTTGTGTGGCAAGGGAATGATAAATCCATGTATATGCTTATAGTGACTGATAACACAAGAGAAAAAAGATGTGAAGACTGTGGAACAGAAGATTTATTTTATACCGATAGGTCTTTCTTCTATCACTTTTAGGGTGTATTGTATACAAGTAGGGCTAGTCGGGAGTTTTTTGCTCTCACATGTTTCATTAAGAAATGCTGATTAATCAAAATTGTCCGCAAAAGAGATTTGGATTCGACAAATCTCTTGGCTCAAAAAAAAAAAAAAAAAAAAGCGGGGGAAGGGAGCTTGAAAATTGCCAATGTTTTGGTTCAACATTTTCAAAACAAAAATTTCCAATTTGAAATGACTTTTTGTTTTGAAAGAGGAAAAGGTCTAAATGGAAATGAAACATTTTGAAATGATCACAGTGAAATGTGTGTATTGACCGTGTGTGTTTGGGGATTTGACTGGTTCACAATTTTTGGAGATTTTGTCTGAGTCCCAGTTTGAAACGGGAAAAAATTTCAACCCCTGAAAAATACTCCAGGGGTGGAAAAACGATTTCCTACCCAGCTCCTTATACAAGGCATTATCAGTAGACTGGCTCTTCTCATTCTCCTATGTTGCCAACCGACATCTGTGTGGTTGCAATGGTTTGCACATGTTGTGCCACGCTGAAAAGTGAGCCCGGCTGTGTCCTCCAGTCTCTATGCCACGTTTACAAGAGAAGATCCACTGGGGTGGGGAATGGTCATTTCTGAGCACTGCCTCTTGACCTCATTGCTGGGTAGGGTGACCCTTCACCTAGCTTTTCCAGCTGGGAATATGATACTGAAATGAATGCGTCCAGCATTTTGTTCTGTGTGCTGCTAGCAGAAAGTAAATCCAAGCACTTACAGAGGCAGGCTTCATGTATTTTTATTAGCAGCGTTCTAATTGCTCGTGCACTGCACTCCAGTGCCAGCAGAACGAGGGCACACTGGTTGCAACATCATGGTGATCTTAAAGGGAAACCCCATTGCATAGTATAAGCTATCAGAGAAGAAAGATGGTCCTGAAGTTAAGGCATTGCAAAGGGACCCAGGAAACCTGTTTTCAGTGTTCACCTCTGCCACAGCCTTCCCCTATGACCTTGGGTGAGTCACTTAATTTCTCAGTGCCTCGGTTCCCCATCTGTAAAATGGGGATAATGGTGTTTTCTTTCTCCTACCCTTTGTCTGTCATGTCTATTGACACTGTAAGCTCTGCAGGGCAGGGACTATCTTGTAGTGTCTACACAGCATGACACAATGGGACCCCAATCTTGTTTAGCCTTTCTAGGCACAATTCATATATATGGGAGGAAATATTTCTGCATGAGTGGCGAGGATTCACTATCTAACTGCTAGTGGTGTTATAATCTCTGATCTGGAACAGCAGTGAGAAAATATTTTATAAATAATGTAAAATGCCTTCACAGTAACCTTTTATTATGAATGTAACCTTAGAGAAAAATGATGAATCGGAATCCTGTGGTATTTCAATGCGGATTTTATACTTTACAAATTTCAGCTTTTTTTTAAAGAAAGTTTGTACTCCATGATATAATTTTCAAAATGTAAAACAAATAACTTTTAGAGCCTGATCTGACACAATAGAAGTCAATAGGTGCTTTGCTATTCAAAAGCTACACAAATGAGTCTGAAACATCCTCCTGGGTTTATAATGGCAGAATCAATTAAAAATATATATGCACGTCTGCAGATTGCCACTCCTCAACTCAGCAATGGCAAAGGGAGTCCTAGACTATTTGAAAGTTCTATATGTAATACCAGACCTGGGTCAAGTCACGTCCAGTGATTAACGTGTATTATCACAACTATAACTGACACAGTATATACAAAGTAATCCAACTTCAGCCCATGCACAGAACCATAATACACAGTGTATTCGCCACATTGCTTTTGCAACATTTTCTCCTGTCACTGATAACAGAACTGTTAGAATGACCTTGGAGAGCTAATAACTACTCATTGATTTGGTTTTCAGGCTTCCATAGTATTTTGCCGACTGTGTCACATTTGTTAAGGTGAGAGATGCAAAAGTGAAGCTTGTTTCCTAAGTTTTTGGCCAGTGGCTCCTACAAGACTTCTGAGGGATTAGAGAGTATGTATTAACAGAGGCTAGGACTTCTTCTGTGACCTTGGACAAGTCATTTCTTGTCTGTTTCCTAGCTGTAAAATTAGGATGACAATATTTCCTTTCTCCCATCCTTTGTCCATCTTTCCCATTTAGATTGTAACCGCTATGAGGCTGGGAATGTCTCCTATTATATGTACGTACAGTCCCTAGCACAATGGAACCCTGATCTACTTTGAGGCCTCTGAGTGCTAATGTAATGTAATAACACATCTGCCATATGAACAAAGCAACAAAAAGGGATGGGTTCAATACAGAATGATGTTTAGGGTCAGAGCTTGGGATGTCTTTCAAAATACATAGAATATTTGGCCAATGAACCTAGTAGATGGGAGGCTGAGAAGAAAGCCCTAATTAGAGGAATAGGAGGGCCTGTACAAAGCCAGCTGACTGCCTGCAGACAGGGGTGGTGGTGGTTGCTGAAATGGGGTAGTCACTCCCTGGGAAGAGAGAGGGGTGTTTGAGGACTGCTACTGCTGGGAAAGGCTACAGGGAAATCAGCTTTAGTCACTCGGTGCATGGAGGGAGTTGGGAAGCTGGCAAACCCAGAGAGGGTGGGAGCTAGTGGTGTAGAAAGAAGCCCAGGGAAACAGTAGCAAGAAGTAGGACTGTACAGGGACTCTGGTAGCTTGTTATAGGGTCCCTGGGCTGGAACCCCGTGTAGAGGGTGGGTCTAGGTTCCCCTGCCAGCCACTGTGGAATGGCAAAGGGCATTGGAGATGCTATCCAGGCAGCTGGTCTGGAAAGACTGAATTCTCTGAAAGGGGAGGACTTTAGTGAGCTGGCTGGAGAGTCGAGCCACGAAGAGGAGAGTGCAGATCCGGGAGTTAGTGGGGCTGCAGAGCGAAAGAGGTTGGGGGAAGACACCACTGGTGGGAGAATGTAAGCTGGCAGAGTGAATCCCCGGGACAGCCAGCAGGAGGCAGCGAGTGCACCCTGTGACAGTAAACCTTTGGCCAGGGTATGTTACAAATCTGACTGATCTCTTCAATATCCATAAAACAGTCGGTGAATAATATTGAACTAGGGTCACATTTATAGAACCCTCTGAGCTTTCATGGACAGAAAAAAGGTGATTTTCCTATTGCTAAGTGTACAGATGGGGCAACAGCTTCCATAGTCTTCTTTAAAGTGATTTTTTTTTTTAATTTTGTGAGTGATGATTGTTTGGCCAGGGTTCAGAGACCCAGCAGCTCTGAGGGAAAGGCTCATCAGTGGCACTGAGCGTGAATTGCTATGATCAGAAAGGACTGTGTTGTACAAGGAACAGGCGCTCCTGGGGAAGTTTGAAAGAGCTTGTTAACCATATCATTCGCTACAATACAAGCTTATTCTCTTTGCTGGATTATTCATTCCAAGCACCATAATAATAATGTCGTGCATGAATTTTGGAGTTCCTGTTGTTACAAGAAAAATAAGTTTTTAAACCCTTCCATTTATACCTGATGATCCTTTAACTGTGGACTCTACTGCACCATTTTTAAACTGTACATTGAAAAGACATTGTTCAAAATGGCAGGCTTAATTCCCACCCACCCCTTTCTGTATTTACTGCAGGATTTGTCTGATACATTATTTTGCAATGATCTATGCCTTTTTTATTCTGCATGTCTAAGGGGAAAAAAGAAGTAAGGTTTTATAAATTACTTTGTAGAGTGATTATTGTAATACTTTACCTCAGGTTCCTGGACAAGTTGATTGTATTAACTATTTAAGTGCTTTGAGGACTTCCAACTTACATTCAGCGTAAAGGAATTCATGTGACCCTTAGAACCTATGGAAAACACTATCGCCTGTGTCCTGCATATGCGCCTTCTCCTCATCCTTGGCTCTAACTGGGCCCTTACGCTGTATAGGACTGCGACAGACTGCCAATATCCTGAATGAACTTTATTGAATGATGTTCAATCTTACTGAAGTAGGTACTATAATGCCTTTGGGGCACATTGTATTAGGAATGTGAGTGTACCATATGTACCATTGTGAGGTTGTATGGAACTTCTTTAGCAGAAAGACTGCATGAAGGCAATCTCTGGAAGGTATGAGGCAATTCAAAGGTCTTTTTTGGAACAACAGGTGTGAAGCAGATTTCCTAGGAATATTTTGAGGTGAAGGGAAGGCAAATTCTCCCCTTGGATCACACCCTTTTGAAGATACACAAAAGGTCTCTCTTCGGGGTGTACTAATTATGGGGAAACTCCAGGTCAAAGACCCCTGATCTGTATAAAACAGTGGGCTAAACTTTCATGAAAGTGTTCTGGTTCTGAGATGAAGCTGTGATGAACTGGTAACCACCAGGTATCAGAGGGGTAGCCATGTTAGTCTGAATCTGTAAAAAGCAACAGAGGGTCCTGTGGCACCTTTAAGACTAACAGAAGTATTGGGAGCATAAGCTTTCGTGGGTAAGAACCTCACTTCTTCAGATTCTTAAGTGGGTAAGAACCTCACTTGCATCTGAAGAAGTGAGGTTCTTACCCACGAAAGCTTATGCTCCCAATACTTCTGTTAGTCTTAAAGGTGCCACAGGACCCTCTGTTGCTGGTAACCACCAGGAGTCACTTGGGGTGAGGGTTTGAATCCATGTTAGGGTTAGGAGTTAAATCTGGTAAGCCTATTAGCATGCTTGTCGGTTCTCATACTTTTTAATGTTTTATCTGTAGTGCTTTGAACCTCAAGAATAAAGTCAGCTCACCTAGAAAGAGCTGTGTGGTAGCTATCTGTAGTAAACTCTGTCGTCAGTCTCTGAAGAGAAAGCAAGTCTGTGTCGGCAGCCTGTCTTTGTTGGGAAATACACAGTGAGGGGAAGGTAGCAGGAGTGCTCCCTACAGGTGTGTGGGTGAGGCCACCAGTGCCTCTTCCCTGTCCCCCACTCACTCCTCTCCACCCCCTCCCCTGTTGCTTGCCCTTATGGCCTGTAAAAAATGGGAGGGGCCATGGCCACCTAGTGTGTTCCCCCCCGCCATTCCAGTGCCCCTGCAAGGAAGTGTGCAGTCTGGATATATACTGGTCAGAAGGCAGTGATCTGTGTCTCACTCCCCAAGAGAAGCAACCACTGGGGAGCTGGAAGTCTGAGGGTAGGTGCCCTGGCTGGATCATGGATCATTGTTGTGTGCAGCCTCCATCCCCTTTCTTACACATGGCACTTGTGTAATTTAAATTTAAAAACCTCACTCTAATTGTAATTTCAGTATAAAATGTGTGGCTGGGCTTTTCAAAGGAGACTAAGGGAGTTAGATGCCCACCTCACATTTCAATGGGATTTAAGTGCCTAATTCCTTTAGGCCTCTTTGAAAACCCCAGCTCTTTCTTTTGGTTGTGTGGCTAGTTGTAACAACTCTCTCTTGCTGCGTAACGCTTGGAATGTTCCAAGCCAATAGCCAATCACTTAACAGAAATCAGATGTGAGCTTGCAAAGTGTTATGGCTTCAGAAGCGGCCAGTGCAAAATTGGGCTGCACACACGCAAGCATTAATGTCATGGAAAAGAGAGCTCGCAGCCCCTCTCTGTGTGACTGCCCCGGAGTATTGCATCCAACCAGTTCTAGCCAGAGAGAGAGACACACCGACGTGGGGGCTGGAGGGACTGACTCACCAGGAAAGTATAAAAGAGGTGGCGAATAATACCAAGCTCGGCAAAGTGATGTCCAAGAGGGTACCTGATGATAGCCTACAAGCAGGAGCGGCTCCAGGCACCAGTGCAGCAAGCGCGTGCCTGGGGCGGCAAGCCATGGGGGGCGGTGTGCCGGTCGCCGTGAGGGCGGCAGTCAGGCAGCCTTCGGCGGCATGCCTGCGGGAGGTCCGCCGGTCCTGCAGCTTCAGCAACAATTCGGCAGCGGGTACGCCGAAGGCGTGGGACCGGCAGATCACCTGCAGAAACGCCGCTGAATCCGCGTGACCACCGGACCGCCCGCAGGCATGTCGTTGACAGCCGCCTGACTGCCGTGCTTGGGGCGGCAAAAAACCTAGAGCCGCCCCTGCCTACAAGTATTAGAAGAATGAGGTTGAGTGCTTATGAAGTATGAGATACAGGGGTGTAAATTAAAGTGATGGGGAATGTCAGGAATTTTTCAGCAGTTCGTCTGTAGACCTAGAAAATGTTCTTTAATGTGCCAACTTCCTCTAAGGTTAACATGCATCTTAGGGGTTATCTTTACACAATCTTCTATTGACTTAATACATTTTTGATCCATTTTATTTCCCCAAAAGCATAGCACATACCAAAAATAATAATAATAATAATAATCCCCTAAAGTACCCACGGGCTATCAAAATCCAGCTGCAAACACTTTCCAATCCAGAAAGGCTTCAGTGCCTGATCTCACATGCGTTGAAGTCCATGTCAGTTCTTCACTTCAGTGGACACTGGATCAGGCCCATAGAGTAAAATTTTCAAAAACACATTAAGATTTAGGGTCAAAGGCCCATTGGTACTTAGGGCCAGGTTCACAAAGGGGACTTACATGCCTACATCCAACATTTAGGTGCTCGTGGCACTCACAGACACTGCTCAGCTGTCACCTAACCCTGTAGGTGCCTAAACTCATTCAGCGCCTACATTTCTGCTGTAAAAATTCTCTAGGGCTTTAAGTTTCTGTCTCTGGGCATGTGCACTGCTGCCTCACTCTAGGCATCCAGATGCCTATACCCCAAAGTGATGCACGAACCAGAGGACAATAAATTCCCCTGCCTCTCTCACCTGTGGGGCCCGAGCCAGTAGGGATGCTCAGAGCGCACCAACAGAGTAGGTCTCAGTCAAGAGGAGGTGGTGATGATGCCTCCTGTCCCATATAGCTTTTATCCCAGTGGTTAGAGCACTCACTCGAGCTGTGGGAAGCCCAGGTTCAGTTCCCCATTCTGCCTGATGGTGACAAAGGATTTAAATAAGGGTGCCCCACCTTTCAAGGCCATGCCCTAATCACTGATGTGGGTCCCTCGATCTCCTGTTGGAGCTGTTCCACTGGAGTTAAATAATTAGCCATCGGACTATTCCATGGGGGGACTGCATCCTGAGTCACCCATGGGAGTTTCCCAATAACCAGGCTCCGGAATCCTTCTCACTCTGTCTGACTCAGTGACTCTCTCTTAGGTGCCCGTCTCTCCCCTTGCGCTGTACAAGGAGCCTAGGTACCTAACCCAGGGTTTGTGAATTCCAGTGATTTTTCTAGATGCCGAAGTCCCTTTGTGAATCTGACCCTTTGGAGGTCAAGTCAAATTAATGGGATTTAGGATCAGCTTTACAGAGGCATTTAGGCACCTAAAGATGCTGATAGGTACCTAGCTGGATTTACAAATGGGAGTTAGGTCCCTAGCTGGATTTACAAATGGGAATTAGTGGGATTTTCAAAAGCATCTAGACACCTATCTGCATCTTTAGGTGCCTAAATGCCTTTGTAAAGCTGTCCCCCCTAAGTGCCTAAGTCACTTAGGCCCAGATCCTCTAAGATTTTTAGGCCATTAACTCAATGGAAGTTAGGTACTAAAATACGTTTCAGATTTGGTCTTTAGGCATTTTGAAATTTTACCCGTAATGGTCTAATGGTTAGAACACACAACTCAGAGCTAATACGAATCCTGCTTAGCAGCGTGAGGGAGGTGCTGTGGGCAAAGTATCTCCTTGTACTGCTGGAAACTGGTTGAAAACACAGGACTTTGTTACCCAGCAGCTATAACAGCGAAGCTGCCCACTGCAGAATTAAAACATACTGAAAATCATATTTAGTCTGCCTTGCAGAAAGGAACAGTAATAAATTACTAGAGCCTTTTACTGTGTACTCTTGCAGCAGTTGCTTTAAAACAAAGAGTGCATTATTGATATAGCCCGGGCAGACATGACATCAAAATCATGATACTTTGTCAATTTTTCTTTTTAATTAATATTTTCTACAAGGATTCGTTTTTTAAAACCTATCGGCTGGTTTGAAGGCAATCACCAAACACAATCTGAACATGATGCTACGATCTCTGGCCGATGGTATGCAAGAAGTCAGACTAGATGATCCCAATGCTCCCGTCTGGCCTAAATATCTGAATCAATGTAAGACTAAACCCGGAGGGCTGTGCAGCTCCGTTAGTCCTGTGTAGATTCTTGGAGCCAAATCATCAGCTGGTATAAACTGACTTTGATGGTTACACCCATTTACAGCAGCTGAGGATCTGGCCCATGGGGTTTAAAGAGACCATTGTCAAAAACACAGCTCAACAGTGCAGGCTGACCTCTGGTGTAACACGGGCCATAGAATTTCACTCACTAGTTCCCGTTTCGAGCTCACTAACTTGTGGTTGAACTTGTCTGTGGAAGCCAGGGGTGCTGGAAGGGGGGGAGGAATTGGGGGTCCTTTTTGCCGGCCATAAGGACGAGCGATTGGGGGAGGGGTTGGAGAGGAGCGAGCAGGGGCAGAGCCTTGGGGGAAGGGGCGGGGCCATGATTCAGGTGCCAGTGGGGGCCCCCCACTTTTAGGGGCCTTCTGCTGCTTCTGTAAGGCTCACTGTGACAGAGTGAACTGTCACATGGGGGGTATGGAGGGGGCAAAAAGCCTGCTGACTCCAATTAACCAATCCTCTCAGAGGCTGCTGGGAGCAGGAGGTGTCTAGGGTCTATATAAGCCGGACCCAGCTCGTTCCAGAGAGCAGAACAGGCAATGCCCAAGAAGACTGGAAGGGTGAAGGAGTTCCAAGGGGAAAAGCTGCTCCAGAAAGGGACGGGAGGAGGGGCAGTCGCCTTGGCAAACGGGCCCTGAGTCTGGGGAAACTTGGGGCTTGCCTCAGAGGTCAGAGACCTTGTGGGGAAATGGGACGACAGCTCTGGGTGTAGATACTGATACATTAAATACTGATGCCCCATTTTTATAAGTACTCCTGTGCACTCTCCGGTGACCTTTCTCTCCCCACCCTTTCTTGGTAGCCATATAAATACTCAATCCCATTTTGAATATTAAAATAGGTTCCAGATCATAAAACCATGTTAGTGGGGGATAGCATTTAATGTCAGCATAAGTAGATATATGTGCCAGGTTTGCTGAGTATTAATTTGTTTTGGAGGCTCAGCGTAAATAGGATCATTTGGGGTATGTCAAGGGTTAATTATCTTTAGGTGGGAAGAAGTATAAATTGATTTATTGGACTGGATGCAGTATTAAACTGATGTCGTGGCTGTTATAGAAGAATTCCATTGCAGATGGAAGTTTATTATTCGTATCGGAGACTTTGTCCACACTGTTTCGGGGTTTAAGTTAAGATGTACATTGGTGCTGCTTATTAACAGATATTTATTTTTATTAAGTGAATGAAGTGTAACAGTTCAACAGACTGTTATTCCTGTAAATATCAAGGGGGTGTGGCTTAGGAGTGAGTTTAGCTTGGAAAAGTGTGTTTGTTGTTGTTTTGGCCTCGCAAATAGACTTCGTTTTGGGGCTTGTAGGTTTTGGGTAAATTGATCAAAAGTGTCTATTTACTTAGAGACCAAGGCAGAGTGGAGTAGGAGACCTAAATGCTTCATATTGGCACAACCAGCTACCTATAGATACCAGAACACAAGGAAAGTATATACCCAAGAAATTATATAGCACTCTAACAAAAAATGTGTGTAATATACATGATGTAAAATTCCACTGTAAAGATAAGTTACCATTACAACTTCTTTGAAAAACAGTATAACTTAATATGTTAGGATTAAAAACCTGCCTAAACATGAAGTTAGTTTAAAAAATGTTTTCTGTACATTCCTAAGACTTATCTATAGAACACAGGCAACATGATAGGATAATTCCAAAATGTTGTCCAAAGCCTGTGATGTCTGGAAGGAGAAACTGATAGACAAACCAGTAGCTCTGTTGAGTTCTTTCCCTTTAACTAAGATAAAGTAAAATTTGAACTCGCTATTCCTAAAAAGCTGGGAGTTATTGGAAAAGCAGAACAGCCTGCAGATTGGGCTAATTCCACAGTTATAATTGAAAAGACAAATAAAGTAAGGCTGTGTTGGTCCATGCAATTTTAATAAGGCTGTAAAATGTTCAAGATCAAGATTATTAAAAACTTGAAGAAATGGTGGCTGAATTGTCAAAAGCAAAAATATTCTCAGTAATGGATTCAGGAGTGCATACACTTTAGCAAACTAGGGTTAGGTGATTCAAGCTCAAATTTTAATACAACATTAGGAAATTGTAAATGTAAGTGGCTGCCATTGGGTTTGAACTCTACTCCCAAGGTATTTTAAACCTTGATTACACAGGTCTTGTTAGGATGACTGGGCGCATCATGCACGATGTTCGAATTTGAATGGGACTAAGGCTGGAAGAAATTTTCTGTTGAAACATTTTTTTTTGACACTAAATTGTTTAGTCAAAATCCCAATCTACTTAATTATTTATTTTGCAAAAGTCTGCTTTCCACAGAATTTCAGTTTTATGTAAAAAAACTGAATGCCTGAATCAAAATATTTCAATTTGAAAATGCTGCCCCAGTGCCTTGTGGATGTTGTAGTTCTGCTGTCTCATGTTCTCATTCTCCTGTATTGTCTGGGTTCCCCAGCCCCATTAGAGCTCTCATGATGCACCATGGCCAAAGACTCCCATAATGCACCATTTCCCCTCTCCAAGAGGGGAGGCCGTGGTGCTTCATGGAAGATATAGTCTGACCGGGTGTCCTACAGAGGAGAATGGGATAATAAAGTACTTGAACTACAACTTCCATGAGACATCATGGCAGTATTTGCAAACCAACATTTTTCAGTTTTCAGCCAAAAAATCCATATGTCCTTTGAAAAATAAACCATTTTATTAGCTTTACTTGGGACTTTTTGGGTGTCCTAGTTCTTGGGTGCCCAAGAACATGTACCTTTAAAGGGGCTGATGTTCAGAAGGCAGGCGCTCAACAAAGAAATCATTTAGCTTTGTGGTGATGTCCTTGTTCTCCTTAATTGTTGTCTTTATTCCCGCTGATTCACTTGCAAGCTTTCTGCTTCTAGTTGACTTAAAGAACTTCTTGTTCTGTTTCTATGTTGCTAACTATCTGCTCTTCAAATTCCCTGTTAGTCCCAAGAAGTAGGGTGGCAATGTAGGACCCACAGAGAGGAGGAATAAGAAATTTGCAGGTGCAGTGAGGCATCAGAATAAAATAGTCCTTTAGGGTAATTGAGTATCCTGACTGCCCTGTAGATAAATTACATCCCCAGATTATTTAATCAAACCTGATTGCCTGGGGTTGCATAAACTAATGTTTCAGGATCATTCAGCACTACTTGCATTGCAAAAAGAAGGAATGGAAACATGAGGAGAAATGACAGAAAACACTAGAATCCTAGATTATGCTTTTAGGCACAACCCCCTGTAAAGGGTGGTGTGTAAGATACACCTCCCCGGGAGTAGCTGTGACCCAGGCACCATTCTGAGTCATAATTCCTTCCCTGCTTAACTCTTGCTCCAGGGAGGGGGTGTAATACTTCTGTGCTGGAATAGGCCAGCTGTATTCGACACCTCCTGCACTAGCCCCATTGTACTGCCTGGTGTAGTGGAGCTGTTAAGGCTCTACCCACTCTTGGGAGGAGTGGCAGATACCCCCATGCTCCTGCACTCCTGGACTCAAGGTAGGGTATCTACACTGGAGGAGGGGTGTGGAAAAACAGCTCTGCGGCAGTGAGTCGCCAAGCCCAGGTCTACGGATGCTGGCTTGTGGGGCTCTCACTGTGGGGCTAAAGACAGCCATGTAGACCTTCCCGCTCAGGCCGAGACCCACCCCCTCACTGGGTTTCAGAGCCCATGTTCCAGCCTGAGGGGGAACACTTACACCGCTATATTTTTAGCCCCAGAACGCAAGGCCAAGTCTGCAGAACCGGGATCTGAGACTTCCTGCTGCAGGGAGGTGGGGTTTTTTTGTTTGTTTTTTGCAGTGCACCCCCTCCCCCGCATAGGGGCTAAAGAAGGTTTTTGTTCCCCTGTATGGACGTGTGGCCCTAGTCACTATCTAGCCCAAAGAACAGAGAGAGAATAAACAAAGCCCATCCAGTCTGTGTGAAAACACGAACAGACCCATTTCCACTGATTTTGTGTGTGTGTGTGTGTGTGTGAGAGAGAGAGAGAGAGAGAGAGCAGGTGACTTGCTAGATAGCCAGATACTGTAGGAACTGGGCTCTGGTTTGAGACTTCACCCCCAAGCACATGTCTGCTGGGAGAATAATAATAATTACAAATCTAGATGCTCAGTGTTGAAGCTATAACAACTGATTTTTCTCACTGCTCCTTTTTCCTCCCCCTGCCCTTCCCCAGCTCTGCCACTCTCACTTCTGCCTTTCCCAAGCAGGAGCGATAAATCGTGCGTGCTGGAATTCGATGAGCTCAGGGGTCACTCCTGGCTATAAATCCTTCCTCCTTGTTGGCTCAGCAGCAACACTTGCCTTGGTTTTAACAGCCGCCTGTGGAGGATTGTTGGGGGCGGTCGGCCTTATTCAGAGCTGTGGTGCACGAGGACGATTTGCCAGAGGAATTTATTCCATAGTGGGGTGTGTTTAGTGAGATGCCTCAGAGCCCCGGCAGCAGAGGGGACTGTTCGAACCAGCCAGGGGACCCAGACTACAGTCGTGCCAGCCCGAGCTGGGTGAAAAATGTCCATTAGGAAAAAAAATTTAATGGAAAACTTGGTTGTCAACAAAATAAAAATGTTCACGGAGAGTGACTGCTTTCCATATTACTGCAGCATCAGCAAGCCCTGGACATGGATCCAGGACCCCCAACATTTTGGGTTTTTTTTCCTTTTTCAAGGAAGTCAACTTTTTCCACTGAATTCTTTTCCTTTTTATAAACATTTTTCCCTGGGACAAAAATCCCATTTACCAAGCCACCCTCCTGCCAACCCCAAGTCACGAGTCAGGCTCTAGAGATCACAAGGTTGGATTAAAAACCATAAAACCTAAAAAATAAGAAAAGTCGGGGACATTTTATTTGCCTTCTGCTTTCTGAGCCTCTAGGCGGTCACGTTTTCGAGCTTTTCTTTGTAGCCACAAAGGCGAGCGACTGACTTTGCCTGTTAAGTGAAAGCTGAGACCTCGCATATTCACAGGACTCCATTAGCTGAGGCTTTAAGAAAAAAAAAGAGACTCTCAATAAAATGGCAAGAGCTGGCAACCCTGCATCTAGGGGTCTGCCTATGCTTCGAGCTGGGAGTGTACTTCCTAGAGGGGAAGGCTACATACCCCCACTAGCTCTGATGCAGTTAGCACACGAAAACTAGAGTGCAGCAGCCCTGGCGTGAATTGTGGGAGGGGCTAGCAGCCCCAAGTACATGCCCACTGGGCAGTTAGTCCCCCCACTGCTCATGTTACTGTGACTACACGGCTATTTTTAGCATGCTAGTTCAATCAGAGCTGGGAATTACACCGGTCTTGAAGTGCAGACTTATCATAACTCAAGTTAGGGTGACCAGATGTCCCAATTTTATAGGGACAGTCCCGGTTTTTGGGTCTTTTTCTTATATAGGCTCCTATTACCCCCCCATCCCTGTCCCGATTTTTCACACTTGCTATCTGGTCACCCTAACTCAAGTTTGCGTGTAGTGTTCACCAGGACATGAGCTTGTGTGTAGAGTTCCGTGATGCCCGTTTTCCCCATGCACCTGTCCAGGGATGCTGGCTGTTGCGTAGGATCCTGGAGCCCTGCCTCTGGCTACTCCACACCCATCCCTGCTCCTTTTGGGTGACTTGGGGGAGAAGCAATCCTCGTGCTTCCCCCAGGCAAAGGGGCTGTCATTCTAATTGGCTCTTAAGTGGACAGGGGGAGGTTCCTTGCTGCCTCCTCGGTCTTCCTATAACACAGCTACTTGACGCGGCAACCATGAGCCTGCCCTTAACAAACTAGGAAAGCACAGCTGTAGGCTGAGTTAGCGTCTTCTCGCGACTCGGCCTCCATCCTGACCTCAGGGGCTGGGAGGATAACTCATCTCCGGTGACAGTCCTTGGCCTTCTCACTGCCAGGCCACATGGCTGCTTTTGTACTGTGGATGCAGATCTGCTAAGCCCTGGATTTAGGCCCCCGCCTCCATTTATTTCAAGCCAGCCACAGCTCGGATGTAGCTGATGAAACAGATGCATCTGCAGAAGCTTTCTGAGTGTTCTGTTCTTTCCCCTTCCTTGTGGGGAATGACATTAGTTTGCGACTGCATGTTGTCACAGGCCATTAGCCTCGTGCCACTTGCCAAGGCAGTGAGGTGCTGCTAACATCCGGGGCACAATACGTTTGCACTAACGACCGAAACGACAAGGTTTTATCGTGGCAGGTTGTCGAGCTAATTTTAACTCGGTGATGTGTGCCGAGGCGGCTTACGATGACATTAGATTAAACTGGTGCCCAGTCATTGGAGAAAGCTGTAATGATGCATGAAATAAAAAAAAAAATAAATTAAAAAAAAAATCTGCCTGCCCAGTGCTGAGAGAGAATACAAAACTCTGCTGGCAGTAAAAGATGGTCTGTGCTGTTTGTGCCTGGATCTTTCTAGTTAGACAGAACTTCTCCAAGGCCAGAATGTTGTTTGTGCTTGAGCGAGCCCAAGAGATTTTTAGGGACCTCTCTTGATTCAATTTACTTACCTTTCTCTAAGGCAGTTATCTGCCTCTATCACCAGTGTTAATGAGCCACAGAGCTCTGTATCTCACACAGAAACACCCTCCATCCACTATTAAGAAAAGCAAACATTTCTAAAGAACAAATATGTTTTATATCTCTGATTTCTACTACAAGTCTTATTGGGTCAGATCCTCAGCAAGTTTATGCACAGTCAGTCTGTCTTTCTTCTATTATACAGTAGAACCACAGTTACAAGCTCCCCGGGAATAGAGCTTGTTTGTAATTCTGAAATGTTCATAACTGAACAAAATATTATGGTTCTTTCATAGAATCATAGAATCTCAGGGCTGGAAGGGACCTCAGGAGGTCATCTAGTCCAACCCCTTGCTCAAAGCAGGACCAATCCCCAACTAAATCATCCCAGCCAGGGCTTTGTCAAGCCTGACCTTAAAAACCTCTAAGGAAGGAGATTCCACCACCTCCCTAGGTAACCCATTCCAGTGCTTTACCACCCTCCTAGTGAAAAAGTTTTTCCTAATATCCAACCTAAACCTCCCCCACTGCAACTTGAGACCATTGCTCCTTGTTCTGTCATCTGCTACCACTGAGAACAGTCTAGATCCATCCTCTTTGGAACCCCCTTTCAGGTAGTTGAAAGCAGCTATCAAATCCCCCCTCATTCTTCTCTTCTGCAGACTAAACAATCCCAGTTCCCTCAGCCTCTCCTCATAAGTCATGTGCTCCAGCCCCCTAATCATTTTTGTTGCCCTCCGCTGGACTCTTTCCAATATTTCCACATCCTTTTTGTAGTGTGGGGCCCAAAACTGGACACAGTACTCCAGATGAGGCTGCACCAATGTCCAATAGAGGGGAACGATTACGTCCCTCGATCTGCTGGCAATGCCCCTACTTATACAGCCCAAAATGCTGTTAGCCTTCTTGGCAACAAGAGCACACTGACTCATATCCAGTGTCTCGTCCACTGTAACCCCTAGGTCCTTTTCTGCAGAACTGCTGCCTAGCCATTCAGTCCCTAGCCTGTAGCAGTACATAGGATTCTTCCGTCCTAAGTGCAGGACTCTGCACTTGTCCTTGTTGAATCTCCTCAGATTTCTTTTGGCCCAATCCTCTAATTTGTCTAGGTCCCTCTGTATCCTACCACTACCCTTCCGTGTATCTACCAATCCTCCCAGTTTAGTATCATCTGCTAACTTGCTGAGGATGCAGTCCATGCCATCCTCCAGATCATTAATGAAGATATTGAACAAAATCGGCCCCAGGACCGACCCTTGGGGCACTCCGCTTGATACCGGCTGCCAGCTAGACATGGAGCCATTGATCACTACCTGTTAAGCCTGACAATCTAGCCAGTTTTCTATCCACCTTATAGTCCATTCATCCAGCCCATACTTCTTAACTTGCCGGCAAGAATACTATGGGAGACCGTATCAAAAGCTTTGCTAAAGTCAAGGAATAACACATCCACTGCTTTCCCTTCATCCACAGAGCCAGTTATCTCCTCATAGAAGGCAATTAGGTTAGTCAGGCATGACTTGCCCTTGGTGAATCCATGCTGACTGTTCCTGATCACTTTCCTCTCCTCTAAGTGCTTCAGAATTGATTCCTTGAGGACCTGCTCCATGATTTTTCCAGGGACTGAGGTGAGGCTGACTGGCCTGTAGTTCTCCGGATCTTCCATCTTCTCTTTTTTAAAGATGGGCACTATATTAGCCTTTTTCCAGTCATCTGGGACCTCCCCCGATCGCCATGATCCATCAAAGTTTACAACTGAACACTGACTTAATACAGTTTTGAAACTGCTTTTAAGCATCTTTATTTAAGTGAATCAAGCACAGAAACAGTTTCCTTACCTTGTCAGATCTTTTTTTAAACTTTCCCTTTATTTTTTTAGCAGTTTACATTTAAAATGGTACTGTAATATTTGTTTTGTTTTTTTTCCTCTACTGCTGTCTGAATACTTCTGGTTCCAAATGAGGCATGTGGTTGACTGATCAATTCGTAACTCTGAGGTTTTACTGTAGTTAGTTCAGATACTGCAAAGACTTGCACTTAAAGACGTGCTTAATTTTATACTCATGAGTCACCCCACTGAAGTTAAGCTTGTGTGTATCAGGCCCACATTTCTCCCTTGCTTAAAATTCTTTTAACCATAGAAAGGATTTCTAGGAAAGTCAAGACATGCTATTTGAAGGGTGCTCTCTCAGAAATGTCTTTATTCCTAAATTAGTCAATTTAAAATCAACTCTATAGAGTTCCTTTAAGGGGTGTTGTGTATTTATGCAACATTCATTCTATTTTAATCATTCTAGTTCATTTGACTTTGAGTTCTGTTAATAAAGTTCAGGTAAAAAAAAATCTAGTCACTCACTAGGGTTAGGAATTATAATTTTTGAGGAAGAGCATCATCGAGAAAAGAGATTTATTAATTTGGATTATTTGCCTGCTACCTCCTGTCCTGCCTCTTTAAACAAGTACAAAAGGGAACATGAATAAAGGAATGTGCCTCCAGAACTTTTCATTATTAATGATGCTCTATGACTAAATTGGAAATCTACTCCTGAACCCCAGGGGGGTGATTAATTTAGCAGACTAGGAGTTTTGATTAAAAGGGAATGAAGTGTCTGACACACAGTCTATTTATCAGTTATGATATTAAAACACTCTAATCATTGTGGTACCTAAATTAAGTTCAGAGCCTAAATGTCACTTCATTCTGTTCCTTTAGATTGGGGTGTGTATGTGCCTACTAGTCTGACAGGAATAAAGATGCTCGCTAGCATCTGTGCTCTTTGTCCCCTCTGTCATTGAAAGTAAGGGCCGAGGGCAGGTTTTAATATGTGAATCCTGCAGACAATCTCTGTATGGCTATAGGGAAAGATTCAACTCCCACTGAAGTCAACAGGCCTCTTTGGGAATTGCATTCAGCCCATAGTGACGCAGAAAAACAAACCATTGAGGTAATTGCTAAGGGTCTGATTTTTAAACCAGACAAACGAGTGCCTTCAGCATTCGGGCCAGAAGAGATCTGCTTCCAGTCAGGTATCTAAGTGAAGTGGCCACCTTTTCACAGGAGCCCCCAGCAGTTCCTGTTGTTCTCAATTTCTCCTCTCGTTTCTATGGGCACAGCTGTAACTAAGCTCTGTGCTCATTGAGGGGAGCGCGTGGGTTGTGATGTGTCCTTTTACTTCCCAGCACACGTGGGACACAATACTGGAGGGCGAGCAAGCATCAAAGGGCAGTCACTCCTCTTCCTGAGTGGGGGGAGGAGGGCTAGGGGAGTGTGGGCACGGTTGGGAAAAATCTTGACTCCGTCCCTGTCCCCAGCATACCAGCGAACATTCAGTGGGAATTAATTTACAGCAGGCCCAGGGCTAATGTGAATTACCTCCCCCCTGGAACCAGGGGGGAAATGGGGACTCTGAGTCAGTCTGGCCCTTCTGCTCCTAAGGGAGCATAGATGTACACTGCCCCTTACTCAGGTGTTGTGGTAACTCCCCAGTGTAGCCCTATGTTTGTTAAAAGAACGGAAGAGAAATAAATATCTAAGTGACGTGGCCAGATTTTCAGATGCGCTCAGCTCCGATTGCTGACTTACATTGTTTTGTCTGCATATTTTTTTAATGGAAAGTGGCTTTTTGACCCCATGAAAATTAACCATAATAATTTTCATGTTGATGAAAATGTTCCAGTTTTTCAACAACACAAAAAACAAAACAAAAGAGAAGCACACAAAAAACAACCCAGAAACGGAAACATTAACAGATTAAAATGTTCAGTTTTCAGTTACAAAAAAACTGGTTTTTTTGAAAGCCAATTTTTTTTTACTACCAGTGGTTTTTGGAAAACTGAAAATGTTGTGGACTTAGATTTCAGTTTTCTCGGGGGGGGGGGTGTAAAAATGTATTTAAAAATGCATTTTTAATAAATTTCCCATGAAAAATTGGGATTTTTCAACCAGCTCTAATATCTAATAATTGGTATAAAACAGAGCTGACCAGAACCTTTATTCAAGGAATAAACTAAACACTGTTTGAGATTTTTGAAAAATTTAGATAACAATGAAGAAAAATGTTGCTCACGGTTGCATTTCCAAATCCTCGTGCAAACCAGAAGTGAGATTAATAAAATACAATAGGATCACGAGAGAGGGTTGTCTCATGGTTGTTCTGGACCAAATGGAAGCAGAATATAGTGGAAATCTCCTTCATCTTCTGTAATATTTAAACCAGTCAGTCCTTTAATGATACTTTATTTTGTTTTAATTTCCTTTTACTTTGATAGGTACTTAAATATTAAGCACTGAGTAATGGTACAATCCATTATTTATATCATGCATGTATGTTGTATGAACCTGTACATCTCCTGACATATCAAACCTTTACTTACTCCTATCAGGGATGGGTATATTCAAACTGATTCTGGAAAAAAACCAAGCCTGCAACTTATCCTATAAATCTGACACAACTTACACAAACTTTTTTTTTTCCCCCTTCAGAGCAAGACTTCAGCTTCCCACACTGGGCTGGTTAGAGTTGGGAAGGGACTGAAAACCAGAAAACTTCTATCAGAAGCAGGCCCATTGCCTTTGGAAGCAGTAGAGAAGCATGAGGCCTGGGTAAGAAGGTGTAATATGTTGCCACTTCCAGGCCGGTCCAGCTCCTCTGCCCAGTGTGTAGTGGGAAATGAGAATATTGTCCTGCCCTTCCATTCGCCAGGCCACTGGAGGGAGTCTAGTGTCACGATTCATGCCAAACCACACTTCTCTTCACACTTCCTTTCTCTTTAGATCCATTATTAGAACTCAGCCATTTGAGCTAACAGAGTAACTGATAGCAGTAGTAGGTTGTTATCCTTTATGTGGACCACCAGTGGCGGGGGATTGGACACTTTGCCAGGGGGGTTCACAGATATTTGCTGACAACAGGGGAAATAAGACTTGAGAATCTTGGGTTCCATTCCAAATTTTGAACGGAATGTGCTGGATCACAGATTCTTCTGCCGCATCCCCTCCAGCCAATCTCTTGCCCAGTCTCTTCCCTGCACCACCCTGGCTTCTCATCCTAACCTCCCACCTCCATCCAGCTCCAAGTCACAGCCTTCCCATAGGATATTTTGTCCCAACGTACTCTTTCCACCACCCCAGATCCATCTCTCGTCCCCTCTGCATTCAAATTCGGATGCTTCCCCTTTTTGCTGCCTGAGCACTAGTGGAGGGAGACAGTCTCCTTGCTCTCAGCTCTGGTGCCTGGCCCACAGCAGCTCTTGGCAGTAGAAGGGAAGAATGGCAAAGGAAGCCCTGCTCAGTCCCTACAGCCCTGGGGTGGACCATGCACGGTGCAGAGGGAATCTTCAGAGAATTCAGCTGCCAAATTCTAACAAGTCTGTCTCTACTGACATCTGTGATCTGAGATTTTCCAACTGCTTATAACTTGGCTAAATTTGGGGCATTTTTCATGGGGATCAGCAAAAGGCATATCTCTGATACCAGGGTGACTCCTGCCCCAACCAAATTTCAAGTCCCTGCTCAACAGGGTTAAAAGAAAAGGGTTGTGAGTCTAAACCCAGGGTTGTGAGTTCAATCCTTGAGGGGGCCATTTAGGGATCTGGGGCAAAAAAAAATGGATGATTTAGTTGGGGATTGGTCCTGCTTTGAGCAGGGGGTTGGACTAGATGACCTCCTGAGGTCCCTTCCAATGCTGATATTCTATAATTCTAACAGGAGGGAGGTGAGGGAACTTCTCGACAAAATTGTTTTGCCTGTGTTCTTAAAAAAAAATAATAAACAAAACTGTTGCAACCAGGTCATTTTCAAGAATGAGATTAGGGAAAAATATGAACACATTTTCTGGAACTTTCAAATAAATAAACTAGCCTGAGACCGATGCTCAACATGGAACATTTCACTTTGAAGGGTTAAAGTTTGACAACATTCAAGCAACTGAAAACAGGGTCTTATCAGAGGCTACCTGTGCTGGCTGATAGTGGGGGAAGTAGAAGAGGCAGAGTGAGGGCAGCTGGCTTCAGCAATGTTCCTGAGCATGCTCAGTACAAGCCTAGCCGCACATTGTGGGGGGAGGGGGACATGACCCCACATGCCCCCCACCCCCATGTGTTGCCTCTGGGTCTTGTAATGGGAAGTGTTGGCAACCTCGCCTATAGGCAGCAGTGCCCAGCTCTGTCAGTAATAAGGGCCACCCTTGCTGTCTGTCATTGGTACTAAGTGCTCTCGTGATTGCTGAGTGTAATATCCATCACGGTGAGCCACAGGCGAGTAATTCTTAGCATCACCAAAGGCTGAGGCAGCTTCATTTAGGGGCAAAGGCAAAGACTATCCAACATGGGTACTTCGGTTCAATGGGAGCTGCTGGGTTCTGAGCGCTTTTGAAAATCCGGCCACTTACTTACATCTCCAACTATGGATTTAGGAGCTGGACTTTGGACACTCCTTGATAATCTTGGCCTGTCATGTTTCCCTGATTCCTTTTGGGGCATTTTTTCGATTGGCCATATCCTCTGTCCCTGCTAGAAGAAGCGTTGCAAAGGGGTTTATGGGATTCTCCTCTGAGATCACCGGGAGACAGCAGAACTGCTCGGGGATTGCGCCTGCAGCCTCTCTTCTGGAGGTGTGGTGAGGAGATCAGTCCAGAGATTGATGCTATCCCCTGAATCTCAAACTGCCTGCTGCACCACTGCAGAGAGACCTGTCCCATGTCACCATGACTTACATGCCGTGCTGCAACAAGGCCTGGAAGTCCAATGATGCGGCTACTGACCATAAGGGCAGGCCATGTGGTGGTGGGGGGAGGAGACGCGTGGGATCTGAGCTTAAGGGAGTCAGGGCTCTCTAAAGCAAACAAGGGAAGTGACACAAACAGATTAAAAGGCACATTCCCAGCGAGAACAATTACAAACAGTGCTCATAGAGCCAAGGGGGGTCCAGGGGCCCAGTCCCTTATGCCTCGGTGACAGATACTTGAGCTGGGGAGGGGAGGGGATGAAAAGCTCATTGGTTATGCACTGGACAGGTTATTTTCTTTCCCTGTTAAAAATATGAAGCTCTGTGGGGGTGAGAGATCTCCATGAGGGGCTCGCCCTGTAAATGAAATAAGTAAATGGGAAACACCGAGAAGAGCACTACTGGAAAAAGGCAGCGCACACCCTGACCCAATAGCGTTTGCCTCCGGCTGAAAAGAACAGGCTTGCTGCCCTGTACTTCACTGTTGCAGGTGAAGAAGCATGAAGAGATCACCTAGATCATGCTCACCTCCTTCTCCCCCAGTCTCAACCCCTCCTCATTCCAGGTGACACCACCTGGGTAGGGCTTTAGGAAAATGTCTCTACTGCTACTCTCCCAGGCCCCGTAAGAGGCTTCAGAGTCTAAGCAGGCAACGCTGGTAGTCTCAACAATAGCTCCTCTTTTATTTGCCTGCTGGGGAAAATTGTGGTTGCATCAGAGTCCTTTTAAAATGATGTATTGAAACACGTTCATTGTCAGCCCAAGTGGGGCTGGTTATGCAAACAATAAAGTGCTGTATGGCATGCGTTCTCCATCCTACTCTATATCCAAGAATAAAGTACACAGTTTTTGCATGTCATGCAGTGTGTCATACAGGCATTACTGTTCCATCAGCAAGATCTCAGAACTAAGTAGAGTTGTCTAAGTGGTGGGGAAAGGGAGAAATTTTCCTTTTTTCCCCCCTTGCCAAATATTTTCCTAATTTTTTAAAAATTAAAACTCAATGTACAATTTCATTTTTTTTAAATGGTGCAAAACTGAGACCAGCTTTATAGTTGATTGGAAAACAAGAGGCAGTGGGGACAGTTCTGGCAAAAAAAATCTTCAGTGTTTCTCCTGTTTTTTTTTTTTTTTTTTCAAATTTTGAAATTTCATCAAAATTTTAAAAATTTCAACCAGCTCCAGAACTGAATTTCCTACGAGTCAAGAAGGCTGTTCATCAATTGAAGAGGATTCAGAGAAGAGTCACAATAAAGAACTAGACAACATACCTTATAGCGATACACTCAAGGGGCTGAGTCTGTTTAGCTTAACAAAGGCTAGGTCTACACTACCCGCCTGAATCGGTGGGTAGAAATCGACCTCTCGGGGATCGATTTATCGCGTCCCGTCGGGACGTGACAATCGATCCCCGAATCGACGCTCTTACTCCACCAGCGGAGGTGGGAGTAAGCGCCGTCGACAGAAAGCCGCAGAAGTCGATTTTGCCGCCGTCCTCACAGCGGGGTGAGTTGGCTGCGATACGTCGAATTCAGCTACGCTATTCACGTAGCTGAATTTGCGTATCTTAAATCGACTCCCCCCTGTAGTGTAGATGTACCCAAAGAGAAGACTGAAGGGTGACTTGATCACTGTCTGTAATGGGCTCTTCAATTTAGCAGACAAAGGCATAACAAGTGCCAATGGTTGGAAGTTAAAGCCAATTTCATATTGGAAATAAAGCATATATTTTTAAGAGTGAGGGTAACTAACAGTTGAAACAACTTACCAAGGGCTGTGGTATATTCTCGGTCACTAGCAATTTTAAAATTAAGATGGGATGTTTTCTAAGAGAGATGCGCCAGTTCAAAAGGAATGATTCTGGAGATGTTTATGCACTGTTATAGAGGAGGTTGGACTCGATGATCACAACAATGATCTTGTCTGACCTTGGAATCTATGAAACTCGTATGCAACATGATAGCTCACTGATACCGTTGGCCACTTGGGAGCCTTTATTCTTGTATCATTCCTTCAAAAGCAAAGCTCTCTTGTGAGTGCAGTGCTGGGCACAGAAATGCTGCCGATAATACGTTTTGTTACTACAGTAATATCTGTGGACATTACTGGTTCCTCAAATCCTTTTGCAGCATGTGGCATACTCCAACGAAAGCATACTGATCCTTAGGACTTCATCAGGCAAAGACTTACACATGAACACAACAGGCCCTTTGATTTAGTCAAATAATTTAAGTCCAGATGTGTCTATTAGAACTTCTATTCCGAACTCCTGTATATCACAGGCCATAGAATTTCACCTCAGTATTGAGCCCTGTATTATGTGTGACTAAACTTCCAGAAAGGCATCCACTCTCGATCAGATGACATCTGAAGATGGAGAATCTACCACTTCTCTTGGTAGTTTGTTCTAATGGTTAATCACCTTCACTGTAAAAAATGTGGCTTAGTTCTAATTTGAATGTGTCCAGCTTTAAATTCCGCATTTGGGTCTTGTTACACCATAACTTCCAGGTTTTGGTTCTTATTTCCTTTACGGCTAGGTTGAAAATCCCATTAGTACCTGGTGTCGTCTCCCAGTGAAGCTACTTTTACACTGTAATCAAGTCACCTCTTGATCATCTTTTTGAGCCGACAAAAGCCAGGTAGAATCCAGCTGGTAGGAAGTTGAAGCAAAGTAACTTCAGGCTGAAAAGAACTTGCACATTTTTAACAATTTGTAAAGTGCTGTGGTGGATTTAAATCTTTAAATCAAGACTGGATGTTTTTCTGAGCTCAGTCAGATGCTGTGTTTGAATCTTGATGCAGGAATTACTAGGAGACATTCTATGGCCTGTGCTGTGCAGGAGATCAGACTGGAGGAGACGGATGGTCCTTTCTGGTCCTAAAAAAACCCTATAAATGTGTATGCGCTTAACTTTATGCATTGTGCATAAGTGTTTGTGAGAATGGGACGTCTCTATTCCGGCTGGGTGCATGCCTTGGCATGCACCTGGAAGCAGATGAAGTTGCTGTGGTAGGGTCTTCATGAACATTAATGTCCTGCTCTGGATATTTCCAGAGTGGTGTGGAGCTGGCCAAGTGGGGAACTGTGAGAATGGAAAGAATCATTCAGTGTCTTAGCAATGGAAATTTAATTGGGTATTTGTCTACGTCTCACCCTTAGTTTTCCTGAGGTCTTACCTGAGATGACTCTTGGCCAAATGAAGTCCTGTACAGGAGCTGTTTGCTTGCCACTAAGCAGAAGAATATCCCAGAACAAATAGGAGACCGCAGAGTGCTCCAATTGTAAATCTAATGAAAGGTTTCCTGAAACATCCCCGCACATGGCAAATTAGGGGTCATCTAATGAAATTAGGGGTCATCAAATGAAATTAATAGGCAGCAGGTTTAAAACAAATAAAAGGAAGTTCTTCTTCACGCAGCGCACAGTCAACTTGTGGAACTCCTTACCTGAGAAGGTTGTGAAGGCTAGGACTATAACAGTTTAAAAGAGAACTGGATAAATTCATGGTGGTTAAGTCCATTAATGGCTATTAGCCAGGACAGGTAAGGAATGGTGTCCCTAGCCTCTGTCTGTCAGAGGATGGAGATGGATGGCAGGAGAGAGATCACTTGATCATTGCCTGTTAGGTTCACTCCCTCTGGGGCACCTGGCATTGGCCACTGTCGGTAGACAGGATACTGGGCTAGATGGACCTTTGGTCTGACCCGGTACGGCCTCTCTTATGTTCTTATGTTCTTAATCCAATTCACCACTGTATATATCAGTGTGGCAACTTTCTCATTCCTGGCCAGTGTGCTACTGAGTAACTGAGGATACAGTTTATTTCAGGCTTTTGTTTCCCTTTCGAGATTCATTCTTTTTCATCTCTTTCTGTGTTTAGGATAATGAACAGAACAGGAGCCGATGGCAATGTGCTGGGAAAACAAGAGTCTATAGTAGTAGTAATAAAAAATAGCATAGGGAAGAGATGAGAAGGTATTTCTAGTCATAGAGGTAGGTAGCAAAGAGCACCCCTCTTTTCACAAGGACCAAAGAAAATTAGCCTGATGTCCTTTTTGTCCTACTGCCCTTCTCACTTGGTAGAAGCTTCGGCCCAGATCCTCAAAGGTGTGTAGGCACCTAACCCCCACTGATTTCAATTTTAATGGGAGTTAGGCACCTAAATATATTTCGAGGGTCTGAGCCTTAGGTACTCAAAGGATGTGTATGAATTTGTCAATCAGAGCTTCTGTGTGTGGAGTCTGTTTGAAAATCTGCCCCACCAGGGTATAGCGATACAAGTTGCTTTCATCCATCAGCCATTCATTCAAATACAGACCAATGGCCAAACGTTTATGTTACGCTAAAGGCCACGCAATGGCCTTTTAAAAATGAGTTTGGTGTTCTCATCTCCCACTGGGCACATCATTAAAAGCATGGACTTCTTGAGAAGGTTAGGGCCTACTTTGGGAAATCTGGCCCTCTCATTTTTCTGCCTACATGGGAGCTGATTTCCTTTGAAAATATGGCCCCAACTGTGCAAATCTGGCCTGGCCGACAATTGATACCTTTAGTAGAGAGGCCAAAACTAACAGGGTCAGATTTTGATCCTCTCTCTTACAGTGAGTAGTCCCCACTCAAGTCATCGAAGGATAGAACTTGGTGGGATAGCTCCTAGCATCAGGCATCACT
This sequence comes from Malaclemys terrapin pileata, assembly GCF_027887155.1. NCBI lineage: Eukaryota > Metazoa > Chordata > Testudines > Emydidae > Malaclemys > Malaclemys terrapin. Next base: position 136,254,690 of record NC_071509.1, on the reverse strand, counting down.
GCAAGTAAGAAGATCAGAATATGGCCCTCAATGCGTATGGAGAACTGCCCTACTACCCTAGAGGTTGCCTAACAATGTATCTCCGCCTTGATCTGCCAAGGCTAAGTGGCGAAGCTTACCCTGTCTTTGCTTTGTACCGGGGATTGTAGCTCTTCTGTAGGTAGACAGAGAACCTCAGATTTCAGAAGGGAAATCTGGCACCTTTTGCCAATTATTCCCCTCCTCCCTCCAAACAAGAAAAACATAACAAATCTGCCATGCTTGGCTTAAACCCATCTCTGGCTACTACTGATCAGCATGAGCCCTAGGTGGGGGAAAGATTATCCCACTGCAGGGTTTCTTACGCCTTCATCTGAAGCACCTGGTGCCAGCCACTGTCAGACAGGACAGTGAACTAGGTGGACCATGGGTTTGATCCACTTTGGCAATTCCTGTTTTTCCATTTTGCTGCATAGGCTACTGTAGACCATCTAGTACGGGTCAGACTGGCAGGGCTGGGTAACCCATTCTTCATTGTGTGTGTGTTTCTGACCAAGAAACTGATCCTTCATTGTGCTCCATTCTGGCAGATTCCAGTGGGTGGCTGGCCCAATGGAGGGTCAGCCTCCAAGGCGATAGCACTGAAATATCAAGATTCAGTTTTTGAAAAAACACCAGGATGGTGCTATGCAAATCAGCCATAGCATTCCCAAACCCAAAACCTCATTAAAACAGGCCTGATTGGGGCAGCTAATCACATAAATAAAGAATTAAGTAATAGCATTAACCTTCTACAGTGAAACCTGCCCTAGCATCACTGACAAAATTAGGTCCATTAATTATTTACATGGTCATTTGATAGGAATGTACATTGATGGCAGATTATGAGCACTTGAAGCATTAAGTTAACCATAAATTATTGCTCTGATAAGGATCTTTTAATATTTTGCTCTTAATGTCCTGAGCAAAGAACCACCTTCTTGCTTCTATCTCTCTAAGATATGAATATCATTTATCACTGACTACCACACCCCACTGGAGAGAAATTCTGCACCAGGGAGAGCACTTTCCATCTCTGCTCCAGTCCTTTCGTTTCTTAGAAATTCTTTCCAACTAAACCTTGTTTCCATGCTTGAGAGGATTCATGTAGGGGGCCGGATCCTCACCGGCTGTCAGCTGGCATAGCTTCATTGAAGTAATCTGAGCGGTGCTGATTTACACCAGCTGGGGATGTGGTCCATTGGCTTTAATGGAGCTATGCTGATCTACACTAGGTGAGAATCTGACCCACAGGAAGTAACAAACAGCTGTGAGTTCTGGAAGCCCAAGGAGCTGCAATTCCGTGGTGGGTTCTGATCGCATAAACCATGCAAGAGAGAGTTGGTGTATTCACTAGACCCTAAAGTTTAACTAGACCCTCAATACTCCCAAGTGTTTGTTTGATACTACACAACACTAGCTCCACACACTGCACAGACTCCTACATTGCTTTCCATGTTTTATTCATCTAGGCAGTTACACAGGTACTTGATCCAGTACCTCAGGGCACTCCTACTAGGTAAGGAAGTTGTGTTATTCTCTTAGTTAGTATCTGTAGCCTCAATTCCCTATTGCAATAAGTTCAACTCCCTGTTGCTGGTTTCCAAGTGCAGCACCTTAACCACACAACCACCCTTCCTCCTAAGGTTAAACCGCATGTAGCACAGGATGGTTTACATTTAGCCACACCTGGCTTATAGGCCCATCACGCTCCCTCTGCATCACTCTGTAGCTGTTTCCCACTCCCTTCTGACCTCTGCTACATCCCTTTCCACCTCTATCTCTAGGTCTTATGGAGGTGTTCCCACTGCCACATTCTTATTCTTCTTCAACCTCCCTTGCCACAACTGTGCTGTCGTCATCGCCAGAGGGGTTTGGCCCCAGCATTTCCGCAGACTCGCCTTCCCCACTAAACTCCAGTGGTTTCTCAGTTGAATCCCATAATTCCCTGGTGTCGTGTAACACTGTCACATTGTGTATTCGTGCTGTTGTTGAGTGCTTCACACTCCCTGTATTAGATTCCATTAAATGCCTCCTAGATTCTGCCTTTATATCTCAGCATTGTTTGGAACAAATACTTTTGAATCAGACGGGATGGTGAGTTCATTGTTTTAACAATATGTGAGCCTGCTTGTGGAAATGACAATGGTGCTAGATGGGCTTATTGGCTGACCAGAATTTGAATGTACATCACCAGCTAGCACACAAAGGACCCGGGTATGTAGAGTGGAGGGAAATCTGTCATTATTTATGGAAATATCCACTATTCATGGAGCCATCTGCTGTGAATTATTCAACTTTGAGAAGTGTCATAAAATGGAAAAGAATGATGTTAATGCCCTGCCTCACTCAAGAACGGAACCACTGAATATTAAAAAAAACCTTTTTTTAAAAAATATCCTTTTGTAAATCTTCTGCCAGACACAGAGAGAAAGACAGATGATATTTCTCAGGTTCCCCTCCCCCCTTTCCATTTGTTCATCCCCAGGCCCTTAGTTATTCATTGCTGCTTTTTCTTTCCTTTTCTTACTGTTTTGGGGGAGAAGCTGAGGGCGGGAGGTGCATCTGGTAACCTGTTCAGATCTTAAAGATTAGTGAGAACATTCTTCTTTTATCTACACATCACTAGCTCTCCAGTAGTGAAGCTCTGATGCCAGTGCTTACTGTTTCCCCATGTAATAATACCCGAGTGTTACATGCATTTCTATCTTCAGAGCACTTTACAACACTCCTGAAGTAAATACTAATCCCATTGTTTCTCTTACCAGATGGTTTAGATATTTCCCAAACTACTTTTATTTCCCTTAATGATATTTGTCTTTAAACAAAGAGTTAAACCTCTTTCTAATTCCTAACTCATGAGTATAATATGTTTGTCCTTAAACATCTGGCACATTTTCCTGGTGTATTTCTCCTTGCATCTTACTTCACTTAATTTTATCTTATTATTTTTCTGTGTGTTACAGCACCTAGCAGCTGAGATCCATTGTGCTTGGAGCTGAAAAAACATGTAATAAGATGCAGAATCTGCAAAAAAGAGCATAAGAATGGCCATACTGGGTCAGACCAAAGGTCCATCTAGACCAGTATCCTGTCTTCTGACAGTGGCCAGTGCCAGGTGCCCCAGAGGGTATGAACAGAACAGGCAATCACGTGATCCATCCCCTGGCAACCACACATTCTAAATAGGCAAGAAAGACAAAGGAGGAAACTGAGGTGACACGAACTTGCCCAAACTCACTCAGTGGGTCAACAGCAGAGCTAGGAATAGAACCCGTAAGCCTGACTCCTCGGTCAGTGTCCTACCCATTGAACCGTACAGCCTTCCTAACCCGGGCCCTGAAAAATTTCAAGCTACAGAAAAATGTTCCTGTCTCAAACTGGGAAGAAAAATCAAACTCAAATTTTGATGAACCAAAACTCTAGTGGGGGGAAAAAATAAATTCTGGTCAGTTACATTTTGTTTTTGATCATTTCTAAACGTTTGGTTTTGATTTCTAAAGTAGTTTTTTTTTTCCAAAATGACTGCTTAGATTTCTACACAAAAAGTTGTTTCAAACTGGAAAATTTCATTTTTCATTTTGAAACTGAAAATGTTGGTTTTTTTTTGGCAATGTGAAAACTTTTTTCAACATTATTTTCGAGTCAAGAAATCTGTCAAACCTAACCCTCATCCACAAAATGTTTTGGTGTAGACGAATCACATTTATCACCAATGTCTTTTGATGAAAAATTCCCAACCAGTTCTAGTTACTGACACATTTTCATGGTAGCTGCATTTCATGGCCTCATTCTAACATCTCCCCTGTATTATTTGATTCCAAGTCTCCGGCTGCCTTCTGGCTCTGCAAAAGCTCAGTTAAAAACAACTGTGTACCAGATCAGAAACGTATTTTTAGCCTAATTTCCTTTTCTTTAAATGCTCCAGTCCTGTTTGGCTTAATTAAAAATCTCCATTCTCTGGCCTTTTAAAGCACCGCCTTCCTTTAATTTGCTCGATCATTTCATAGTCCAGTTCCATTTGCATCAGGTGGCTTATAAATTGTAATATGTTCCCATAACTTTGCAACATTGTCTTTCTCCAGCATTTCCAGTCTCATTCCGTAATGCTTATGGCCCCAATTCAGCAAAGCACATTAACATGTGCTTAAGCCCCATTGACTTCAATTAAGCACGTTCTGAAGTGCTTTGCTATAGTGGGGCTTATGCCAGTGTGTTGAAATTTTCCTAACAAACCCAGCGTCATGAGGAAGCCTATAGATTATTGCCTCATTGACACTCTCCTGCTAAATCCATCTCAACATGGAGGCTGAAATCCTGGCCCCCTTGAAGTCTATGGGAGATTTGCTATTGTCTTCTGTCTCACCCATATACGATCTACTAACACCCCAATTGTAATGATATTATATGGTGGATGGTGCCGTTATTGCCGCTTCTTCTGAGCCACCAGGTGAGACTACCCCAGATGCAATGAGCAATGGTCTTTGAGCAAATGGCCCCTCAGTTCAGAAGGTGGCAAAGCATTTTCCCCAAGGGCTTCTCACCTCTGGCATTTGCGCTTCCCTTGATTTGTTACTCTTCAGATTGTCTTTTTGTTCAGACATTTGGAGAAGCAGGCCTGGGGGAGAGGGGATTGGTTGAGAATCATAGGTTTCAGAGTAGCAGCCGTGTTAGTCTGTATCCGCAAAAAGAAGAACAGGAGTACTTGTGGCACCTTAGAGACTAACAAATTTATTAGAGCATAAGCTTTCGTGGACTACAGCCCACTTCTTCGGATGCATTCCATTCTATATGCATCCGAAGAAGTGGGCTGTAGTCCACGAAAGCTTATGCTCTAATAAATTTGTTAGTCTCTAAGGTGCCACAAGTACTCCTGTTCTTCTTGTTGAGAATCATGATGCTCTATGGTGGCTAGATGGTTAGTGTGAATCAGTGGACAGCTCTCTTTAATTATTGGGCCTGTTTCTGCCATACTTACAGCGAGTAGTGCCGTATTTGGGAAATAGCCCTATGGCAGTCTGCAGAACTCTGGGGAAAGGTAATATACACCATCACTATAGGTAGCAGGACCTCTGCCTCCTGACACAGTTCATCCAGCTCATCTCCTTTAAATCTCTGAGTGACATTGCAACCTTTCAAACGCTCATTGCTCCAGAGCAGTGGTTCTCAACCAGGGGTCTGGGGCCCCCTGGGGGGAGCCTCAAGCCGGTTTCAGAGGGTCCGCCAAGCAGGGCCAGCGTTAGACTTGCTGGGGCCCAGGGCAGAAAGCCAAAGCCCCAGTGCATGGGGTTGAAGCCCGGGGCTCTGAGCCCCACTCCTTGGGGGTGAAGCCTAAGAAATATAGCTTTGTGGGGGCCCCTGTCACATGGGGCCCCCGGCAATGGCCCGACTTGCTACCCCCTAATGCCAGCCCTGGCTTTTATCTGCAGAAAAACAGTTGTGATACAGGGGGGCTGTGGAGTTTTTATTGCATGTTGGGAGGGCCTCCGAAAGAAAAAGGCTGAGAGCCCCTGCTCCAGAGGACAGCTGTGAGGTACAGGACCATGCTGTCCACAGCTCGGTGAGAAACAGCACTTTGTTTGCTTGGGACACAGAATCCGTTGCAAAAAGCAATTATTTGCAGCTAATCACCACAGTGATTTGTATTTGTATTTAGTCCCACTGTGCTAGTAGAGGCAGCTGGAAAAGAATGAAAAAAAAAATCAGCACAAATAAGTCTGGCCATAAGAACTGTCATTTCACACCACGAAAAGCTGCTGCGGGCGCTGCTGCTGTCTCCAGCCGAGGGAACTCTTTTTCTGCAAAGTTCGTCAGCTGCGATGGTTTGATTAGAAGGTGGACGAGAAGGCCCGAGCCTCTAGACATTTTAGGCCCATCCTTAATTGATGCAAAGCGGTGTACATCCATAAGTGTCATTTGAGCTTGTACCTATTTACGCCAGTTCAGGATCTGGGCCGCTGGAATTGTTCCATTTACGTCCATTTAGACAAGCTGAGGATCTGGCTCGTTGGGGAATGGACATGATGTCCTTCAAGCCATGCTTTTGTGAAGACTAAAATAGAAGGGTGTCCATCTTACACAGCACGGCCCCTAGTTGGTTCCTCCAGCACGTGCACCAGGCAGTTGTCCCCAACACTCTCCAAAAACTTCTTGGATTGTCTGTGCACTGCTGTATTGTAACTAACCACTGGAATAACATCCAGGGGATGTAGTGATTTTTGCCATCACTTCAAAACTTTAAATCAAGACTGTGTGTGAGTGTATGTCTCTAAAAATTACTCACCAGTTACTGGACTCACGGCAGGAATCCCTGAGTGAAATTCTTGTGTTGTACAAGAGGTTAGAGTAGATGGTCATAATGGTCCATTCTGGCTTTAAAAATCTATGAACTTTGGGAAGGGGGGACACAAAATCTGAACCTGGAGGCAACTTTTGCTGCTGAGCTCTCTCTCTCTCTACTCTGAGCTGACTCAAACCAGGATCCAACCGTCATGAATTTTCAGATAGATCAAAGTCTGCGTTGAAATGTTGCATCTTGGGCCTATCTTAAGTCTAGATTTTACTTTGAGCAGTACCCATTGTGGACTGAGGGGCCAGCCTGTTGTTGTTCCCTGTGGATCCGATTTTGTCACCCTTCCTCACGCTGAGCGGCGCTTTCTTCACGGTGGTCCAAGGAACCTGGTGTTGCTCAACAGTAGTTTCATGTGTGAATCAGTGGGTCTGAAAATCCCGCATATTGTACTGTCGCGTGGTCCAGTTGGGAATTCTATTGGGCCCCCAGAGAAAATGATTTAACGGATTGGATTCAGAGGCGGATGGAACTGTTTGTTTCACAAACAAGATCCTGGCCAAACATACCCATGGGTTTTTATTATCATTATGATTAATGCATGTGCTGTGACATAACTTATCAAAGATAATGACCTGGCACCAGAACAGCATCTCACAGAAGAATCCACTGCAGCCCTGGAGCTATTTTCACTGGTTTTGCTATTAGACGTCAGTCTCCTGTGCAGATTGAAATGCTTGGTAAACTCCAGTCTTGAGGACAACAAAAGAGATGCAAATATTGAAATAGACCCCCCGCAAACAGTTACCTTCTTCCACTGTTTTTCCTTTTTCTACCTTCGTGGTACATAGTGCAGCTCTGGTTTAACATTTAAAAAGCTACTCCTGCACTCCATTATCAAAGACATATTTGTTAAAATGTGCATATAAAAGGGTTTGTAATTGAAGTGCGGCTTTGATATATTTAATAGGATGTAAAACTGCCATCCCTTTTCAATAGGAGCTGCTTTATGTGCATTAGCGGTAATATAATAATGCCTCTCCACTGTTCTCTCGCCATTAGTAGCCGGGGTTTTTTCTCTTTCTTTTAGTTAATCTTAAAACTTTAATGTAATCTAAACACATTAACATCTTTCTCCCCTTTCGGAACTTGTTGGGGCTTTCAACTGAGCTTTGTTTCAAATGAGTGATCGTTACAAACCCAACATCAGTATAATTTACCCCAGTGCTGTCTGACATCTGGTCCATAAAGGCAGCTTCTTGCCTTGGAAATGCTAGCAGTTACGGGAGCTTGTGCATGACAAAGAGCATTAAAATGAATAACCTTGCAAGTAATTCCCCGGAATTAATGGTATGCTCTCCTATAGTCCCGTGTCCCAAACCTAATCAAACAGCATTGCACTGTTACAGTAACAATAGTTACAGCAATAATAATGAATTAATACTCTTTCATATAGCTCTTTCCAGCTGTAGAGCTCAGAGTTTTACAAAGGGTGATGGACGTGGTCCGACTCAGTGCAAAGGGGTAGACCAGATGACCTCTCCTTTCCAGCCCTGCGTTTCTATGACACATCATTAGTCCCATGTTGCAAATAGGGAAACTGAGGCACGGAAAGTCGAAGGACAGGATTTTCAGAACTAACTAGTGACTTTTGGCTGCCTCCATTTGTGAGTGTCCAATTTGAGATCTCTTCAACAACCTTGATTTTCAAAGAGTGGTCACTCAACACCTTCTGAAAATCAGGCTCCTTTAAGGCATCTGATGTAGGTCACCCAAAATTGACTAGACTTTTGAAAATCTAAGAGAGTTGTCGTAGGCCTCACAGCAGAGCAGTGGCAGAAATAGGATTTGAGCCCCATCAGGAATTCAAAGTAAGTATTCATTCTGGTCACTGAAAGTATAATCACAAAAATACTATTGACCTCACCAGTAAATCCATCTCCTTGCAAAACCAAACAACCGTCTTATTCCAACTGGACTACTGATCTTCATCAGCTGGGATCAGCTTTGCATTGCAATTGTACGTTAATCATAAGAACATCTGATGTATCCATTTGCTAATGCCTGTTAGCACCTGGAATGGGAAAAGTTTGTGCTTATGAATTACAAGGGCTAGATTACCATAGCCACAGCCATGTGCCTTTGTAGGATGAATGTTACCACCCACTGTGGGTATGACTTCACTGCAGAGTTAGCCCAGGTGTTCAGCACCTCAGTCTGAGCACCTAGGTTGGCCTAAGCCGGGTGTGAGCAGCCACCCTGCGAAGTCCTACCCAAGTTACTGTGTCTTCACTGGTGCTATGCACCCTCCATGTGTGTTGCAAGGACTTCTGGGAGCATATCCCATGAGTCTTTGTCCTGCAGTAAGCTGAACTGCAAAGTGGGTGGGTTCCAGTCCGAGTGAAAGCAGAACCTATGCTCTAACCCCATCCCCAGCTAGCCTGGGTTTAACACACCACCAAATTGTGATGAGAGGGTTTGTGTGTGGACAGGAAGAGGCAACACCCAGGTAACAGCCTGAGTTAACTCTGCAGTGAAGACAGACCCTTCCAATAGCCATCTCTGTTCATTTATCTGTAGGGTCCTATTTGGTCCTGTCTTGACCAAAATGTTAAAAATAGTGCCCTTAAGAATGCAGCTAAAAACACATCTGTACCTACCTTGATGCCAGATTGCACAGTCTTCATTCATGTTGAGCAATTTTTCATGGACCTAGTTGCACTGAAACTGGTGGGGCTATTTGCACGAGCTAGTGTTCCCCAATGAGAGTTAGCGATCCACACTCTGGCAAAGTTACACAAGTATTATGTGTACTCTATCAGCAAGCAAAGTTTTACAAGTAAAAAAAAAAACCAGTTGCATGTACAGAATATGTACAACAAGCATTTCATGCAAATAGAGTGGCTCGGTGCTGTTGCAAAAGTAGACTAGATGCACCTATTTTCTGTTGAAAATAAACACTACAGTTTCATTTGTTTTTCAATATACTGTCGAACTACAACAATGGCACATGGAGGTTTGGAGGTTTTTTTAAAATGTGCACAGATTTGCTGACACAAATAGGGGTGTGCAATTCAACAGAGTCACCTTTAGCCAAACTGCAAAGCATGCTCTGTGCTAAAAGAAACTAGTTCACTATGAGCCTGAGCTGAAGCCAATGGATAGGTTCTCGTTCACGTAGGTGGGCGTTGGATCGGGCCCTCCATTCACAAATTAATGGAAGGGTAAATTAGCATGTATCTGGTTTTCGTTGGCCTAAGCCATGGCTTTGGATCACATCACAGCAACAAAAATCAATTAGTGGTTGGCCTCTGGCTGGGGAGAATGACTGTAAATGGGACCGGGTCCTGCTTAAACTCAAAGACCTCCAGGAGAATATGGCCGAGATAGTCAGACCCCTCCTTGCGGATCACGTTATTTTTTCTACACTTGTAAGGCTCGATGTTCAAACAACCTCAGCATCCAGCAGCCCTCACTGTTCTCAGTGGGATTTGCTGAGCACCTATGGAAATCTGGCCATTTCACTTCAGAGCCTACGGTGGCACTGAGCGCTTCTGACAATCCAGCCCTGGTAGAACCTCAGAGTGACGGACACCTCGGGAATGGAGGGTGTCCGTAACTCTGAAATGAAACCTCGTCAGCCCTGGCATGAGTCCGCAAGCGTGTCCCCCTCTGGACAGGGGTGTGTGTGTGAGAGAGAGAGAGCGAGAGAGGAAACAGCTCGGGGGTGAAAGCTATGCAGACGCCAGCATTGCTCCTGTTCTGCTGTCTCTGGTTGCCTTGGCCTGGCGGCCCCAGGGTCTTGCTGTAAGGCTGCCCCACGAGAGGGGGTGGAGTGGGGACAGGCAGCCCAGATGTGCCACCCTTTCAGATGCAATACAGGTACAGTACAGTACGGTTTTTTTTTTAATCTCTTCTGCTGCCTGATTGGTTACTTCCGGTTTCACATGGCGTCCAGTTGACGGGTCAGTTTGTAACTCTGGTGTTCGTATCTTTGACGTTCTACTGTGCTAGTTCAATGTGCCTAACCCGGCTCTGCTATGTGAATCTCACCTAAAATGGTTTTGCTTCTCCTTTTAACTAGAGTGAATTGATTGCTAGTTAACTTGAGGTAGCTAACTCGTTTGTGAATGCAAGGCGAGGCCTCCATAAAAGGGCTTGTTCCAGGACAAATGTATGTAGTTGTTGTTGTTGTTTCTTTTGCTTGTTATACAACACACAGAATATGAAGGAACTGCACAGATGGGGTGAGACCCAGTAACCATTTTTACTGACTATACATAACATGCAAGGCCTGGCAGCATATACACCTGATATGACTAGTACCTGCTGATAGTGGGGGGCACAATTTAAAGTTTTGCCCTCCCCAACAGCATGTCGCATGCCCCCCCCACTCTCAGCAGCCCCTCCCTGCAAATCCCATGGACAGAGTTGGCAACGGGCTTTGATGCAAGGATAGGTTCCTGGCTTAGGAACACTAACACTAACAAAGCCCATTGCCAACTCTGTCCACATATCTATTCAGGGGACACCATTGTAGGACCTAATCACATCAGCCATACCATCAGGGGCTCGTTCACCTGCACATCTACCAATGTGATATATGCCACCGTGTGCCAATGAGAGGTTTTCCATTGTCTTCACTGGGAGCAGAGTTAGGCCAAAGCCATGGACTTCACTTGGAGTAAAGTTATGCCAACAGTGAGTGCTCCCGAAAACCCTACCCACACTCTCTAAAGTAATGACTGGAAAATGGCTTTTTAGAAGGGGAAAAGTTGGGGGAATGCCACGTAGCAGGTTACAAGCAAGCTTTTCGCACAACACTGTTGAACAATCCATGTTGCCATTTGCATAACACTATAGGTATTCCCAAAGAACCAGTCATGTTCTCACAAGTACTTAGCAGCCCCAGTTGGAGCTGGGTTTTAGAAGGAGCACTGTATCCGTTCATCCATCTAAACAGGCCTATGGCTCTTTTGAAAATCCAGCCACTGCTGGGGTGTCTAAAATGAGAGATGCTGGGTACTGCTGAGCTCTTTTGAAAATTTGGTCATTCTCATGCGGTGGTGGCAGTGACATCCAGACAACCAGAGTATTATCTTCACAACATCTAAACTGGAAACACCAACACTATCACACTGACGCTGTAGATAGAACATTAAACTGTGACTTTATGCTGATGATGATGTCTTACTGTTAATTAAGGACGATGCTTCCCCTCCCACTGATAATGAATATTGCTCTTGGAGTACAAAGTTATCACTGCACAGAATTAATGACTCCAAGTCTGTAGTGATGTTGCTTTCTAGATTTTGCCCTTCAGCCCTGTCTGTCTCCTGGAATTTTAAGTGGGTACCCAAAAATGTGGTCTATTTACTTAGGAGCTGAAATTAGCCAATGTAATTAAAGAGACATTTGAATCCAATTATAAAGCAGATTACAAAACATTGGGAGAGATGACTGAAGTGAAATATAAGCAGGGAGTCAATGGGCCCGATTCTGTTTGCTGTTGAACTCGTGCAACCATATAGAGTTGCGCGGCTATAAATGAGCACAGAATTTAGCCCAAGTCATCAGAGATGCTCCCAATAAACATCCCACAACAGTATTTTACACTAGTGAGAACAATATTTTATAATCTTCTTAGAATAAAAAGAAACCCCAATAAGCTAAAATAATTACTTAAAAACCTGCCTGGGAGAAAAGTAAGTTGTAACACTGATGTGCAGATGGGAATACATGACCTACCACAGAAATTCAGCCTCTATTTAGGGATACACAGGAGCAATCACATCAAAGTTTATGACAGGAAACTAAAGGTACTATAGCCACCTAAAATTGTCAGGGGGATTTTATGAAGCAGAATATAATCTCCCAAATTTGTAGTTGACCAAGACCCCATGGTTGATCAAAATCTTGAAAGTTTTCATGAACCAAAAATCCAGAAAAAACATTTTTTTGTTCAGGCCAATCAAAGTTTTGTTTAAATAATTAAAAAAAAAAATTTTTTTTACTGTAATTGGCGTAACTTACAAAATGAAAAATCATTTCAAACTGGAAAACCAGAATTTTTGGTTTAGAAAATTTCAAAGCAAAATGATTGTTGTCAATTTTGAACCTTCTTTTTGTTCAAAATGTTTTTGAGACAAAAAATGTGTGGAAATTTTTCCTGGGGAAAAAACTCAGTTTTGAGCTAGCATTTTCCAAACAAACAAACAAAAAAAACAAATTTGTGTTGAAAAATTCCCAATCAGCTCTAATAATCAGTCATCTGATCACCCAACAATCTGGACAGTCACTGTGCAACATTCTGAGTGGCTGGAACAAAAAATAAGCTATATAAAAATCACATATTTGATAAAATTCACAAATATAAGGGTGAGTTGATGCTGTGACACCATTTGAAAAGTAAAGTACAAACTAAGAATGTGAGGATTTTGTATTTCATTTGTATTTCATTTCAATTTCACATAAATTGCCTAATTTCACAAAAAAACTTATGGAATTCCATGTTTTTTTCATTCATAAAAGCAATATTTTTGAGTGAAAAAGGCCATATATGGATATGCCGTTTTTCCCTTCCTACCTTAAACTCTTGTGTAGTATCACTATTAAACAGTGGTAGCATTTCAGTGGCTGCATTTCCCTGGTGAATTGGATGATCCTGTTTCATAGTTTGACTGAAAGGCATTATATAAATGTACTGTGTTATTTTTGGAACTGCTTGAAAAATGAATTCATGAGCGTTTCCAAGGCAGTATTGTTCGGCCAGTTTTCTAACTGAAATGAATTTTCATTGTTCCAAATTTTCTGTGGCATTAGCTTATCACAGGGGTGGGCAAACTTTTTGGCCCGAGGGCCACATCTGGGGTTGGAAATTGTATGGCGGGCCATGAATGCTCAGGAAATTGGGGTTGGGATGTGGGACGTAGTGAGGGCTCTGGCTGGGGGTGCGGGCTCTGGGGTGGGGCCAGAAATGAGTTCAGGTTGCAGGAGGGGGCTCCAGGCTGGGGGTTGGGGCGGGGGGGTGAGGGCTCCGGCTGGGGGTGCAGGCTCTGGGGATGAGGGGTTTGGGATGCAGTAGGGTGTTCCGGGCTGGGATCGAGGGATTTGGAGGGCAGAAGGGGGATCGGGGGCAAGGGGTTGGGGCACAGGAAGGGCTCAGGGGTGCAGGCTTCAGACAGCGCTTACCTCAAGCAGCTCCCAGAAGCAGCAGCATGTCCCCACCTCCAGCTCCTATGCGGAGGCGCGGCCAAGCGGCTCTGCACGCTGCCCCGTCCGCAGGCACCGCCCCTGCAGCTCCCATTGGCCACAATTCCCAGCCAATGGGAGCTGCGGGGGTGGCGATTGGGTTGGAGGCAGCGCTTAGAGCCTCCTGGCTGCCCCTAAATGTAGGAGCTGGAGTGGGGACATGCCGCTGCTGCTAGGAGCCGCACGGAGCAGCCCCCAACCCCACTCCCTTGCTGGAACGTGGGAGCTCCCAGATCCCGCTCCCCAGCAGGAGCTTGCGGGCTGGATTAAATTGGCTGGCAGTTTGCCCACCCCTGGTTTATCAGGAAGAAAAAATATGTGAGGAAGATCCAGTCCAATAAGTGTGGTTAAATTCCAAAAAGAATGTTGCAGGATTACTAGATAAGAGTGAGCTAGATTATTTATTCTATCTGAAGATGAGAGAAACAGTCGGTACTGTTACACACAACTGATTGACCTACTAAGACAGAAAGCAGGGTAGAGGCCTGTTGAAATAGATTTATAATGTGCTTGAGGGTAGGAAATAAAAGAAACCAGGAAGATCAGCCATCATTATTCAGGCAGTATTTGTTCATGCTGCGCGTTAATGACCTTGAAGACGGTATAATCCTAAAATCAGGTGATCAAATAATAAATGTTATTGCTATAGGACAGCTTTCATGCAAGTATATCACAAAACACATGATACGTGGCATTATTAATATGGGGCAGATCTGCAAAAGTGCTCAGTACTCAGTAGTTCCCAGCAGTGGGGTTGGAGAGGTGCCTTTGGTTGTCTCCCTGAAAATTACTATTGCTAGAGCATTGCTCCTTAATTTCTAGACTTTCCTTCTGCACTGGGCATGCTTCCAGGGCCCACAGATCTCCTGCATCAGGCTGAAGCAGACACAGAGAACAAACCACTGGACAGGACACAAATAAAACAGATCCTCCCCTATCTTATTTTCCCATCAAAGGAGACTTTGACTTAGCGGAAGGTGCACTAGGAGCCTATGAATTGTGCTCTCAACTCTTCGACTAGTCCTGTGTTCTTTGCAACCCGGGTGACTGAGCAAGGCCTCACAACCCCATTCTAGGAGGGAAGCAATTAACAGCACCTCCCGCCCATTTTACAGAAATGGTAGGTCACGTGTGGCCCAGGGAGGACTAGAACTCTTAGCTATAATATGCAAACCTAAGTCATACCTCCCCATTCGCCAACAGAACCTGCTACCCCTATGTATTTGGCTGGGGCACTTGTAAACCAGGCATCTCCTGCCTGCATAACCCACGTCACACTTCTTAGGGAGCTGCTGGCTGGCAGGATGGGAGTGGCCAGATGCTGCTGCCTGGGCAAGGGGTGGTGCTTTTGGATACTTGGGGTCACCTAAGAGTCGTGCTTGTCATCATGAGTTGCATGAGGAGAAGGCGGAGTAGAGGGCATGTGAGACAGAGGGAGAACAATTTTCCTCCATGCTTCATATGTAGAATTCTAGAGTTATCCAGTGCTCCTCTGCCTACAGCAACCATTGTCTAGACTGATAAGCAGCTCCCAGAGAGGTAAGATCATGTAAGCCTGTCTCAATTCAACGTACAGGAGCAATGTGACACTTGTGAGGATCTTGTAAGGACCATAAATATGGCTGTGGAAACTATTCTCTAGGATCTGGACCCAAGTAAACCTGTGCTCAGTACATGAGTAGTTCCCAAGTCAGTTGAATTCTCGCCCAAGTCACTGGGACTACTCACATGCTTCAAGATAAGCCTCTGACTTATGTGCTTTGCTGGATTGGGACATAAATGGGCTGACACTGAGGAGAGGATGAGCCAAATGGGTCTAGAATATTGATGCAAATGTCTAAATCGAGAGCATAAATAAATATTGTGCTGTAGATTGACTAAGAGGGAGCTGGAGAATGACAGTCTGGAAAAAATGGAAACCAGGGAGCGGGCAGTAGTAGGCGTGTTACAGTACTATGCACGCAATGGCGATTATAACAGAATGTACAGTATCTTGACTGGTATTTCCTGGTGGATTATACTGTTTCCTGCTGCTTCTTAATGGTCCCGGTTGTGACCTTATATTAAAGTAAAGGAAGATTTCCGGTGGCAATAATTTAAAACATCCAGCATTCTAGGACACTTTTAATATTTTTATAGATACATAACTTTCTCTCTCTGATGGAAGGTTTTAGGAATTGGTGAACATCTAGAAGGCATCTGGGTTGAGATTTTCAAAGCAGCCCGGGAGATTTGACACACATGTTTTCAGAAGGATTCATAAGTCATATCTCCTAGTGTCGATCCCCACAACTGGGGCCAGATTTTCTATTAATTGTAAGGGAGATTCATCCAAATCCCATAGGCAGCTTCGAAAATCCCAACCCTGTTCTTTATGTTTTAGGATTCTCATATCTCCAGTGGCTTTTCTGATGTTCCTGGTGGAGTTGGCCTTACTAACTGTTGGACAACAAAGAATTGTTGTTTGCAGGCTACAGTGAAAAAAGAGCAAATTGAAGGAAACATCCAGTGATGAAAAGTCTTCCCATACATGCGCATGAACAAACAAGCCTCTTCTAAGTACCAAGGGAGATGGTGGATTCTCCATCATGTGAAGTCGCTACATCAAGATTGGGTGTCTTCCTAAAAGATATATTATAGCGCAACCACAACATCTAGGAGTTAACTGGGTGAAATTCTATGTCCTGTATTTTTACAGGAGGTCAGACTAGATGATCATAGTGGTCCCTTCTGACCTTTAAAACCTATGTATCCAGAAGGCAATCAATAATAATTGGGCTTCAGTCTAAAACTCCAAACTGGCTTGATAGTAAATACATTCTGTGGATTAGCGGCTTCAAGAGGTGTATGTTTAGCCAGTATCCTTGAGGACAGATCGTGTCTCTAGCATAGAGTTTCAGGTTCCATTGACCTGAGGGGTATTTTAGTTTCCAGGGTGTTGCTACCAACTGCTTAGCTCGCCTCCATTTTCAATAGCCCTTATTGCTGTCAGAAGCTTGGCAGGTGCTGCCATTTGTAGTATCCTTTGATGGAGTTGTTGGTCTTGGTGTTGTCCGGAGTCACATGTCTCCAGGTTTCCAAGTGATTGTTTGTTTGTAAAATGGGTTCCTGATGTTTACACTGAATGCCTAGCTCTAGTCAGCTGCTTTTCAGGGGCTAGTTATGCTAGGGTGTCTCTATCCAGACAGCCTCAGCTAAAAGCTGTCCCTGTGAAGAGCCATTAATCTGAGTCCCAGGTTAACACTTGGATCCTCGATTTGGTACACATGTCAAACACGATGGTGGGCAGGATGGTTTGGAAGTGGGGGCATTTTGGCCAGGGTTTGTATTTTGATAAAAAGACACTCTCCTGAGAGACCGAGGGCCTTCTGTGCATGGAGTGCTATCTGTAGGCTGCGTGCGAGCCCATCAAAATTATCAGCTAATACAAGTCCTCTGAATGATCCTTAATCAGTGATGTTACCTGACTGGGCCCGTAGGAGGAGCTTAGTTCAGTGGGCGGAGGCAGAATGCATTTTTGGAACATTGGGAAGCGGGGTGAGGGCTTTTGAGTTTCTCTGGGTATGTCCACATTGCAGACAGCTGTGACTGGCCTGTGCCAACTGTCTCAGGTTCGCTGGGTGGCAGGGTCCCAGAGCTTGGACTGCAGCCCGACTCCAAACATCTCTGCCACCACTAAACAGCCCCGGAGCTTGAGTCAGCTGGCATGGGCCAGTCATGGGAATCTAACTGCAGTGTAGGCATTACCCTCTGTCTCTGACTCAAGGCCAAAGAAGCTGAGGAGAAAAGGTTTATCTTACTAGATACCATCAAGACTTCATCTCACTAGGACTTTTTAATGCATCCCTGGTTTTATTTCAGACTTGTAGTAAAAGTAATAGAGACACATGGGTTATTTTATGGGACTGCAAGGCTGTAAATGATCTATATTTTTTTTTACCTGGGTCTTCACTAAGTTGGGATTATTTTTCCACACAAAATTGTAAACAAACGTGGTTTCATTTTGTTTTAATTGTATTTATTAGTCAAAAGGAAATGAAAAAATATATATTTCGCTTGGAAATGAAGCAAAAAACAAAAAAAAATCAAATTTTCAGTTTTTTTTCTCCTTTTCACCACTGAAAAAGAAAGAAAAAAAGTTAAAAAAATGAGATACAGGGAGAGGGGATCTATAACTGAATCATTTTAATTTTGTTTTGAATCAAAACACAGTGAAATCTTTTCTTTCATTTTGGCACCAAAGATTAAGTGAATTGAAATTTTTCCACAAACGTTTTCAAATCGTTTGAAAAGAGGTTGGTTTGGGGTTTTTTTTGGGGGGGGGGGGAAGTGGGGGTTAAAATGGTGTAAATTGATGTCACTTCATTGACGTCAACGGATCAGATTCTCTCCTGGTGTAAACCACCGTAGCTCCACTGAAGTCAATATAGCTACACCAGTTTATACCTACTGGGGGTCTGGCTGTATAGTTTTAGCTTTTCACTCAAATCTTCCCCCTGAAATTGTGACTAGGTTTTTAGCTTGTTTTAGTCTCCAGCAGTGTCTTTCAATCACTTGGCAGGGAGTCAAGTCATTTAAGAACAGACCCATTTATTTTCTCCCATTATTAGGTTTACAGTACTGTGTGCAGTGGCTGCAGTTCTCTTTGGGAGACCTGGAGACAAAGTTGTGGCGCAACAAAAGCCGTGTGTGGTATACTGAATAGGGCAAAGGACGTGGGTTCTATTCCTGTCTCTCCGTCTACTGCCCGGGCAGCATTAGGTCCTTTCGTTCTTCAACTTATCTATTGTACATTCGTTGGAGCAGGGACTGTCTCTCTGTGTGTTTGCACAGTGCCTAGCATAATACAAATGATAACAATCATTTTGTATATGATCAGCTGCATAGTGATAATTTTATTTCTTCTGGGCTTTAATCGTCTTCATTTGATTGCATCCTTGTCCTAATTTTGAAGAAGCAAAATAATAGATTTTCTAGGGAACAATCCCAAATGTCATCTCTCTGACTGATCTGCAATTCAATATAATGGTCTTTTTGATGGATTTTTTTCCCCTTTCAAATTTGAATAATATCATTTGTGTGATGTTAGTCATTCTCTCGGTTTTAATTTGAAACCCTATTTTTAATCAATTAGAAAGAAATGACCTAATTAAGGACTAATTTAGTCCAGGAGCCTGAAAAAAAAACCTCAACATTGTTTTATAAAGTAGTTGAATTTAATTGGAGACGTGCTCAACGAACTGTATCGGCAAGTAATTTGGAGAAGTCAGCCAATGGGAACCCCTGATTGGCTAGTTCAGACTTAATGTAGGCAAAGCTTCACTAGTATTAATGCGCTTGCTATTTATTATTATTATCAATACAATACTGCCCAGAGATATCAGAGCTCCACTGGGCTAGGCACTGTAAGAGACCATTCTTGTCCCCAAGTGCTTCTAGTCTGAATTGATCAGACAGACAAAGCAATAGGCATGGACGGGTGAACTGACTTTCCCAAGGTCCCACCGCAAGTCAGTAGCAGAGCTAAACATAGCCGGCAGGTTTCTGGAGCACAAATCTGTGTCCCTATCCACTGCATTAGTCGTAGTTATTGAAGCAGAACTCAGAGCGCTAAAGTTACCATCTATTCATTATACACGTTTTTAAAACATTCTTATAACTGGATTATATTTATATTTCACTCTTTTTTCCCCTTCCTTCCAACAACTAACGGGCAGGGGGCGGGTTTTACAAAGCTGCAGTGTCCAATTGCCATTAAAATGAATGGGAATCAGGTTCCCAAATCTCGTAGATGGTTTTGAAAAACCCATTCCTAATTTTCAGTGGTGGGCAAGCCATTCCATTCTGGAAATTTCTGGTTGGAAAAATCAGCTATTTCTGGGCAAAAAAACATGTATCTTTGAAGTACTTAAAATAAGAGAAGTCTTTTCCCCCACCCTTTTAAAACTCAGAAATGACTGAATGGATTTTATTGAAACTTTTAAAAAAAGAAATCTGTGGGCTGAGAAAACAGTCTCTGAGCAAATCACACCAGGGGTTTTTCACATAATTCCTGACATCTTTACATATGGTTGGATAATGGTGTTGGTTACATACCTGTGCACAGGAATATATGTGTATCCCTCTGGTGAGTGTGGTCCTTTTTCTGCATCTCTTCAGCAGAGGACGTATCTGTTACAGTTAAAGCTGGCTTGAAACAGGTTTTCCCAAACTATAAGAATTGTCAAGGTTGAAACATTTTCTTGTCTTGAACTGGGACAAAAAAGGAAAAAAAATATATATACTAAAAACACAGAAAAATGGATTGGGTCGATCCAAACATTTTTTTTTTTTGCTCTTTTTCAATTAATTTTTTACTGTAAATTAACTTGAATTCCTAAACAAAAAGTCAGTTTGAACTAAAATCTAGAACTTATCAGTTAAAAATGCTGAAATGGGATGAAACTTTTTGCCAACTTTTTTGGGAATGGGAAATTCATCAGAATCGACCCTTTCCTGTGAAAAGTTTCCGTTTTGACAAATTGCCATTTTCTGATGA
Organism: Malaclemys terrapin pileata; assembly: GCF_027887155.1. NCBI lineage: Eukaryota > Metazoa > Chordata > Testudines > Emydidae > Malaclemys > Malaclemys terrapin. Next base: position 136,234,594 of record NC_071509.1, on the reverse strand, counting down.
AAAAAATCTGTTTGTTGCAAACTTCCTGAGCAGTTCTCGTTACAGCCCCAGAGGGGGCAGTCCTGGCTCTTTAACGTCAGCTAGGGTAGCTCATACTTTTAGCTCTGCAGATCCCTTGTTCAGTCCCCAGTGTGCGTGGTGAGATGGGCCATCAGCAAAATACGCTTCCCCCTCGATATAAACAGCCTCAGCAAAGGGGAGGCAGGAACGGAATTGCAGTTCAAAGGGGTGTCCTGGAATCATGTCACCTCCAAGGTGGTGCAGCTTACAAATGGACCCTTACTCAGAGCTATGTACAAGCTAGCCAACAGTGATGTGCTGCCATGCACCCTTTGTAATAGTCAGCAATGATGGGAAAGGACATGGTGGCTTTGTTAAATGTCATACTAATATGGATGGGCCCTGGTCTGTTAGCACCCTCTAGCAGTGGATAGGGAGCTACACCAAACTGACTCTCTCTCTTATGTCACCAAACTAAAGTCTGTGGTCATCAAGACCTTGTTATGGCTCAGCCCTCTGGCCAGGTTCTTAATAGTCTCTGCCCCTTTCAGGATAAGTGAGAGATGGAAATCTCATGGCTCTAGTGAGGGCTAGACAGCCTTAGGTCTCCTGGGTTTAGCGATGCCTTTTCCAGCATCCTTGACCGGAGTACGTAGGGGAATCCAGGCCTGCCCACTCCACCGATTCCAGCTCAGGGCCCTTGTTTGAGACAGCCAGAATGAGTCCTTGTTCGCTGAGCTACTTCCTGTCTCTCCTTCTCTGTAGGCTTCCCCTGCTTCGCTCTCTTTGGAATATTGACTTCTCTGGCAGCTTCTCCTCAGTCTACTGGAGGGATCCTCTCTCTGCAGTCCCTCTGTCTTTCTAGCAGCTTCCTTTCTCCTCAGGAGCTCCTCCTCTAACTCAGGTCCTCAAACTTTTATCATGCCCGGTCCCTGCCTAATTAACTGCCTCCCAGTTACTCAGTGACTTAATTACTCCCAAGTGAACCTGAGCTCCCTCACTGCCCTTTGTGGAGCCTATGCAGAGGTAGGCCGGGCTCCGACCCCTTGAGAGAGCTAGCTACCCTCTCACAAATAGCACGTGGTGATGCTTGTGGGGAGAGTGCTGGAGAGTAGCTCCAGGTACGGCCCCTGAATTTAATTCTCACTAGTGGGCCTGGCAGGTTGCACTAGAGCACAGAAAAGTACTGCTCCAATCCCCATTGAAGTCAATGGAAGTCTTTCTTCTGTAGCTGGAATTGCCAGCATTGCTTTTCAGTGAGACTAAAAGTCTATGAAGAGAACAAACCTTGTTCAACATTGTTGCAGTGTTGGAAAGAGATATTTATACCAGAATCTGGCATTTTGTGCAATCTAGCTTTATTACCACGCTCACTCATTTTCCTTGCTATTAGCATTGTGCTATTTTGAGGGCGTGGTGGAGAAACCGCTAAAACTCTGCTTTGGGCATCAACAGAACCTTGCAAGGCCTCTGATTTCCAGCTGATCGCTGAAGTCTGCTTTACCACAGAATCAATACTGCAGGACAACCAAAGTAGTGTACTTTTTATTAATGTGAATTAAAAAACCTTTCTTCAGATGACTCTCTGAGAAATGCCTCCTGGACAAAACCCTTCCTGTATATTGACAGAAGTCTGGGTGCATGCTTTTGCTTTGTGACAGGGAGTAACAATAGTGTATCCTGAAAGGACCAGGACATGTTGAGGATAGTTGTAGGCTTGGATCACTTCAGTTTCATGGTAATACTTTTGTCATTTAATTTCACGTCATGTTATTTGTCTCCTGAATCTTCTGGGTGAGCTCCTGGTCCCATTGAAGCCAATGGGAGTTTTGCTATTGACTTCAGAGAGGTCAAGATTTCACCCCTTGTGCCTGTTGTAAAAATGAAGACTGAGGTCCATCCTTTAATCCACAAATGAGGCATGACCTCACCAATGAGTTTTCACTGCAATCCATGGGGCCCATTTATTTGGAGAAGAATGCAATTCCATCTGCAGGGAATTGAGTGCTTGGCCAGTCTCCAGAGCCTGCCACATGCAATGATGATGTAACATAGACACCTATGAGCTGGGCTGAGAACACTAACTCATATGCCATCAAATGGCTGTTGGATAGTATTGACTGTCACCCATCACCGAGCTGGGGCAGCTACCGACCAGTGACTTAGATGTGAAGTATATCCCGTTACCAATATTCAGAGCCATCCACTCCCCAAAGACATCCGTTTATGATGCATGCTGTGGACTGCTCAGCCTTTCTGTACTATTGCCCAGTAAATTAAATGGTGAGTAATCCGCATGTATAGCAGCAATACAGACTGGGATTGACTGAGATTGTCGGTATGCTTCCCGAGCTCTCCGTTGCCATGGATATCCCTGTGATTTCTGGACTGATCGCATGCCAAACCTGGCACCTTATCGAAGCTCTAAATACAGTAACACTATTAACTATTTTACTGAAACCTGCATTTGAGACAGACTATATAAGCTCACATGGGAGAGTGGGGCAAAGGGCCCTATGCCCATATGCAGCTCATTAAAGTCCATCTGGAATGCATGGCTAAAAATCTGCATCACTTTACAAATGAAGTATGCCCTTGTAAGGTTGCTCCTTCCTGCCTTTGTAGTCAGATCCTGAACTCCTGGGAGGTCAACAGAGGGAGCACGGCCTACTGTTCTTTCCACGAAGTCATAGCAACAATATAATATTAACAGATTGACTCGTTTTCCAGCTACACTAAATCTAGTCTGACAAAGGTGAAAATCCTAGTGCTTTGCAGCCTGATGAAGTGTTAGCAGAGCACAGCTTTGATTTAAAATCGTGTCCCACTTCGGCAGAGAGAATATGCATTCGCTTCATCCATAGTGCTGACTCCACGAGCCCGTCGTTTCAGAGATCGGATAGCGCACCCACTGCAAATAGTGGTGCAGAGGACCACGCCCACAAATCTTTACTCGCGAGAGTAAAGGACTGCTAGTGGGGGGTACGGGCATGCAGGACTGGACCCCAAGTAGACCACAGAGAACGTGGGTCATAGGAGGGATTCAGCAGCAGACTTTTAGGGTACGTCTACACAACATTTAACTGGGGCTGACACTGAGGCCCAGAGCTCAGGCTCCAGCCCGAGCCCAAATGTCTACACCACAATTTAACAGCCCCACAGCCAGAGCCCACAAGCCCAAGTCAGCTGACCTGGGCCAGCACAGGAGTTTAATTGTTGTGTGGACATATCCTTAGATTTTCAAAAGAACCCAGCACGCAACAACTCCTATTCAGGCACTTAAAGATGTGGTCAGATTTTAAAAAAAACTCTGCTCCTATTTAGACACCTAAGGCTGGGGGGTTTCAAAAAAGTTTGAGACTTAGGTGTCCAAATCCCACTGGAATTCAGTAAGAGTTGGGTGTCTAACTCCCTTGGACTCCCAGCCTTAAGTGCCTAAAGGGGAGCTGAGTTCCTCTGAAAATCTGGTCCCAATTGTTGGTGCTCAGCTCTTTTGGAAATGTAGCCCTGGATACATCTGACCAAAGCTTGTCTTTAAGAAGTATTTGGATTTTGATCTTCCTATACTCCATATGTAGGCTTGGCAGAATTCGATTCTTTTATTTATAATTTCAACAGATGATGTTTATTTTTAAGCATTTTTTTCTTTGTTCTCAATTTAAATGTTCGCAGTTGTGGGGAAATTCGGAGCAGGTCAGACTGTTGGAGTGAGGATAATTATTTACTGCGATTCAAAAAAAAGGCCGATTCAAGAAGTTGAAGCTTTATAACTGTTAAAAAGCCAATTGTCAACATTGCATGTCAAAATATCCACGGTAAATATCCTTCCATCAAACTCTAATAACGTTCTCAAGCAGCATTTTTCTTACTTTGCCTAGCTGTCCATTTCAGTTATCAATGGAAATATTTTTCTGTCGATTTGAGGGTGTACTGTGAAATCAACATTTACTGCCACTTAACTATAAAACATTCTTTGCTTCTTGCCTGTCTAAGAGTTAGTGCCTTCAGGCACAGCCCTGAGTAAGGAATGGTGCATTAATGGCCATGTTCTAGATGAAGCTCCAGGAGGCGCTATGACACACCCACCCCATAAGGCACAATTTCTTCCCTGCTTGCCTCTGGTCTTGTGGGGAGTGTAGTAAATTGTTGAGGGCCTACACCAGCAGCAAATTCTGACACCCGAGAGAACTCAGCTGCCCAGAGCCAATGCAATGGGAGTGGAGCCAAGGCTGTGCCCGTTCCCTGCCCACATGTTCCGGGTAAACCTGACAGGGTTCGATAGCCGGTTAACTAATATAAGGAGTGTTTTTACTCTTCTAACTCTCCTGCATGGGTGCACTCCGAGTCATGATCTAGAGCAACACTTCTGGATACAGGCCTGTTTCACCTATGGACCTGGCTGAAAAAAGCTGCAGTATTTGGCCTCAATATCGTTGTGCCTTATGCTGCATTTGACACAGTCTGCCCAAGGCAAGCACTGTGTGAACCATATAGAGCATTGGAAAAATGCACCAAGTATTACTTAAATGCAATACCTGCACTGAAAAACAATGGAGCAGTCAAAACACACCAATAGCTTTTGCAGATAATTTATTATTTCCAAAGTGTCTGTCTGTCTCTGGGCACATGAACTATAAAACCACAAACTAATCAAACTAGACTGATCTAGTGCAAATCACCCCCAAAACACTGCCTGCAGCACAAAACATAGCCAACGGAACCACCGTGTCAAGAAGCTTGCCTGTAGAAAGAGCTGTTTGGAAATTGCAATTTTTGATCCCTAGGCAATTCTGATATTTATGAATTTGTTTTTGTCCCAGATTAGAATGAAAAGTCAAAATAGCAATTTCTCATGGAATGGAATGTTCAAAAGAATTTTGCTTTGGAAATGTTGAATTGTTTCATATTCACTTGCTAGGGCTGATATGTCCTGAGCTGCTGTGGTGCTCAATGGAAGATGTAGTTCAGGCACCTCATGCTCCCCTTCTCCTTTATGGGCCGCGCTCTCTGGCTAGACTACATCTCCCATGATGCACTGTGATCAAGTGACTCCCAGGATTCAGTCATAGTTCAAACAGATGGGAGACTGGTGCATCAGGGGGATGCATATTAATCTAGCAGCTCTGGCCCAGATCCTCAAAGGTATTTAGGCTCTTAATTTCCATAGATTTCAGAGAGAAAAGGTGGGTGAGGTAATGTCTTTCTCTCTCCAACAGAAGTTGATCCAATAAGACAAGCTTTCAAGCTTACAGAGCTCTTCTTCGGGTTTGGGAAAGGTACTCCCTGCGTCACAGCAAAATGCAAGGTAGAACAGATTGTTTAGCATAAGTAGTTAGCACATACATAAGGGACCATTCAAGGTAGAATTGGCCTGTTAACACCAGTGCAGTCACTGGATGAAAAGAGGGGGTTACAGATTCTTGTAATAAGCCATAAATCCAGTGTCTCTGTTCAGTCCATGATTTTTAGTGTCTAGCAAAGTTATGAATTGAAGCTCTCAGGGTAGTCTTTTGAAAGTGTTGTGCAGTTTCCTTTGAGCATGAGGACTGAGAGGGCAGATATGGAGTGAATGCTTTGTGAAAAGTGTTCACCCACAGATGATATGATGTTTTTGTCTCTATCGTTTTCCTGTGTGAGTTCATTCAAGAGCATTGTGTTGTCTGGTTTCACCCACGTAGTTGCAATTGAGGCATTTAGTGTGCTGGATGAGGTACACCACGTGTTGTATTAGGCATGAGTAGGACCCCTGGATCTTGAAAGCTGTGCTGAGACAGGGTGTTGATCATTGTAGCAGTGGAGGTATGTCTGTGGGTTTTGCATCTGTTGTTCTGGAAGGGTCATGGACTGAACAGAGACACTGGATTTATGGCTTATTATGACAATCTGTAACCCACCAACTCCCTCTTTTTGTCCTATGACTGCAGAGGATAGAGCCGTGGCCGCGGCCTGTGAAGATGGCCTACTGTCACACTACTGTCACCTGGTTCCCTCCTTTTGCCTGGGGTGGTCAGAACATCATTCCGAATAAGAAAACAGGAGGCCTAAGAATCACACTGCCCCTGCTCAGAGTTCTTTCTCCACATCACCTGCACCAAATTCAAAATTCTCCTCTGTGCCTTTAAGGCTCTTCACTGCACTGTCCCTACCCCCATCTCCTGCCATCTCCCGCTCGGGTGTTGTACTCAGCCACTTCCTATTCCTTTATCTTCCACCTTGTCTCCTCCCAAAAGCACCTCAGTAGCTCCCTCAATGTCCCCACCCTCCTTGCCTGCATTGTTCCCCCCGGACCCTGCACATCACACATCCTCCCTCAAAAGACTTCTGTCAATGGGCTTCTTGTAACTAACAACATGTGTGTTAGAACATGTCCTTGAGGAGTGGTGGTTAACCCTTGGCTCCAGTGAGGTTTGCCAGCATGTCAAACACAACTTGGCCTTAACATGACTTTTCAAAGTTGTGCTCTGATTTGCTTGGGAAGTCAAGCCCAATGATGGTTAATCACATCAAAAATGCTCAAGAACCTCTTTCAGGTCAAAGTGATGGCGACTGTATACCCCCTAGCTCCTCTGACACTGAAAAAAGAATACAAAATGTTTCATATTCATGTTTTAAAAGTACCTTCAGGGGGAGAAAATAGTGGGTACTTAACCATTAGAACAAGCTACCAATGGAAGTGGTGGATTGTCCATCTCTTGATGTCTTCTTATCAAGACTAGATGTCTTTCTCGAAGAGCTGCTTTAGTCACACACAAAGTATTGGGCTCACAGTAGGGATAAATGGGTGAAATTTTGTGGCCTGTATAGGAGGTTAGGTTAGGTGATTGAATGCCCCCTGCCCTGCCTTTGGCTGATCTATGAACTCTCCAAGCTGTCTCTGACTGGAAAACATAAGGAGAGTTTCCCCTCTTCAAGTTAAACTGATCAACTGGGATAAATGATCACCCCAGAGAAGACATTTAAGCATGCCAAAATTTGCAACCGGTAAACAGTTCTGAGGTCTTTGCTTGACTGACAGTAATGACACATTTTGTTGGTTTTTTTAAAACTGTGTACTTAGCTCACAGTGTTATGGTGTTTGCGCTTTTTTCAATCCGGTAAGGAAAGCTGCTCTTTTTCCATCGGCTCTCGTCATTTGAAGTTAATTTGAAATCCTGCTGCTGTGTCATGTTCCCCTTGTTATCAATTTGTGGTACAAAACTTACTATAAATCATAAAAAAAATTTGGTTTATTTAAGGGAGGGAAAATGTAAATGAATTTATTTACCTTCTAAAAATGAATAATAATTTACATAATATAAACACTGAAAATTGAAACCCCCCTGTACAGCAGAAACTAGTCAGAAAGCAGGAAAAATCTGAAAGAACTACATCTGAGAGCCAAGAATTGCACCAGTTCAGAGCTTCGCCACTTGCCAGGTGCTTCTAGAAGCAGTGCCTAGCAAATGTGACCCTCCCCAACCCTACTATAATACTACTAATAATTAATAATCATGAAGAAAATTGGATCCTATAAGTGCAGCTTTGTAATGGGTTCTGCATTACAGACTGACTCATACATGTACTGGGAATGGCTCTCATCAGAAGACATTAATTTAAGATGCAACAAAATAACCTTGGCGCTTTGCTGCTGCATGCCACACAGACCTGAACTTCCAAAAAGGGCAGCAAAATCCCAGCTAAGCAACTTGCAGGATGTGGTCCTTGTAAAGTATGAAGTCCTCTCCTTAGCCACAGAACCGAGGTAGTGTAAGTTTCCTCATGCTGCCTTGGAAGTATCCCTCAACGCTGATCTTGAGGGACCATGGACTTTAAGGCCAGAAGGGACCATTGTGATCATCTACTCTGACCTCCTGCACATTGCAGGCCACAGAACCTCACTCACCCACTCCTGTAATAGACCCCTAGCCGCTAGCGGAGTTACTGAAGTCCTCAAATCATGATTGAAAGACTTCAAGTTATAGACAATTCACCATGTACACTAGTTTAAATCTGCAAGTGACCCATACTTCATGCTGCAGAAGGTGAAAAACCCCAGGGTCTCTGCCAATCTGATCCAGGGGGAAAATAGCTTTCTGACCCCAAGTATGGCATCAGTTAGACCCTGAACATATCACAGATAGGCCACATGCCATTGTAGGATGTCTCATCATACCATCTCCTCCATAAAGTTATCTTGAAGCCAGTTAGGTTTTTTTGCTCCCACTGCTCCCCTGGGAGGGTGTTTCCAGAACTTCCCTCCTCTGATGGTTGGAAACATTTGTCTAATTTCAAGCCTAAACTTGTTGATGGCCAGTTTATACTCATTTGTTCCTGTGTCCACATTGGCGCATAACTTAAATTACTCCTCTCTCTCCCAGGTACTTAGCCCTCTGATTTATTTATAGAGAGCAAGCATATCTCCCCTCAGCCTTCTTTTAGTTAGGATAAACAAGCCAAGCTCTTTGAGTCTCCTCTCATAAGGTACATTTTCCATTCCTTGGCTCATCCTAGGTGCCCTTCTCTGCACCTGTTCCAGTTTGAATTAATTTTCTTAAACATGGGAGACCAGAGTTGCGCACAGTATACCATCTCTAGAGATGTGCGAGCATTTCACTCTCTATGCCCATTTGTTCCTTGGCTTTTCTGCCTCTTGGTGCTGATGGTATTTGTGATGGAACTACTGGTCTACAAAGAACAGGACTGATATCACCAGACTTTCCCAATAAACCTTCAGATGGTAATAAGTTTAGTCTCCATTGATCTGAGAGGGATTTGACCCAAGGACCTAGAATGGAAAGACTCTGTATCCTATTACAAATCACCCAAACTTCCAGTTCCTCATTGAAACTGCTTTCAAAACGATCAATCACTTATTCACCAATGGCAACATAAAAGTATTTACCCTCTATATGGGGAAGAACTGTCATTTGGGTTTGCCTGTCCTCATTATAAAGGTAAGTGCATAATACTAATCTCAATGTACCGAGGAGGGCAGGGCGTACTAAGGAGAGGATGAGGTCATGAAACAAAGACATTAATTTTCCCATGTGCAATGTTTGGGATTTATTACTCTTGGTGGACTATTATTATGTATTTTTCTATTATGACATGACTAGAAGTGGTCAGAAGATGGGCAGGTAGAGGTCACTCATGTGGGTGCTGGAGAGTCAAATAACTACACACAAAAATCAGTTATTTACTGTCATCTCTTCATGGATATTATACCACCATTATTAATCATTAAAGGACTTCATAACATTTTGATGGCGAGATAGCAAGAGCTTAGATCTAATAACATTTGTTGTTGCCATTTGAAATTTGCATTATTAAATCAGATCAGAAAAGAAAAGAAAATCTCTCCTAGCGTAATCTTATTTTCCCTGAGCCATATAAAACTTTGCAAAAAGACAGTTCAGCTTTACATGATTTTTTTTTAAATAAAAGAAAAGACTCTCTTTCTAAGTTCTCTGCAGAAATAAAGTCTAGGGTAGGACTTTTATACCAGTGGAATCAAGAGCAAATTAATTATAAGAACTAAAACAAATCAAATCTCAGTGATCAGAATAATGGGCTAGACTCCCAGCTGTTGAAAATAAGGTCTAGTGAAACTGAAGCTCTGGGCAGGACACAGACAAAGATCAATGGATCTATGCTGGTTTTCACCAGTTGAGGATCTGGCCCAATAACAGTAGAAGATTAAGAATTCATAGCCCTGGGAAGTGAACTGTATAATTCAATATCTTATCTTTCCCTCAAGCATGAAGGAAGGAAGTAGGCACTCAGGTAAGAACTAATCAGTACAGCTGAGTAAATAATTTATAGAGCTGGTTGGAAATTTTCTGATGGAACATTTTTTTTTCTGCTGGAAAAATTATGATTTGACTAAATCAGCGTATTCCATGGGAATGTTCCTGCTTGTTCCTGTCTGATTCCCTGTCAGCTGGTCCACTTCCCCAGCAACCCACCATGGCAGACTGCAACAGAGCTGGGGAACCAGGCAGCCGTAGGAGTCCCAACTGAAGCCGGGACTCTCTGGTCAGCCAGTCTCCCAGCTACGCGGCAGATCTCTGGGGAGCTCAGGGGAACCTCATCAATTCTGTTTCAAAAGCCTAAATTAAATGTCCGCTTGATTCTTTTTTAACTACAATTTCAGAATTCCGAGTCTTGAGCTTTCATTCCAATGCAGAGCACATTTGGTTTCTGAATTTTCCACGGAATGGGAATTCCAGGTTCTGACCAGTCCTAATAATTTATTGAGAATTTACTCAACAGATTTAGCATCGTATCTGCTCATAGGCTTTACTGCACTAGTAATTACTGGATGAATTTTAGGCAGTGTCTCAAGATGCGTCAGTTAGTCCTGATTAGCCACGTGGTATGGGCTTTGTCCCCTGATTGGATGACTGTAATTTCTATTCCCAGGAGGCAGGAATGAAGCCACTGAGGCCCAGACCCTAACAGAACTAGGCAGCTAACCCCCATACCCTTGAGGAGCTGCCCCCGAGTGTCTCAGAGGAGCTGGATTTTGGAGCAACTAATTCAATTCCTAGCTCAGGTACGGATTTCCTGTATGATCTTGGACATGACTTGCAATTGCTCTGTGCCCCCGTTTCTCCATCTCTAAAGCAGGAATAACAACACTTCTTTACTCCCATATCTATTTAAGCTTCAGTCCGACACGGAGAGATTGCACAAGGACAATGGGTAAAGGTAAGCACTTGTGTTAATTTCTGCGGGATCAAGGCCTGAGATTGAAAGCAGTGTAGGGCAGGGACCTTGCTTTCTATATATGTACACCTCTACCCTGATAAAACATGAATTCGGATATAACATGGTAAAGCAGCGCTCGGGGGGGGGGGGAGGGGCTGCACACTCCGGCGGATCAAAGCAAGTTCGATATAACGCGGTTTCACCTATAACGCGGTAAGATTTTTTGGCTCCCGAGGACAGCGTTATATCGAGGTAGAGGTGTATGTATAGTTCCCAATGTGGCCCTGATTTTAGTTGACGCTTCTAGGCACTATGGTAATATTTATTATACAGTAATTTGTAACACAGCTCAAGCCAATTCATTTTTTAAATTCATCTGACTTCTTGTGGGAATTTGTTGCCTGCTTCTGCTAATCGGCATATAGGTAAAAGTTATTAAATCAGTTTAACCTACTCACACAGTTTCATTCTGTCCCGTCTAGCTCCTTTGGGTAGGTGAGACCAGAGAATGAGATGATTCTGTTTGCAAGCGCTCTACCTATTGTGTCATACAAAAACAGAGCCCATTAGCCCCTCCATTTGCAGATTGTCTTTTATTTTCATCATTGTGGATGTACCATCGTTTATTGGAATAAAGCTTCTTCTCGCAGCTCTCTGTAGTTCCTCAGAGCCACACGCTTTCTCCTAATGGGCCGTCGTTATAGAACATGCAAAACTGGGACTGCTGACGAGCAATAAGCTTGCCATAGCAAAAATATGACATTCGTACTGGAACGACTATTCACTTCCAGTTTAATACAAAGGGGAAAGAAATGAACTCTGTACGAAAAGTCTGCAGCACACGAGAACTCATGTGCCACACCTTACTGGTTAGGCAGGAAATGGCTTCCACTGACATCAGTGGGACTATATTCACGTGCTTAAGTTTAAGCATGGCTGTAAGAGTGCTTTGTTGAGTGGGAGCCTTTAGACAGGCTTGTGACTTTTATTTTTAAAAACCCTATACAAAAATGAGACCTTTCCCACCACATCTTTTGTATTATTATTCTTAACAGCCAAGTCCATGATGATTATAATTCAAATACCTCTTTGTACATGTTCAATGTGTGTTACAAGTGGTCGAGAATCCACAGCCATCCCCTCTAAAACTAGCTCTGTAGGATCGGCGAGATTCTCCTTCCTCTCCAGCCGTTGGAAAAGAGGAGTTGTAACTGTAGGAAAAGACTGCATAAGCTGTCTCTGAGATATTAATATTAAATCCACAGCTGTGCTACACACAGGTTGTTGCTGGTTTTTTGCACCAGTGTAACTATACTGATTTAATTTCACCAGTGCTTAATGCTCCCGTTTAATACAGTAATTAATAGAATTAGGCTATCATTTTCAAAAGCATCTATATGATGCAAGGTCAGCTCCCAGACTACTGCACTGGGCAGCACAGCACGGGGAGAAGATGACCAGCCCTCTGTGGAGAAAGAAGTGGTTTGGGACTATTTAGAAAAGCTGGACGAGCACAAGTCCATGGAGCCAGATGCGCTGCATCCGAGGGTGCTAAAGGAGTTGGCGGATGTGATTGCAGAGCCATTGGCCATTATCTTTGAAAACTCATGGCGACCGGGGGAGGTCCTGGGTGACTGGAAAAAGGCTAATGTAGTGCCCAAATTTAAAAAAGGGAAAAAGGGGGATCCAGGGAACTACAGGCCAGTCAGCCTCACCTCAGTCCCTGGAAAAATCATGGAGCAGGTCCTCAAGGAATCAATTATGAAGCACTTAGAGGAGAGGAAAGTGATCAGGAACAGTCAGCATGGATTCACCATGGGCAAGTCGTGCCTGACCAACCTGACTGCCTTCTATGAGGAGATAACTGGCTCTGTGGATGAGGGGAAAGCAGTGGATGTGTTATTCCTTGACTTTAGCAAAGCTTTTGATACAGTCTCCCTCAGTATTCTTGCCGCCAAGTTAAAGAAGTATGGGATGGATGAATGGACTATAAGGTGAATAGAAAGCTGGCTAGATCGTTGGGCTCAACGGGTAGTGATCAATGGCTCCATGTCTAGTTGGCAGCCGGTTTCAAGCGGAGTGCCCCAAGGGTCGGTCCTGGGGCCGGTTTTGTACAATATCGTCATTAATGATCTGGAGGATGGCGTGTGTTGCACCCTCAGCAAGTTTGCAGATGACGCTAAACTGGGAGGAGTGGTAGATACCCTGGAGGGTAGGGATAGGATACAGAGGGACCTAGACAAATTAGAGGATTGAGCCAAAAGAAATCTGATGAGGTTCAACAAGGACAAGTGCAGAGTCCTCCACTTAAGACAGAAGAATCCCATGCACTGCTACAGGCTGGGGACCGAGTGGCTAGGCAGCAGTTCTGCAGAAAAGGACCTACGAGTTACAGTGGACGAGAAGCTGGATATGAGTCGACAGTGTGCCCTTGTTGCCAAGAAGGCTAACGGCATTTTGGGCTGTATAAGTAGGGGCATTGCCAGCAAATCGAGGGATGTGATCATTCCTCTCTATTCGACATTGGTGAGGTCGCATCTGGAGTACTGTCCAGTTTTGGGCCCCAAACTACAAGAAGGATGTGGAAAATTTGGAAAGAGTCCAGCGGAGGGTACAAAAATGATTAGGGGGCTGGAGCACATGACTTATAAGGAGAGGTTGAGGGAACTGGGATTGTTTAGTCTGCAGAAGAGAAGAGTGGGGGTGGGGGGGATTTGATAGCTGCTTTCAACTACCTGAAAGGGGGTTCCAAAGAGGATGGATCTAGACTGTTCTCAGTGGTAGCAGATGACAGAACAAGCAGAAGCAGTGGGGAAGGGTTAGGCTGGATATTAGGAAAAACTGTTTCACTAGGAGGGTGGTGAAGCACTGGAATGCGTTACCTAGGGAGGTGGTGGAATCTCCTTCCTTAGAGGTTTTTAAGGTCAGGCCTAACAAAGCCCTGGCTGGGATGATTTAGTTGGGGATTGCTCCTGCTTTGAGGTCCCTTCCAACCCTGATATTCTATGATGGAAGACCCTAAATCTGATTTTCAAAATTGTCTATGGGCCAGTTTTTCAAAGGTATTTAGAGGCTTAAAGGTCCACATGGGCACCTACCGGGATCTCCAGATGTGCCTGAGCAGGTTAGGCACCTCACTCTTCAGGGGGAAATGGGAGATATCTTTGACAATCTGGCCCTGAGACACTCCCGTGCATTGAGATTCGGGGTTTGCAGTGCACCCATTTTACATCAAATTTAGTTTGCAAGCTGTCTAACATAGGCAACTGCTCAGTAACTTCTGAATACACAGGGAGAAACGTTAAAGCTGACAGACGCTAATTAAACAGAGTTAGTTTGATGATCAGTGTGTCCTCATGCCATGAATTGTCTATTTGGATGGACGCACGCACGCACACACACCATGCCCTTTCTTTGTATTTTTTCTCGACTGCTGATCTGCATAGCAGAAGGAGAAGGACGCATGCATTTTATCACCTTGCAGGGATTAGTGAATCCCTCTGTCAATCCCTTTTGCCAGTCAAGTATGCTCATTTTATTACAAGAATTAACACACGGTCTTGCAGCCACACAGGATTGATAGCGTGCTGGTTTCTTATCAGTGATACTCCTCTCCCCAAGGCTACTGCAACATCCAGGAGAGGGGGTTGTTGCCAGAGTATAAAGAACAGATTTTAATTAGTACAAGGGGGGGAAAAGAGAAGCACCTGTGTGTTGCATTTGTTGTTAAGCCAGGCAGCCTTTTCAAGGGCACTTTGTGATAGGCAAGCTGTGAGTATTCACGAGGGTACATGGACTTGGTACCAATGTCCAGGCCCTTAGATTCTATGTGCAGGTTCCTTTCGTTCATCATGATGGAGTCAGTGGCCGTTGGCAGGGCTGGCTCCAGCTTTTTTGCTGCCCCAAGCAGCGAAGAAAAAAAAAATCGATTGAGCTGCCCCCGAAGTGGAAGAAGGGGAGTGAAGGACCCGTCGCCGAAGACCTGGATGTGCCGCCCCAATACTGGACGGAGTGCTGCCCCTTTCTACTGGCCACCCCAGCCACCTGCTTCATTCACTGGTGCCTGGAGCCGGCCCTGGCCATTGGGATCTGACCTAAGTGCTACAGCCCTTCAATACTGGAGTGGTCTGGTTTGGATTGGGATTTTTTTTGCTCCGTTTCTATTGGGCTGTTCTTGGGAGCCAAGTATCGAGCATGTTTAACCAAGTGTGGCTTACAAGAAGCGCACACCCAGTGACCTTCTGTGGAGGAGGAGTCAAAAGTAGCATGCGAGAGCCTTGTAGTCATGTTGCTGAAGAGGATGGGCTCTAAGGTCGGTGGGCCATCCGCTGCCACATTTGCCAGACACTTGAGGACGGTATCTAGACACCAATTAAGAAAAGCATCCCTAGTCAGGAAAGCACTTCAATACCCATGTTACATGCCCAAGTTAAGAATGTGCTGTACTGAACTGGGATGGACTTACTCAACTATATGCTTACCTGTTTTTCTAAACTGGGACCCATCTGGTCCATCTCTGGACCCGATTTTTCCTGAGTGCTCAGCACCATTTAGGCATCTGTATGAAAAGGCCAGATTTTCAATGGTGCTCGGCTTCCCCTCAGTGTAAGTTGGTTGGTACTGAGCAATTTTGAATATCTGTTCTTACCTGTATGTTTATTATAAGCCAACCATAGTGTGGGCTCTTTCTTTAATATCCCATGATTGACAACATGAACCGGAATGTTTGTATTCCCTAGCACTGAGTCTATGGCGTCCTTATCTGTTGTGAAGGCCCTATAGCTAATCATTCACCCTTCTGCATTTTTAAATTAATCCAAAATTAGAAAAAAATGTAATAGCCACCAAACTGTATGAAAGAAAACATTTGATTATTCCAGTGCCAATTAAATACCAATTCACTTGATGTCAAGGTGAGTTTAACTAATTTGTGGTCCTTCCATAGCGTTTTGATGATTGCAGATTAAGAATTATTGGTTTTTTTACATGTTTACTTGCGATATATTATTCAGCCACTAGACCAGTGGTTCTCAAACTTTTATACTGGTGACCCCTTTCACATAGCAAGCCTCTGTGTGTGACTCCCCTTATAAATTAAAAGCACATTTTTGTATATTTAACACCGTTATAAGTGCTGGAGGCAAAGCAGGGTTTGGGGCGGAGGCTGACAGCTCACGACCCCCCATGTAATAACCTCATGACTCCCTCAGGGGTCCCGACCCCCAGTTTGAGAACCCCTGCACTAGATGTATCTGTCTGCTGTATAGCAGTCCACACAGTGTGGGGTATCTGGTAAGCAAGAGAGACAAAGCTAGAACATGAGCTATGAGGAAGCTTATTTATTTGTGTTTGCAGTTGTAGTTCTTTTTCTTTAATAAACACTGTGGATGAGCGGACTCACCCCTGTGGCGCCTCCTGCTGGTGACTTCTGGGAATTAGCTCTTCCAGCATCCTGGAGCGCCCTCTGCAGGCCAGTGATCCGCCTGTCCTCTGGCCCCCATGTCCCTCCTGGACCCCAGTGCCTTTGTATCTGGGGTGCTGCCCCCTGGCAGTGCACCCCTCAGTACTAGGTCTCCCCCCTATTGGGAACCCACTATCCCTACCTCACCTCAGAATAAGGCCACTGCCAGTCACCAACTAGCCCCCGTTCCCTGGGGGAGACTGCAGTATAGGCCACTCATCACTGGCAAGGAGGGTTTGGACCTGCTGCCTTGGCCTACCTCTGGGCTGCCCTCTGCAACCCCCAGTACCCGTTGGCCTTCTGCTAGGCCGCAGCCTGGGGCTTTCCAGGCTGGAGCTCCTCAGCCTTTCCCCGGCCCTGCTCCACTCAGGTACTCTGTGTCTAGCTCGCTGCAGCCAGGCCCTTCGCCCTCTGAAAGCAGAGAGAGACTCCTGGCCTCTGCCTCACAGCCTTTTTATATAGGGCCAGCTGAGGCCTGATTGGGGTGTGGTCCAGCTGCCGCTGCTTCCCAATCAGCCCAGCTTAGCAGCTCCTAGCCACAACCTTCCCCCAGGGCTGTTTTAAGCCCTTCAGGGCAAGAGTGGGGTAACCACCCCACTACAACACCTTCCATTTGCGAAGAACATATCATGATACACTGAACTTCAAGAGAGGCAAATCTACCAGATTAGTCATTGAACAGCGATGGCTGGGCATGTGAAAAATAGTAAGGTTGTTGTTAGTATATGTTCTGTACTGTGGTCATTTTATTCCCGGAGCTGGCTTGTCTCTGGACCTTACATAGTTATGTAAGGGCATAGGAGCCTTTCCTAGCCCTTTCTCCCCTCTCCCCATTCCCTACCCCATGCATCCCAAGACAGTCTGGCCTCAGAACTTTATCGTAAAATTGCATTGTTATAAAATAATGAATGCTATGCAGGTAGTCAATCAGGAATGCCAAATGATCTTTTCCTGTACAAGTTCAAACAGACATCTAACGGATTTCAAAGGCAACAGGGAAAAGTGACCCAAGGAACTAGTTACACAACATATCCTTTTTTATTATGCTTTCTTTGTACAAAACACATTTAAGCTGTGCAATGCATCACCGCAAGATATCATTGGAGCAACATGCTCATCAATATTGAGAGAAAGATTAGCCATAGCTATATAGATGAGAACATCCACATGATGTACAATTTTATCCAAAAGGCTATCCTGTATTGTCCATATGCTGCTATTTATTATTAACCACAAAGTGATGGGAGTTAAACAAGAAAATCACCCTGAGCAGGGTATTTCGTTCATCTCCATATGGCTTTTTGCACCTGCCTCTGAACCAGGTGGCTATGGCCCCTGTTGAAGACAGACTCCTGGGTTAGCTGGATCCCAGCTATGATCTGGCATAGCAATGACTAGAGTCATTCCCCAAAATACACCCACCGGCAGGGCTAGCCTTCTTGGGGTACAGCTTTTTGAAAAAAGCGCTAGCCCTTTTGGAAGATCACAGCACATGCACTCTCCAGATGATTTCTCCAAACCTTAATATTTCATGGCTGTTTCATGTTACAATTAACCTACCAGGTTGCTGGCTCTGCAGGCACCTAATTTATTTGGGAAATGGTCCCTAGTACATTATTTTACATATAGGCAATTATGGTAAGAGGGCACAAACTGTCATTGTCAAGATGATCGTCGCCACGCAGTGCAACCGTGAGATTTCCCCAAGGGCTCACTGGTGGCCTCACTTTGCTCCCAGAGAAGTCGCTGGGAGGTCTGACAGCACTGGAAGCAGAGTAAAGGCAAGACTGAGTGCTTCTGAAAAATCTCTCCCATTAGAGAAGAGATTAGATTTTTTTGCTATAGGGGAGGGTATTTTGCCTTGTCAGTTTTCACAGATTGGCTCAGACTCTCAGGTCCCCGTATCGTGTGTACACAACCTGTTCCAGAGGAAGTGTGTGACATATGGCAGAATCTAGCAACATCTTTGGGAGCTCTCACTGTATGACGTGGTGGGTCAAGGACGGGCTGTAATTCTATGGGGTAGGGTAACATAGAGGCTCTAGGACCCAAGAACAGTGGGGGTGGGAGGACAATTAGACAAATTCATTTAGGTTGTAAAAACCTCCATAGAGGTCTCACTACCTATAACTAGCTCAAACTGGATTCTCCAGAGACCAACAGACAAAGGAAGGATTTTTTGAATAAATTGCCTGAGTTTAAACTGACTCAGCTCTGCTTTTTGATCCAGCAATGCACAGGACCTTCTGTCCAGGGAGGGGTTGGACGGACTTTGGAGTACTGAGACTCCTCCGTGAGGCTGATGGGTAACTTCTGCTAAGTGTTCAGCCTCTGTAGATGAGCTTTTGTGTGTTTTTGCTGTAATGCTTTCACCTTAAGAATAATTACCCTTGCTTATAATGAGCGATGTGGTAGCTTATGAGAGCTGGGAATTACATTGTCCCTAGCCTTCAGAGAGAAAGCAAAGTGCAGATGCTGGCCTGTTTAAGCAGGCTGACTTGCTGGGAAATAACACGGTAAAGGCAGGGATGCATGCAGCCTGGAAAACCCTGGTTGGGTGGGAGAGAAATGAGTTCAATTCAGTGTTCCGTCGCAGGCTTCCTGTGTGACGTTGGGCAAGTGTCTCAGGTCCACCAGTTGTCCAATAGGGTTGATAGACCTGCCTGCCCGCCCACCCCAGAGTGTTGTGAGGATACCTATGCTACTAAATGTGGGGTGTTCAGCTACTACAGGAAAGGGGGTACACCTTAGATAAGCTATGTAATGTCACGTTGGTTATGTTTTTTAAAAGAAGCACAATCGCTTTCCTAGCCTTGTTCCCTACCGCTTGGTGTGATGAAGCTGCTGACCAAGAAAGCAGAGACGCTAATGTTTTGATCAGATTCCATAGCTGTATATTTGATGCTGTTTCTTCTGATTCCATCTGTATACCATGTTTCCTTCTTGGGAACACAGACTGACAGGCCTGTTTAATCTTTTATATTGGCCACAGTGATAACTTCCTATTAAATATTTCATATTGTTGTACTGATAAAGAACATAAGACATTATGCAAAACTTGGCACAAACACAGTCCAGAGGCGCATCTGCTTCGAAATAAAACACTTGAGAGATCTGGAACTAAACAAGTAGTCGGGTGGCTGAAAAATCAAGCCAAGCAGCCCGTGTTTTCAGCAACATTGCAAGAGTTTCATTATGGGTGTGCACAGTAAGCAAGCAAACGCTCCATGTTGCAACCAAAAACCTTCTCAGGTTGTTCCACAAGTCACCTATAAATAGACCTTTTTGTAGATTGCCCCTGTTGCTGTTCTTTCTCAGTTAATGTATTGCGATTGTATTTTGTTATTTATTGCATGGTTCCAAAGTGCTTCAGTGTAGACAAATGCGAGTATTAATTTAGCAGTCTGACCATAAAAGGCAGAGATGTACGTGATGGCGTCTGGCCCTCTTTTACAAGATATGAGCCAATGCAGCCGTGTGGAAGTTGAGAGCTACATGCTTTGATTATTAAATGTTTCCATTTAACACAGGGCAATAATAAGTGAAAAAATCTGGAGGAAGAATGCTTTCAATGATGTTAAACTGCAGTCTCCAGTTATTGCATCTTATATTAGGCATGGAGGTACTTCCTGTGGATAGTTTCTCACCTGCCTTTTGCAAGGTAAATTCCATCAAAGGGCATCATGGGATATGAGATGGAGTGCTGATATGGCCTAAAAGTGACCGGCTTTGGGAATTGGTTTGTGAGCTAAACATTGCATCATGCTGTCATTACGCAGCTGTGTAATGTATCCCACTTATTTCATAATTCATGGGTGAACAGGGGGTCCTGACCCACAGCAAATTCAGGATTCATAATGTCTTGAAAGTTATCACTGCAGGAAATAGGGCAGGCACACCGCTGTCACCAGCAGTCATGTCAAGAAGATGAACACAGACGAAGATGGAGTCTGTAGGATCTAGCTTAGCGTGAAGGCAGCTTGGTGAAGCCAGAAAGAGGGAATCTGCGTGCTACGGGGGGGAAAGAGGTTTGATGTAACAAGCGTAATAAGCTCTGTGGCCCCTAGAGTGAAGAGGATGACCTGGGAATGGAGGAATCCTGTTAGCAGAAAGAAGGCATGAGAGCTGAGAGGATCTGGACCTTGAGAGAGGGAGGCAGAAAGGCTGGAGTCAGAATGGAAAATGGAGATGTAAAGAACTGCCCAACTTTGTGGTAAGTAGCTCCCCAGCTATTGCCTGAGGAATAGAATATCAGGGTTGGAAGGGACCTCAGGAGGTCATCTATTCCAACTCCTTGCTCAAAGCAAGATCAATCCCCAGACAAATTTTTTGCCCTAGATTCCTAAGTGGTCCCCTCAAGGATTGAGCTCATAACCCTGGGTTTAGGAGGCCAATGCTCAAACCACTGAGCTACCCCTCCCCCAAGGGAGAGATAAGGCATAACCATAGAATGACGTGTTGTACTAGCTGGGGAGCTGTTTAACTCCAGGCACTGGGAGTCCAAGGTATGTTTTGTACAAATCGTGTTATTTCTTAGCAGGTGTGGCAAAGGGCTGTCATCCAGCTTTTCAACCGTGTGGAACAGAATGACTGTCAGAACATTTCACACATTTAGATTTAATTCACAAAAGGTTCCCCCTTCAACACCCCAAACTTCCTTGAGTTCTACAAGCTCCGTCTCCTGGGAGTGCGTAATGTCATTCCCCTCTCTCCGAGCCTGAGTCCAATGGGCTTTGGATTAGGCTGCTCTCATTTTACCTCCCATCGCTTGTGTTCCTTTCCCTTGACGGCACGCTGGATGGATTTCCATCTTCTGAAATATACTTGCTATCTGCCTCAATCATCATCTGGTACCTTCCCCATCAGGGCCGGCTCTGGCTTTTTGGCAGCCCCAAGCAAAAAAAAAAAAAACGGGGCGGCCAGAACGGCAAAGCAAAAAAAAAAAAACAAAAAACCTGCGGCACGGCCGGAGCGCGGGTGCAGGGGGACCGGCTGGGGGGGGGGAGAAGGGGGAGCGGGTGGGAGAGAGAGAGAAGGGGGCTGCCAGGGCTACAGCAGGGGTGCTGCCACGCGGCCCCTCCCGCTGTGTTGCCACCTGCCACGAGGGCTCCGCTCCGGTCGGCGGGGAGGGAAGGAAGAGGACTGCCCTGCAGGGCGCTCTGGTTCTCCGTGCCGCCGCCCCTTACAGGGCGGCCGGAGCGGAACAAACAACAAACAAAACCAAAACAAAACAAAAAGCGGCCGTGCCATCCTAGGATTGGGCAGAATGCCGCCTCCAACAATCTGCCGCCCCAAGCACCAGCTTGCTCAGCTGGTGCCTAGAGCCGGCCCTGTTCCCCATGTCATCCCACCTGGCCATGCAAAGCAAAAATTGGTGCCACAAGTTTAGGCTCCTAAGGCCCCTATGCAGCTGCATCACTGTAGCGCTTAATGAAGATACTACCTATGCCAACAGGAGAGCTTCTCCCATCTCCATGTCCCCAAGAGGCAGTTGCTGTGTCAATGGGAGAAGCCCTCCCATCGACACAGTGCTGTCTGTAGCGGGGTTAGGTCAGCATAACAGCACCGGGCAGGCGTGTGGATTTTCCACAGGCCTTAGCAACTTAGTTATACTAACATAAGCATGGTCTACACTACCAACTTAAGTGGCCTGATTTTCAAAGGTGCTGCGATCCCAACAGTTTCTGCTGACTTCCATGGGAGCTGCGAGGTGCTCAGAACTTTTGCAAATCAACATCTTTATCTAGGGTGGATTTTCAAAACTGCCTATGGGAGATAGGTGCACCAATCCCATTGAATTTCAGTGACGGACTTGCTTAGGCACCTTTGAAATCCCGCCTTTGGAGCCTAAACAAGGATTGAGGAGCCTAGCTTTAGGCTCCTAATTATGAAAACCTTGACCAGCTTTTTGCTTTCGTGCCATCCTGAATTCTGTCAAATGTATGTTTATGCAGGCCTGCTGTGACTGGCACGGTATGCTTAAGAAGCCTCCATGCTGAGTCTAAGGATTTTAATTCAGCCTCAGTTTATTTCCTAGACTTGAAAAGATATAGCTTTAAAGGCCTGGTCCCCACTAACCCCCCACTTCGGACTAAGGTACGCAAATTCAGCTACGTTAATAACGTAGCTGAATTCGAAGTACCTTAGTCCGAACTTACCGCGGGTCCAGACGCGGCAGGGAGGCTCCCCTGTCGATGCCGCGTACTCCTCTCGCCGAGCTGGAGGCGAGCACTTCCGGGATCGATCCGGGATCGATTTATCGCGTCTAAACTAGACGCGATAAATCGACCCCAGAACATCAATTGCCTGCCGCCGGACCCTCCGGTAAGTGTAGACGTACCCAAAGCGTCCACACTGCAGTTCAGCTGAGCACTAGATACGGGGTTGGATTTTCAGAAGCACACAAGTGTAGACAAGCTCTCAGTCACTTCAGCATAGACACCACTACCGCCCCAGCAGAGGTTCTCCTTTCGGCATAGGTGATCCATCTCTGTGAGAGGTTGCAGCTTGGGCAGCAGGAAAATTTTCCCATTGATCTAACATGGTCTACACTGGGGGTTAGGTCAGTTTAACTGGATTTCCCAGAGGTGTGGATTTCTCACACCCCATAGGGACATAGTTATTCTGCCCTAATTTCCTAGTTTAGACCAACAAGTCCCACTGACCTCCCAACAGGACATGTGCTCCCCTATTAATTATACTTACATTATACATATGCTAACTCACTTGGGCCCTTTTGAAAATTCCACCCATTATTATAAACTCTGTGGTTTCCTCTGATTTACAAGATTGTTTGATGGAGAGAACTACAGGCCTGAGTCAATACCAAAAATGTCAGTGTCTGTAAAGCACATGGGCGAAGTTAAAAAAAATCAAAAACTGAAACCGAAAACATAACACAGTATTCATTGGCAAAGACCAAAGGAAAAAAACAGGGAATTTACTGAAATTGCTGGTTATTGGAAGACCAGAACAGAGGGCTGGTGCTGTCATTAATGATAATAGTGTAGTTCTGTATGCTGAGCTGATATAAAAACACCTATCACAGTGAATGTACAAAATGAGACCTGCACTTTCATATTAAATAGAAAAAGAACATTAAAAGACAAGTTGATGAATAAAATGGTAGCTTGACAACTTAGTCCACAACTATGAAGGTAGATAGCACAGCACCTTGGAAAATGCAAGGCAATTATCTCTCCACGTGAGCTCTGTGGGAAACTTGCTGGTTACAGGGAACATAGTTTCAGAACTCACGAGTTTGTTTTGAGTTTTTGGCTCCTAGGAACATGAAAATTTAAGGGAGAATACTGCCAAAATTGTATGTAAACTGGTGCATTTTACCAAAATATGTCTGGATTGCTCACCTGCCTCTTAAATGGTGCTAATCCTCCATAGGTAACTCTCTGTTTCAGCATGAGCGAACTGCGTTTTCCCATTAAACATACCTACAAATTACATACAGACAATATGGTCAAGGAAAGTTATTATGGTTGTGAAGACAAGCACACAGAAGAGTTAGGAAATGTCACAATTTACACACACACACACACACGCTTTTGCCAATGAAAATAATTCAGACCTGCCAAACAGCAGCTTGTCTGTCAATCTCAAAATTATCTGGGTGGATAAAAATGTTTGCAATCTATAAATATTTGGGGAAATTAATTCTAGAAAAGAAGAGCAAAACCAAGCATGTCTGTAGAACAGTTAAGAGGCGAATGGAAATAGGTTTATATGTACAATTATTATACTAGAACCAGCCCTAAGTACACAATCTTTGGAATGATCTACTTACAGGAGGCAGTTAAAGTGGGCCACCTTTTTCCACAAATAGTACTCGTGACCCTGCTTGTAAGCTACAAAGAATGACCATAAGAAGGCTGATATAACTGCTCCTGCAGTATTTGATCATGAAAAACAGACAACCTTGACTTCTCAAATAAACTGCCCTCTTTAGTTTTTACACATTTCAATTTGTGGTGAACTATAAAGGCGAAAACTTTTCTAGAGGGGCATAAAATGTTATGTACTAGGTGGGAAAAAGGGGGGTGGGCATCAGGGCAGCACAGAGAGAGTGAGAGAGAATTAAAAAGAGTTCTTCTTTCAGGCATTCAAGCACCCAAGTGCTAAAACCTGATCTGTTTGCTTTCATAACACCTAAAAAGCATACCAAAATAAATAAATAAAAATACACGCTTTAAAATGGTGCCTTAAAGCGAATGAGTAGCAAAAGCCTCTGCCCAACTCTAGAGCTAGTAAAGCTATTTCAGACCTAGACATTTTTTGATGGAAAAAAGGATAAACTTTGTCATCAAAAATGTTCCCATTTTGTGACCCTCTCTACCCAATGCCCATTGGGCTCCCTTATTCCCTTAGGCCTCATTGAAAATCCCAGCCTAAAGCTACATTTAATTAAACATTTTTTTTTGGAAATGAACTGCACTTCTTTAAGGCCTGGTCTTAATTCTCCTCTTGCTTATGCTAGTGTAAAGTGGGACTAACTCTCTGATGTTGTGAGAGCGGAAGGAAACCCACAGTTCACACACTGCAATGTACACAGGCAGCATGGGTGGGATTACGAAAAGCACTCAGCATTTGGCCAACTCCGGCCACTATGAAACCGGTGGGAGTTTTAATCATTGACTCAGTGGGGAACAGACTCAGGTCAACATTGAGTGCTTTCGAAAATCTCGTTCTATATGCCGATCAATTTATAATTACAAGCTAGCTCTTATCTAGCACTTTGCATCAGTAGCTCTCAAAACACTTCACAGTCGCTAATGTATTTAGTCACTCAGCAAGCCCGTGAAATAGGACAGGGTTATTATCCCCATTTTACACGTGGGAAACTGAGGCACAGAGGCTGAATGGCTTGCCAAGGTCACAGAAGGTCAGTGGTAGAATGGGGAATTCAACTCAGGTCTCAAGGCCTAGGTGCAGGTCCTACACACTGGCCCATCCTTATGGTACAAATTGGTCAGTGTTAGAGTAATAATCCCTGCTAGTAACAGAATTTCATAGATGTAATGATGTGAATAATATTATGGCTCATCTTTGAGTTCTGCACCTTTCTCGTGCCTTTTGAATGTCTTACAACTACCATTTATATTGATCTACGTGGGGCAGTACTTTTCTTTCCAGAACCTTGTGATTTCAGCATGACTTTCTCACTGATAATAAGGGTATATCGTCTTCTGGCTGTCAGATCTTTGCTTTGTAACACACAGCTTGGGAAAAAAGAAAGTGAAACCCTCAGAAAACAGCTGGTGTATTTCCTGAAACAGATTTAGGGCCAAATAAAGTGATCCCATATGGCTGGAGCCCTTATTAAATACAGACACCCTTATAATAATAATATACTGGGGTATTCAATTATTATTTATATTACAGTAGCAGCTAACGGCCCCAGCTGAGATCAGGACCCCACGTGAGGGCCAGAATGTAGGGTCTTTATGAAATGAATGGTCTGATGGAATATATTTGCCTTTTAAAATAGATGTATGCTACAACATCGATAGGCACAGTATGAAAACCTGGAGAGAGAGAGAGAATTTAACACAGAGAAAAATAAATCATCTGGACAGTTTCAATCTTTTCTTTAATTTTCTCACTTTTTTTCCTCCCCAGATTTTATGAAAAGGTTGTCAAGATGCACAGTCTCTCTCATCAGATATTTATTTATTCATTTAAAATATTAATATGGGAGAATCCTATTACAATACTGCCATACAGGAAGAAGCAGCCAAAAACAGACATGGACGGCAGCCCAGCAGACAGCATTAAATGTAAGACCTCCCAAAATATATTTTTTTCTGCTTTTATTTTATCCCTTCGTTGACTCCTGTTGCAGAGAAATCTGCAAGTGCTTTCCCACCCTGCACAGGAAACAGAATTGTACTGACACTGTTTGTTTGAAATGGTAAAATATCATCGGTGGCAGGTTGAGAGCCGATATAAGTGGCCAAGATGTCACAGTTTGGCTGCTCCCTTTTGAGGCCTGATGTTCAGAGAATACTGAGCACCCGCTCTCTGAAAGTCAGCCCCCCTTTATCATATCATCAGTGGCTCTTAAAGTGTTTACAAAGGAAGTCAGGCTGATGATCTCCCCTTTACATATGAGGAAACTGAGGCACAAAGTAGTAAAGTGACTTGACCAAGGTCACCCAGCAGGCCAGGGAAAAGAATACAGGTCTCCTGTATCCCACTGTGGTGCACTACCCATTAGGCAACACTCTCTCCCCCTTTATGGCATCTCCAATTGGCCACTCCACAACCTGAGGCACTCAGCCTCACTTGTCCTTTTGAAAATCTTGCCTGCGGATGTTTTAAAATGCTGACCTTATTTTCCTTCCCCTCCAATAGACACTGCAGCATTGTGTTTTCTGGATGACTCAACCTAGCAGGGACCACGTGCCGCTCAGCCCGCTGCCTCCCTTGTTCGTGCCCAAACTCAGTGGTAAAAGTTTACTCGTTGCAGCTCAGTTCTCGTAATAACACATTTAGCACAGCCTACGTAGCGTTCAGCACAGCTTGTTCCTTTTGCTGAGAAAGGAGCAGGGCTGAACTGGCATGAACGCTGAACCATCTTCGATCTCTAGGGAAGGCAGCTTCTCCAAGTCACAGCTGAGGACACTGGATTTGGTGGGAAGTCTTAGACTGTCTCTACTCTAGTCCCCTCTCGCCTGGATTTTCCAAAGTCCCCAGCTCCTGTATTGTGGCCACGGCTAGGGGACCCCACAGGGATCAAGCCCGCATTGTGCTAGGCCCTGGACAAATGCATGACACAGCTATGGACGCTGCTGGGGCCCCATGGCTGGAAAAGCTGCCCCCAGCTGTGGTGTCGTTTCAGACTGGGCCCTCCACCAAAACATGCCTATTCACCAGCTTAACTTGTGGCAACGTAACACATGGTTTGGCGGGGCAGGCATGCCCGCGCTAGCTTCAATCCAGCTCCAGGAACAATAGTGGCGTAGCTGCAGCAGCATGCAGAGTGGGCATTGGCTAGCCGCTCCAGAATGTACCTCAGGTCCTGGGAAGGCTGTGCCCCAGAGGCTAGTCAATGCTGCTGTTACCCGAGCTAGCTTTGATCTGGGCTATGCCAACACGTGTTGCAAGCACACCTCCTGATTGCAATGCAGACGTACCCCCCGTGTGTTCAAATGTGCCCTGCTCGGAACCTGCTTCAGTGTGCTTGGGCATGTGAAACCAAACAGCCCCTAAAACTGAGGGCGAAAAGCAGGGTAAGGACAAAGGCCTGCTTGAGACTTGACTGCCACAGCGCTCCTGTGCATACACACACTCACCAGGTATGTTCACAGGGGTTTGCACATGCTCGGTAGCATACAGAACTTATTTTGACACACAAAGCACATTTTCCCATGACACTGGATGCTGAGTGCTTTCGAAATCTGACCCTTAAGCTATACGTCAGCTCGACATTGGGTGTCATTGTCACATAACAGGTGTGCATTCCGAGAGCTTCCCTGCGTAGCTGAAAGTGGTGAGATTTGCACACACCTTGCTTTAAAAAGCCATTCCTTCCCAGCAGGCACCACAGCGCGGGACCTTCTTGAAAGGGTGAAAGAATGTAGCTTTAAGCAATTAACACGGTAGCAAATGTCCTTAGCGTTGCTCCATATGGTGTGTAATTTAAATCATCCATCTTGTCTGCTATGAATGCTGCTAAAATTGATACAACACCGTTTTAAAGCAGACAGATGTTTAATTACACAAATCGCCTCCATTCCTGAGATTTTTTAAAAAAATAATAAGTAGAATCAACGTGGGCATGTTCCACTGACATTGATGCATCCAAAATAGGTTTGGGGAAGAAGTGTAAATCATGGCATATGTCTGAAATTCTAGTTTGACCAGCAGCAGCGCAGAAGTAAGGATGGCATGGTATGGTATTGTCACCCGTACTTCCAGGGCCGGCTCCAGGCACCGGCAAAGGAAGCAGGTGCTTCGGGCAGCCAATGGAAAGGGGCGGCACAGGCGGTGTCTTTTGGGAGAGGGATAGCTCAGTAGTTTGAGTATTAGCCTGCTAAACCTAGAGTTGTGAGTTCAATCCTTGAGAGGCCCATTTAGGGTTCTGGGGAGAAAATTGGGGATTGGTCCTGCTTTGAGCAGGGGGTTGGACTAGATGACCTCCTGAGGTCCCTTCCAACTCTGATATTCTATGACCCTTAACAAAGCAACCCTAGTGCCTGGGAGAGAGTTGCTGGGCTTATGTTTTAGTCTATGTGACTAGTCTGGCAGACCAGCCCATTGTACATGTCAGGGTGCTGCCCAAATACAGCTCACACAATGTGGAATCAAAAATGACAAAAGGAAAGAAACTTCCGAGGCCCAATCCTCCTGCCCTGAAACAGCCATAACCCAAGGGGTGGTTGACTTTAGGAGTACAGACAGCAAATTCCTCAGGGTCCTCAGAACTCCCGGGGGTGCTCACTTCTTATTCAGGGAGGTGAAGCCCTGGCTGGAGACAGAGGGGTTGCAGGAGAGGAATTGACCTCGCTGGATAAGGATGGAATTAACACTTTTGGGGGGAGGGGGAAGACAGACACATCTAGGTTCCAAAGAGAAAAGGAAGGAAACCAAGGAGGGGCTGAGATGTGTCCCCGGGGGCCTGGCAACGTTCCCCCCCATTCATGTCACCTGCCTAATCCCTTTCGCTACTGCCCGCATGAGGAATGACTCGTCTGCGTGCCCGAGGGTTGGGGGCTTTGTGCATTTTGACCATTCCTAAGGCCACACAGAACTCCAGACCTGTGACAGTACCACTCCACTGACCACAGGCCTGGGTGAGCAGGCCATAATTTATCCTGTCAGGAGTAAGGCTCAGTTCATCCTTTATGTGGGAAAAATAAATTAAAAAAAAAACCTATAAGCCCCGGGGGAGGGAGGGGGGCGAAATGCCGTGAATTTTAGTTTGGAGAGACTCCTCCTCATCCCCCCCATTGGTGTTGCGGGGTTCTTTATGATAACTTGGGGCCTGATGTGGCAAACACTTGCTGGCAGGTATAAAGCCAGTTCCTGTTGGAGTCAATGACAAAACCCAATAAACTTCAATGGGATCAGAGTCGGGTCTTTTATAGATTCCTATTGCGAAAAGCACCATTGATTTAAATAAACTCCATGCTCTGATGCTAGGTAAAGACTGTTTTGCAGACTCAGATGGGGCTTTTGTTGTCAAACAATTCAAAAAGTTTCTACAAGAAGGAAAACAAACCCTAGATCACTGAAGAGTTGAATACGGTAGATAGGGACATATACCATCCACTCACGCTGCTGTGAGCCGATGTCACAGATAGTAGGGGAAAGGTGGGAGGGTTTAATAAGGGGAATTCACATACCAGCAATCTGCTTTCCTCAAATGAAAATTAAAAAAAAAAATCAGGAAGGCTACTGCCATGTCACTTGTTCTGTTAGAATGCAGCTCTTAGTGGCTGCAATGGTTGTTAATCTGTGCTTTTTATTCCTCTTCAATAATATATTTTGTTGCATGACTTCCCTGGAAAAGGTAGCCCTCCACGGCATATTCACATGCTTGGTGCAGCGTTATACATAACTGCCATAAGACACTCCTAGTTTTCATAGTCCAGCAAAAAGAGAAAATAAAGCAAAACCAAGATATATTATTAGGGTCCTACCAAATTCACGGTCCATTTTGGTCAATTTCGTGGTCCTAGGATTTTAAAAATCGTAAATTTCATTATTTCAGTCTATTTACATCTAAAACTTCATGGTGTTGTAACTGTAGGGGTCCTGACCCAAAAAGGAGTTGTGGGGAGGTTGCGGTACTGCCATCCTTACTTCTGCGCTGCTGCTGGTGGCAACTCTGCCTTCAGAGCTGGGTATCTGGAGAGTGGCGGCTGCTGGCCGGGAGCCCAGCTCTGAAGGCAGAGCCATTGCCAGCAGCAGCGCAGAAGTAAGGATGGCATGGTATGGCATTGCCACCCGTACTTCTGTCCTGCTGCTGGTGGGACGCTGCCTTCAGAGCTGAGTGCCTGACCAACAGACGCTGCTCTCTCGCCGCCCAGCTCTGAAGGCAGCGCAGAAGTAAGGGTGGCAATACCGCGACTCCCCCCCACAACTCCCTTTTGGGTCGGGACCCTCAATTTGAGACTGGTCTCCCCTGTGAAATCTGTATAGTATAGGGTAAAAGCATGCACAAGACCAGATTTCATTCGGGGGGGGGGAGGGGTAGCAGGTGGAAAAGACCAGGTTTCACAGTCCATGGCACATTTTTCATGGCCATGAATGTGTTAGGGCCCTATCTATTATATAAGCATTATATCATAATTGCATATATAACTCTAAATTTGCCTATTTAGTTAAGCCAAGCTATTTTCATTTAGACTCCTTCTTCCCTCTCAGAATGAAATTTTGCAACATGCTCCTTAAAATTATACCTCTATTACATTTTGCAGGAGAGAGACAACTTTCTCAAATAAGGGCTGTTTTGAATAACTTAAAGCTAAAATGTTCTTTTAACTATAGTTTCAATCCTTCCACCTGCATTTCAATATTTGATACAAAGACCAGTTTACAAAGTATACATACCTGTACTCCTTATTTGCATGGTAATGATTATATTAACACACACGATTAGTTCCATTGAGGTCAGTTGGCCTATTCATATAAGTAAGGATTAGTTATGTGATTAAGAATAAATGAATCAGGCCCATACTACAACCACAATATTGACCTTTATTTTACTTTGGGACCTTGGAGTCTGAGACTCAAAATGTATTTGGTTTCCAATCGTCCATAGGAACTTTTCCATCTCATTTTAATCTGAGCACATCTCCTTACATATATTTTTGTAGGGTTGTTTTTATATTATCTAAGTGACTACTAGTAAATAAACTTTTTTATTTTAAAAGTTAATCCATCTTTAATGTGAAATTTAATTCACAAATGAAATATGTAACCATTTTAGAGCGGGATCTGGCATCAAGATCCATTAACCTCACTCCTTGCACCCATGTAAGGGACTTCACTAGAGTGCAAGGTCCAGGATACCACCATTTGGATTTGGGACTTTGCTGTATATTATAACTCCCAGAGAATTGCTGAGACTGTATTTTCAGGATTTAAATTTGAATGCAAATATAGCTCAGATTTTTTAAATAAAAACAGCAATTAATTCAAGAAGGGGAAACCCTACTGATCTAAAACCCAAAACATTTACTTTTGCGAAATCAGTAAAATTAATGCTTCCTAAAAAATCAGCAAATACTAATGATAAATTCAATCCATTATCAGACTAATTATTGTTTGGAAACATAGTTTCAAATTGATCTGTTCCACGGATAAATAATTTGTTCTAAAAAGACATCTATGCTTATAACCTTGTAACTCAGAAGGTTTTCAAGAAAGTTCATGAAGGAGTAGTTTGGTTTCACTATTAACATAAACATATTGGCTTTTAAAGTAAGCAGGCATAAACTAATTATTTACTTGTCTTTCATTTGATGATCCAGTTTTCTGCTTGCAAGGGCAAAATGTAGGTCATTCTGATCCTCCTTCCTTCTCTTACAATCTAGTTCAGAAGCTCTGTTTTTCTGCAACCTTCTGCTGTGTGTACATTTACATTTTCCTACAGTCCCCAGAACTTCAATTGCTGACAGAATGTTAACACCACCTATCAAACGGGAAGCAGAATCTATTTTCAGAGCTTCAAAATTAATTAAAAAGCATCCATTTTGACAGGGTAAATAATCATGCTTAATATTGACTAGATAACATTTGCAGTAATTTACAAAGCAGGGAAGAGTAAAAAGTGATTGTCTTGAAACATACAGTTGGTATTGGTGTATGATCTGATCTTACAACTACCAGGGAACACGATACTGATCACAGTGCTTAAAAACCCAGGACTGTAAACACTGAGGCTTTTGTATCGATTTTAAGAAAAGTCTTTCAAATATTGTTTTTTTAAAACAATCACTGAGAAGACTCAGGGCAGTGAAGATATTGCTCATGCAAATTTTAAACTACAGGAGTGTACAAAGCATCATTCAATTGCATCCTTTTCTTTCTTTCTTTCTTGGCTTTACTGGATCTAAAAAACCAGCAATGTAGATTTCCTTTTTATTTACTCTGGCAATTGAAAGAGGAAGATGCAATTTGATGTGGTGAAACCAGTTCCTTCTCTGTTCCTCCTACAAATCAAAACAAATTTACAAAGACAAAAGGATGGATTCTTTGGCTTGATATTCACCCTTAGCCACCCATGTATCACACATAATTAGCAAGTGAAACCTACAAATTAGATGTCGTAATTTGGTAATTATACCACAGTCTGGTACTTTTTAACCTTTTCTTACCCAAACTAGAACGCTCAATGTTATTTTTTGTTTTTCACAAAACAAATGGCAAAAATGGATGCCTTATCTGCCCACATACTGTCAATCTTTCATTCTGAAAATAGAATATTTGGGGTAAATTAAGTTTATATCTATCATGGAAACATGCATTATTATTGTTCTAAATGCAGGATGTCTATCTAGGACTTTAATAGAAAGCTAATTACAAAACAAACTTCACATGTGAAGCCTAAAGACATATGTCCTACCTTATTCACACACACACAAATACAGTATTTACTGTATTTCTTCACCAAAGCCATGTACAAAGGGATTGCATATTAAAGAAAGTTGTGGTTATGAATGTTTGCATGAAAACAACTTGCACTATTCTAACAGTGTCACATCCAGGCATTTTATGTGCAATGCCTGCTCTATTTATTAGAATTGTTCTCATGAAAACTCGAAAAAGATTTGCTTGTGTTAAATGAGTAGTCACGTGACCCTTGCCCTCCACACACACTCACAGAGAAACTGCAAAGAGAAAAGAAGCAGGATACATATTGTATAACTATTTGCCTATATGATATGATGGGCCGGATCCAAAGCAGCTGAAAGACTCCCATAGATTTCAATGGATCAGGCCCTCTATTTGTTCGGACACTCATTTTTCATAACTGTTTAAGCAGCGCTTTTCAGGGTCTCCTGAATCGTGTCGTTCTTACTCGGTCTTAATCTATAGCTGCAAATCTGATTAGAATCAACATTTTGTTACTTGAAAAATTGCTTCCACACAACAATACCATAACTGAAATCAGAGGAAGGAAGAATAATTCTTCCAAAGGGCTTTAAGATGTGGGGAAAACATTCTAAAAACGATTTGCAAATTGCTGGAAACACAAATATCCCCTGCTGTTGATCTCAGGCCCTTCAGTTTCTTCCGCAGTGTAATTATTGTTACCCAACTATGGCCCTGATTCTGAAAGCCTAATTTTAAGCACATGATCAGTCCAACAGGGATTACCATTATACAGGAATATACAACAGCAATGTTAGTGCCATTGGCTATCCAAGATTGATTTTTTGGTGTATTCGGCACACCTTGCTATTGAGATATTTATTTAAAAGAAGGCTTGAAAACAAAATAAGTTATGTTTTTCAGTGCAGCGCCTTTTTTCACCCCACTAGCCTTTGACTGTCTTCCATTCCCATTGGCTGGGCAGCACTCTTCGGGAAATGTCTCTCTTCTCAGAGGCTGACACATTAACTAACAGGCTGATAGCTCTTGGAAATGCTCTGGATATATCAATATCATTAGAAATCCAATTAATATTTTTCTGTGCCGGCTTTTTCAAACAGAAAAAGCCACTTGATAGTGCTTTAAGGCTTTGCTATTTTTACTTAACGGCACTAGGGAAAGTGCTGACAAACTGCTCTTTCGTTCCTTTGATGAAGTCTCTAATAGCAAAAGTAAATTAAGGCCAATTTTCCCGAATTGTGACATAAAACTTAATAAATAACTGACTGTCCTTTTCTTTTATAACACTTGAAATGAGCGATTTCCTAAAATACCAGGACCTATGGCTGTGACGCTGGCTGACCAGATGCCAACTCATGCCAAGGTGCCCAGGCCTCAGTGGAACACTGACAAATAGAGCTGGAATCACTCTGGCTCACCGGTGTGTTAGTACTGTTAAAAATAGGTACTGGAATTATGCAAATGTGCTAGACTTTATTGCATGCTTGTATGTTGCTGCCTGCATTAATCTGACTTATAACATCTGCATCCCATATTGTAAGGTAATATTTAAGCATTTGGCTTAAGCCTCTGGGACTGTGTAAAATCACCAGACAGGAGAGAGACATTAACTAGCATAAAGTGCTGATCTCCAGCAGAAAGTGTTACGTCCTGGCCAACAAGGAAGGCCTGTCAACACCAAACTATTGTGAAACATGAAAGGGGGCAAAATCTTTGTTGATTGGTCTCCCCCCAGCCCCATGCAGATGTGTCATGCAAGTGAATTTCTCCCATCCGCTAACTTTGCAGCTCACAGCACAACGGGGGAAAGGAGTAAAAACTCCTAATCAAAAGGAACTGTATCTCTATGCTACTTGGACTCTGGAGGCATGGTTTTCTAGGCATAAGCAAGAGATCCCCAGCTGTTTAGCCCGGGTTAGCCCTAACGGATGTGTAGAGCTAGCTTATTATAGAAGCTTCTATTACCTTCTGAAACTTAAGATTGTAACTCATTTGTGTATATATGTTTACCTGCTTTAAGCTTGTAAATAACGCTCTTATTTCCTTTTCCCATTAATAAATCTGTATATAATTTATTACAGGATTGGCTACAAGTGTTGTCTTTGGTGTGAGACCTAAGGAGCAACTGACTGAACTGGACCTTTGGGATTGGGAGTAACCTGAATATTGCTGGTCTGTGCTGGAAGGGACCATCTATCAGAAAGGCAGGCTCACCTGGATGGTAAGACAGATCAGAATACCCAGGGGGACTGTCTATGCCTCCATGTTCGGGCTGTTACAGTGACTGAGGAGTTCACATTTGATATTTGGCTGGTGAAATCTAAGTGCAGGACTCACAACCAATTTAGCGTTTGTGCTCTGCTCCTTATCTGTCTGCTCTCATGCTCTTGAACCACTGCAAGACAGCTTGAGAATGGTAAAAATAAAAAAAGCCAAATGATAAACTAATCTTTTGTCTGATTAAATTGATGCAGAAAATGTTTATGGAAAGATGAATAAAAAACATTTGAGCAAATGTTTTACTGATTTTAGAGGGCACTTTCTTCAGTTCTAGGCTAATGAAGATGTGTTGCAGGGCTTTATCGTTTTATGATACGCTACTCATTGCCATCTGATAACATAAGAGGGCATTTGATGCCATGTGTTAACTTTATAGAGAAGATCTTTGAAACTGGAGAGCAAACATACAAAATAGCAATACGGTATTTAGCACTTTATGGAATTTTCATCTTCAAAGCATTTACCTGTTTAATCTACACAATTATCTGAAGTAGCACTGATCTAGGTTATTAAGGTATATGCGTATATGTAAATATATAACGCTATATAATATACATTTCTTGTCTTTCATTTCAAAGGATTGTCACCAGTCCGCCGACAATGCAAAAACAAACACACTCTCTGAAGAGATGAGACACACAAAATAAAACCCAGTAATGTAAATAACCCTATGTCACTTTCCCCAGACTTCAGCTAACGGTTGGGAAAGTACGGCGCGCACTAGGGAATGCCAGATAACTCAGGTCTGGGTTCGGTTTGGTTTGAGTGGAGACCCGCTACCAGCAATGTGACCTGGGGTGATACACAGGGTCATTATGGCAGTAGCCAAAAATCACGATTTTCCCTCAGGTCCCAATCCTGCAGTCAAACCAGCAGTGCACACCCCAGAACCTGTTGGAGCCTCATTTACCTGAGACATACGATGCCCTCTCCTGCATCTCGTGTAGTCATTTATTCTGTGCAAAATAGGTGGAAGACACTGGGCACAATTTTCTAAGCACATGAGTGATTTAGGAGCCTAAATCCTATTGAAAATCAATAGGACTTAAACCCAGGATGGGGCAGGGCGTAGCTGGGAATGCATGATAGGTTGTGAGCTGTCATAAGCAAGCAGAAGTAATTAGTGGCTTGTTTAATAATGCCAGAATGGAGGCGATGGAGGCCAATTTCCCCAGCGTGGTGACCATTTAGGGAAGGGACTGATTAGCAGCCACACATAACCCTGCTCTGCTATCACATACAGTGACCCTGAATCACCTGGACTGGCCCCACATCACGCAGTACCGGCAGAGCACAAGGAGGCCTGTAAAAGGATTACATCTCCTGGGACTGAAGGCCATTCAAGGCACCACCGAGGAGCAACAGCCCATGCGATCTCCTCCCAGTGCATAGGCACCGACTCTGTGGGTGCTCCAGGGCTGGAGAACCCACGGAGAAAAATTGGTGAGTGCTTAGCACCCACTGGCAGCTCTCCGCCCTCCCAGCTCACCTCCGCTCTGCCTCCTCCCCTGAGCGCGCCGCGTGCCCGCTTTTTACCCCTAGCACGAAACAGCTGTTTCGCACAGCTGGGAGGGAGGAGGGAGAACGCGGCATGCTCGGGGAAGAGGCGGGGCCGGGGCAGGGATTTGGGGAAGGGGTCAAATAGGGGCAGGGAGGGGGTGGAATTGGGGCAGGGACTTTGGAGGAAGGGGTTGGAATGGGGGCGGGGCAGGGGATGGGGCTGGGAGGGAGTGAGCACCCACCGGCACCAGGGAAAGTTGGCACCTATGCCTCCCAGTGGCCTGTTTGCACAGCCTCAGGGAAGCAGTCATGACCTCATCCTGCTTCTGCAGCAGTGGCCTGTTCTCCTAATACTCCCTTCCCCTGTCCTCACCTTTGAATCCTCGGTCACTACCGCCTATACGTTACCCTGAAGCACCCTACACCCTGCCCATCTCACTTTGCAGGGCAGCTATCACCCGTGTTTTCAGCTTCCTGCCCTCCTAATCATGTCACTATTTCACCTCGTCCATCTGTTCTCCATTTCCCTTATTACTTTCCATCCT
Organism: Malaclemys terrapin pileata; assembly: GCF_027887155.1. Taxonomy (NCBI): domain Eukaryota; kingdom Metazoa; phylum Chordata; order Testudines; family Emydidae; genus Malaclemys; species Malaclemys terrapin. The sequence continues at coordinate 136,197,544 of NC_071509.1, read as the reverse complement.
CTTCCCTCTTCTCACCCCATGAGTTCCTCTGCCTCATCTCCAACCACCTCACCTCCTCCCTGTTTTTTTTCTGCCTTGCTGGCCATTCCTAACACTTCTTCTTTGATGGGGCCTCATCCTCCCCTTACTCCATACCTCTTTAGGTGCCATGGTTTCAATAAGACCCTCCCTATGGCTTATTCCCAATGTTACTACTCTATGCCTGGCCTTTTCTTCACTGACCAGTCCTGAATCTCCAGGACTGGACAGACATTAAGCATAGCCTAGCAGAATAACAGAACTGTACAAGTTAGAGGTGCAAAAGTTCTCTGAGCTTATCCACTACGGCCCCATGGGGTCATCACATGATTATTTCCCACTGTACATTTACTGGAGATTCATTTATTCTAGTTATAACCATCCCAAGGGATAGCCATGGAAGGTGATGGGGTACAGAGGAGGTATAGAGGGGGACAGGGAAGGAATAAGTCTTTATCTGCATGTAAAACTTTCCAAACTTTGTATTTTCTGGATATAAGTCTCTTAGGCACGTAGGGTCCAATCCTCCTCTATTGAAGTAAAGGGGAATTTTGTCATTGACTTGAATGGGAGAAGGATCATGTCCTTCAAGTTTTCAAGATGGTCAAAGGGACCCTCTCCCCATCCCTGTATTGTCAGCTACTTCCACATTGCACCCTGACGTAACTCTCTCACGTAGCTACATCTCCCATGGCCCTGCTAACGTCTGCTGGAGCGGAGTCTCGCGAGACCTGGTGGGGCAGGGGTTCCCTTCCTCCTGATGCTGACCTCAGACATCAGCTTGGTTGAATAAAAACACAGGGAAATTCCCCCAAACAAAAACTTTGTTGCAACAAGCATGAAGGTGGAAAGTGGGTTCCAGTAGAATCCAGTACCTACCCCACACCATGAGACACAAATTCTACACATTAAAAAAAACCTCCAACAGCAACAACCCCAAATGACCCAATTGTTAAGAATTCTGGAAATGAACAGTCCAGGGATCCAGCCAGTTCCTCACTGCCCTATAACCATTGGCTCCAATTTGGGGTTCCACTGTGGGCCCTTTTTATTAGCTCCGTCGAAGGAAAAGGGCAGGAAAACCAGCAAGCCAGGCTCCCGGGAATTCATTCTGCGCGGGAGGATTCTCCAGGTGGCACAAACCCTGAAGAATGGCTCCGTGCCACCTTTTCCTGCAGTCCCCAGAACAGGATGAGTCTGGTTTACATCAGAGTCAAACCCCTTCCTGGCCAGCCACAGAATCTAGGATGGGGTGGGCAAAAAGGTGGCACCCTTCCACATTGCCTGCCCTTCTCCCCCAGCCAAGTTGCACTAAGCTTATCTCAGCCACCAGACACACCCACCCAACAGTAACTTTCCCCCCTTTGCAATCTGCAAAAATATTTATAAAGGTCAACTGGACAAATTCCTGGGAGATAATGATGCTGAGAATTTGACGTTTATATTGCAGCACCAAGATATGAATTGGGACCCATTTATGCTAGAGGCTGTACAAACTTAGGGTAAAGCTCTCTTGCCCAGAGCGCTGCTATTGTGCTTTGAGAAGTAGCATTACCACCTCAGGAGCTTTTCAACATTTCATCAATCAATCTTCCTTCCTTCCTTCCAGCAAGGGATTTCCTAGTCCATACCAAAGGGACTGAGATGGAAGAATTGGCCAAGTGAATAGAAGAATCCCAGGAGACTTCAATATGAACATAAAAATAAACTGACTTAATTTGATTAATTTCTCTCCACTCCTGTATTGACTACAAAGCTTTTAGTTATTTCAGCTTTTGGAAGGGGGTGGGTAAACTGGAGTAGGGGACAGACAGCCTTCCAGCCCACCCCACCTCCCTCTCCTTCTTGCTCCAAGGGGAAAGGAATTCTCTCTGCGAATCTGCTCTCAGCCAGTTACATTGCATAGCGAGCCTGTGGTTTTCATTTATTTTATCGCCGAAGGAAATTAAGGTCAGCGCTCACAGGGTTAACGGAGGGGAAAAAAACCCTCTGCAATGTTTTCCTAGCGCCAAAGTGGAGGTTTGCGTGTCTCAAATCGTTGACAAATGTTCCAGCAGTTAAGCAAAACTTTGTTTATATTGCGTGCCTCTCAACAGAAATTAGGAACTGTGGAAACAATCCACGCAAGTACCTGCAATCTAGTCGGGTTCTCTCTTAGCGAATATGACAAGCTCACCTGCTGCGGGAGGCTGGAAATAAAAAGGACAATCTCACACTATTAATAAAACATGAGCCTCGGCCCAATCACAGGCCGAGTTGCCCACCAGAGACCTAGTGTAATGCTTCATTTGGTCGATGATGGAAGTGCTTTAGCCTGAGGTAACTTTTGGGGAGGCCATGTTTGCGTGCAAGCCTGCACTTAAAGCAATACAGGGCGGCCAAGCTAATGTTCACACGAGTGTAAACGTACAGAGAAATGCACGAACCGCATGAGATGTTACATCACTCAAGCCAGTCAGCTTTGGTAGTGGCCTAATGTTTTATTGAAGCTTCCTCCTCAGAGGACAGCTAAAAATTCACTCGGCGCCTGCAGAGACGTGTCTGTTTTGGCTGTAGAGAATGGTTCCCAATCACGGAAAGATAAAAACATCAAAATAAGCTAATAGAGATATGCCTTGAAATGCAGTCCCTAGTGAGCATGGGGCCAGGTTTCAGGGGGACCACATTAAGCACAGATCAAGGGTTCGCAGCACGCAGCCGCACTTGGAGCCTGGGAGCTGAGATACGGCAGTCAAGCAGATGTAAGCAGATGCTGCTCCAGTGAAGGCAAACAAGCCGGGGAATTCTCTAGAAAGACAGAGAAACCCATCCTCAGAGCTTGTTATAAATCAGTGCAGTGCGGAGAGGTCCCCCACCCCCCCAAGCCAAAGGGGTGGGCATATGTCCAGGGGTGGGCAGGGAGAACGGATTGATTAAGCTTCCAGAATTCATTAGCAAAGTCTGGATAAAAATGGGTGCGATTCTCTTCACTGCTGCAGGCTTCTGTGGGGGTGCAAAGAGGCTGTCAATAGCATGCAAACAGCGGGGAGAAGTCCCTCCGCACAGGCATGGCCTAGGATGGCCGTAGATTGCCCTATGCAGGCCTCATCACAACCCAGAGCCTCCCGGGGAGGCAGGGGGGCAAGTGGGGCAATTTGTCCCAGGCCCCGGGCCCCACAGGGGCCCCGCAAGCCCTGGCCCGGCGGTGGTCCAGGTCTTTGGTGGCATTTCGGCGGCAGGGGGCCCTTCACTCGCTCCGGATCTTCAGTGGCATTTCGGCGGTGGGTCCTTCAGCGTTGCCGAGGACGCGGAGCGACTGAAGGGCCCCCCGCCGCCGAAATGCTGCCGAAAACCCGGACCGCTGCCGTCAGTACAAGCGCCGCAGCTGACCCGCTTTGCCCCAGGCCCCGTGAATCCTCTGGGCGGCCCTGTCACAACCCCGCCTGCAGGGGGCAGGCCAGGAGAAACGAGTCCCTGTAGCACAGGCTGCTCTGTCGGTTCTTGGCCACGCCCGCCTGCCACGGCCCAAAGACAACCCAGGATGGCTGGGTGGGCGGCCATAGGTTAGAAGCATCTGGCTGCCCTCATTTTATGCAAGAATTGAGGAGCAGTGCAATGGTGGCTGAAAGCCACCTTCAACTCACCCCCCTCATCCCCCGCACCTCTTGAAGGCACAGCCCCTATTTGTTCCAGGAAATCTTTAACTCACTGCCGGCATTAATTCTGTGTTTTTGCTCTTCCTTTAGATAAATTCCTGAGCAAAAATTAGCATCAATCCTTTTCGATTTTGAGTTGTCTCCTAAATAGTAAGCTTGCTGGGGCAGGGAGTGTGTGTCTGGTGCAGGGGAAGGAGGTCCTGATGCTTGTTTGTGGTCCTTATGTGCAACCGCTCTGGGAAGAATAAATACATAATTATGACAACTGCACATTTCTGTAGGTCTTTGCCACAATCCTGGTTTGTTAGGTCCTTGAATGACACTACCATGAATATTCATTCATGCGGCAAATGATTCAGTTGGGGGTGAGTTAAAAAAGGGTATTTCCACTGTGTTTTAGTGGGAATGGGAGTCTTTTCGGCACTATTACAGACTCCAGGCGAGCTGGGATAGAATTACAGCTTTAAATCGCACGCTGGGTTGTGAGTCTGTGTGCACCCGTGTGTAGTGGGGGGTAGACGGGTGTTCATTGCTTAGAGTAACGTGCGAAACCTCTCTCCTGACCCAGTTTGCCAATTATGGGTCAGAGCTGGGGATAGAAAATGCAGATTTTTCCTTCATCTGCTAAATTGCAGGGGGTTGGCTGTAATTATTAGCTACAGCACTTGCCTTCGGGCAGTGGGACTGGCTGGCTCACTGATATATTATGTAGGGCACTGCCCTCTTTGGTCTCAGGATAAGAAACAGTTCGGGCTTACAGCATTGTCAGATCAGTACCACAATGGAGGACCAAAGGGGCTAGGTGGAATGTTTGTGTAGCTATTTATTCATCTAAACATGTACATTATAGGCCAAATAATTCACTGTTTGCTGACAATTAATAACCACAACTAACATTCCTTTTAAAAAGTTTTTTTGACATGTAGTTAGCATTTTATCATTTTTTAAATTTTAGTTTACGGAGGGGAATTGTATAAAAAATTCTATTGCTTATAGCAAAAGTTTAAAGAACTGCTGATACCTCCTGGAAAACACTGAAAAAAACCTTCTGTTTAGCCTGAGAACATTCAATTTCTCAATCAGATATTTTTCTGTTTTTCTTCCCCAGTTTTGTTTAATTATTGATAAGTGACATCAACATAGCTACAAGAACTTTGGCCAAGATCTAAAAAAATAAGGATCTAAAATTAGGCTTATAAATAGAGTTGTTCAGGAAATTAATCCCTCCCCATCCCTAATAAAACTTTAAAGAAAAAAAAACATCAAATTTTTTTCTTTGAAATTCTTCATGTGTTGGGTAACTGAAAAATGAAAAACAAACAGCTTTTGGATGAAAATCTTTTTTTTTCCCCCATAAAAAACAGATTTTTTTCCCTGCAAAAAATTGATTAATCAAAAAACATTTTGTTGAAAAAATGTTTGGTGGGAAGTTTTTGACCAGTTTTCCTCATAAGTTTATATTCAAGATCCTACATAAGCGGTCTGACTTTCACAAGTAATGACAACCAGCAGCTCCCCTTTACTTCAGTGGGAGCTGCTGGGTTCTTAGAAGACTTGAAAATCAGACTATTTATTTAAATGCTTAAGGAAGGATCAAGGAGTAACTTTAGATACTGATTTTTTAAAATCATGGCCTTTGTTCCTGAAGAATTTGTCTGCTGAGGTTGATGCTTGTTCCCAACCTAGAGTCACCATGCTGTGATAGTGCAATTGGTGGCAATTAGGGAAAGGCCCAGACTGCAAACTCTGAATCTATATCGGGACTAATGCCAGGTTCAGAGATGTTCACTTCCTGGATTGTTGTTTGGACCCATCTCTACTTGTGGGGTCACTTGCTGAAATATTTCCATTGGCCAACTCAGTAACGGTGTGGGTGCCCAGGGTGACTTGGTCTCTGGGATGATACAGCAGACAGACGTTTTTCAACCTGGTTACATTATGCTCTTCATAAGATCACAATGATTTCCAAATATGATATGCCTCCTCCTCTCCCCCTTGCTAAGTAGATAAACAGACTACTTAAAAATCTGGACTACAAGAACTGGCATTATAAGCGTTTTGGGGAGGGTTGCTTTGCAGCTCTCTTACAGGGAGATTTTCATAGATTCGTAGAGTTTAAGAGCAGAAGGGACCATTATATCAGCTAGTCTGATCTCCTGCACAACACAGGCCATTAAATTTCATCCAATTGCAAAGGACAAATGGCAGTTAGATGAATAACTCCCTTTGAAATTGGCCACCTAACTGCCCTTTGTGCCTTTGAAGATCTCCCCTATTGTCCCCGTCTCTCAGAATTCTGGCTCACAAATATACAAATGAATCCCAGAGGGTCTTGGGCCAGATCCTCACCAAGCCGATAGTGACCTCCAGGGAGCTACTTTGATTTACACCAACTGAGGATTTGGTGGTTTGGCTTTAGGCTTCAATACCACAAAATGCAAGAATGTAAAAGTCTTCTTTACATGAAACAGTCACATTCACTCAGCAACAATTAGGCCCCGGCCATTGATTTATTTTGTCACGTGTTATAATGAATGGCTTTTGTTATTTAGCAATGAGCAGAGCTGGCCTGAGCATTTCAGACAGAGCTGCAAAACAGATTTGACCCTCTGACCCCCCAGCAAGTATCAGTGATTCCTGTCCACCGTTATCACACAAGACCAACCTCAGGATTTTGGATTGGGTTAGAAAAATGGGTCTTTGGGGCATGCATAAGGGCTGAAGCTCGGGAAGGAGAAAGGAGAGCAAAACGAAGAGGATGGGGAAAGGAAGCTGGAGAAAAGCAAGAGAATTGTAGGTGAAAGCAATTGTAACGGCCAACGCTGCAGGGAATGAACTAGAACTCAGCCTGAATCTCCAGCGCTTGAGCTAAAGAACCAGGCTCGGGGCGCGTGGGGACCGTAACAGCCTCACGTCCTCTGCAGATCAGGTCTAGAGGGAGCTGGAAACATGCTGCCCAGTGGGCTACAGAAGCAGAAGGGGTGCAGAGGAGAGACAATGAAGGGCTTCAAAGCAGACGCAAGACAGGAAAGGAAGAGGTGGGGAGATGAGATACAGGAAGTCAGACAATAAAATGTAAATAGCACTCAAAGAATGAAATTAAATAGAAAACAAGTGAAAAATCAGGCTCATGAGATGATGGGTGGAGATTTTCAAAAGCACACGGCACCAGGCTAGCTGCCGCTGCTGAAGATTCTGGGTATGCAGCATTTTTGAAAATCAGGTTACCGACTTTGGCCAAATTTAGCCCCCCTACCCTGGGCCCTGAGGTTATGCAGGAGCAGAAGGTCTGCCGTGACAATAGCAAGGACCCTGACCTGCCACCCTGTACAGTCCGAGGGAATCGTATAGGCCTGTGCAGATGGCCTGGCATAATATACAAATGAAGGCGGAGTCACCCCAGGTAAGGGCAGGGTTATGTAAATGAGCCCTCTAGGTGAATCCCGTGTCAGCAGCAGGTAGCAGAGGGCCTGCCGCAGGTGTCCTAGCCTATAGCGGTTTACCTCGCCAGCCCTGGGCCAGAGGGAACATGACCGCTCACACGTGTCGTGCTGGTCAGCTGAGTCTCGGCGTCCTACCAGAAAGAGAGAGAGAGAGGCCCAAAGCACAGGCCAGGTCACCCCGCTTAGACAAGGCGCTGGCCCAGGCTGCAGTATGCAGGCGGACATGGACTTACCCAAGGACTTGGGGGATTTGCATAGGACTTGCTGGGTTATGAGACACCTGCTTCGTTTACTTCCTTGCAGGGGCAGTCACAGCCACTCCTTACACAGCCAGGGTGTACTGCGTACGGGAGATGGCTCACACAACGGCTCAAACAGCCTACCCTGCAGTACTGGCTTACCGGCTTCCTCTTAGAGGCCTAAAACCAGCCTTTGCAGCTTCACCTTAGGCCTCTGGTTTTGGAAACAGGAGCTGGTTTAAAAAGAAACCAGATCAGTAAAATGGGGGAGATTAAGACAAAGCCAGGAACAAAACAAGGGAGAGGAGAACATCTATGTCAACTGACATTAGCAAGGGCTGCTGTGTTATATTTTTGTAAGCATTTTCTCACTACGTTGGCAAAGGTTTTGGTCTTTCCAAGCGTCATGAGACTGGCTTACAAATAACACGATTTAAGATGTAATAAATCTTGGATTTTTTTAATGTGCCGTCTGCTTTTTGAGCCTTTAGGGGTCACATTTTCAAGCTTCTCTCTGCAGTCATAGGGGCTGGAATTTTTTTTTTTAAATGAAAGCTGAGTCTCTCACATGACTCCCGGAGCTGAGGCTTTGACAAACACACCAAATATCACTAGACTTGTGTTGAGCCGGCTACACTTTCAAACACACATAAGTTAGAGTAGCGGCCCCCATAGTGCCACTGTTTCAGCTGCTGTTGCGCTTTGCAGTGTTGGTGCAGTAGCACCCATTAAGGGAGGTAGTGGTGCCTAGTGACTAATGCCCTGGGGTTGGACTCAGAAGACCTACGTTCAGTTCCCGGCTCTGATACTGGTATATTGGGTGTTTAAGGCAAATCACTTCCCCTCCCTGGGTCTCAGTTTCCCCATGTTTAACGGAGATAATGATACAGGCCTCTTCTGTAAAATAGTTTGATAACTATGGATGAAAAGCACTATATGGGAGCTAAGTAACATGAAAAGGAGACTCTCTGACAAACAGCACAGTGTTAGCTCTGTCTCAGAAATCTAATCGTAGTACAGAGTTAAAATCCAGATCCTGTTTCACTTCCCCTTCTCCCTCCATCAAATCAACTGACTGAAAGCTGTTGTACAGCCAGCGAGAAGTGGAGAATTGTGCCACCTGGGCCCATCTAATCGCTGCTCAGACAATCTGCTGCACATTTGGAGAAGGTTAGGGAAATACGATAGTGAATCATAATCAAGATGTGGGGGGAGGGAGTGAAAATCATACCTGTGACTAAAATATGGATCTTGTTAGGGGAGGAGGAAAATCAGAGCCAGTCGGGAACATGGTGCCTGCCTGTTTCTCTCTTTATAATAGCTCTGGGTGATCTCTGCAATCATGTGACTGCCTCCCGTAAACACCTGTCGTGTCAGAGGGATACAGCTGTACGGTGCCTCTGCTGATCCATTAGCGGCATGTGCTGCATGCCAGTTGCTTGTCTTTAGGGAAGAAGGAAATGCATTAGAGAGATGGAGGCAGACACAGAGGGAGAAAAAGTCTGCAACCAGACTTAAACCTGCTCTTCTGATTCCTGTACTCCTTTAATCTTCATGTTTTCCATTGCTTCCCCCTCCCCCCGCTTCCCTTTTCCCTTTCACGCTGCAGCAAGGGTGTTGAATATAGTGCAAGCACCACCGTAATTTGGGGGTAATTACTTTCCACATGTATTTTTGGAATCCCAGGTCACCAGCTATTTTCCGTGGTACCTATGAAGTATCCATCCAGCTCTAACAAACAAACAAATCCCCCAGCACTGCATAGCCAGCCAGCAGAACTGCAGACAGCGCGTGTTAGAACGCTGTATTTTCAATGACTACTTACAGAGGAGGCATTCCTCTCATCCACTATTCATATTACGACAGCACCGAGAGAGCGAGGCCCTAGTGTGTTAGGCGCTACATACACAAACCCTGCCCCAGAGAGCTCACAGTCCCTACCAGGCACAGAGGGAGGCAGTTACTCAGCCCGCGGTACAGAGGTTGTACTTTCACTAGGAAAAGAGGTGGGTTCTTAACTCATGGATTTTAACTTGAGTTTACTAACTTGGAGTAAATTCCTAGGGAAGACAAGGCAGTTGTAGTTGTCATATGAGCTAGCAGGTCATGTTAAAGACTAGGCTCCCCCAGTCCTTAGCCTTACCTGCTAACTCATGTGAAAGTGATGAAGTGCATTGTCTTCATTGGCATTTTACCTCAAGTTAAGACACTTCCCCCAAGTGAAGATGTTGGCCAACGGGAGGGGCGGCGGTTGTGCTAGAAACAGAATGTAGCTCGCCTGAGTGCCAGTGTCTGGCCTGAGCCACCAGACCACCCTCTCTAGCCATTTACTTGAATGGTGGAACTGGTTTATTTTGTAAAGAGAGGTCATGATTCTCCACTGTTGTGCACCTGGCGCAGTCGCTTGCACTAGGGCAAAGTCGAGGTAAAAATGCAACCCACTTAGAATGTGCTGTGTTCGACGTACCTCGCACAGGTGGGCACGACTGCTCAAGGTGCAAGGCACAGAAGAATCAGTCCCAGAGAGATGACAAATGCTTCACGTCACGTGCTTTGTTTAACATAGTCACTTTTTTCTCATTCACAGTCTACATTTAGTTCTTTGGGTTTAAAATACATCTGCCCATCCCTGCAGGTGCATTACAATATTTATTACAACACCATGCAAATAGAAAATGTATAAATAGCTATGATTAACCCCTCTCCCCCCATCCACAAAGTACAACTCACCCTGTCCATTCAACCGTCCTCCCCATTCCACCAGGGAATCCCTTGGAAAACAGATGACCAGTGCAACATTCCCTGAAAGGGGAGGATGTGTGGGGTTAATTTCAGGGCCAAGGAGACATCACTGAAAATTCGCTGCCTCCACTCTTACCTGAGCCTGTTCACAGTCCTAGCACAGGAGAACCATCTTCTCTTTTTTGCTGAAGAAGAAGTATCCTTGCAGCTATTGTCATCCTGCCATTTTCTCATAACATGCTATAGACCGGGGGTAGTCCATTATTTTGTGTCAAGGTCCAAATTTCTTGGTCAAGGTAGAGTCTAGGTCCGGACTCCAGAGAGACATTTTTCATATGGCAATAACAATAATAATAAATAATAATAATAAAGTAAATAAAAAGATTGTGGTCCGTTCAAAAGCATCTGGCGGTCCTGATTTGGCCCCCGCTCCACCAATTGACTACCCCTCCAAATAGACCATCGAACACAGAGCAGGGCCAGATTTTCACCGACAAGTGGATCTGGTTTTTCAAAAAGTTCAGCTCCCAGTTAGTCAATAGCCAAGTCCCCAGTTTAGGGTCTGCAGAGGGATACAGCCCATTATGAGTTACATCAGCAAAGCCACCCGGCCAGACAATTGATCAACATTTCCACTTCCAGTCTCAGGTCTCCTAGATTGGTATCTGATCTTACACAAGGAGAGATTTAATTAGAGAGGTTTTTTTTAATAATTTAACAAATGCTAATGAAGACTAATCTCAGTGCCCTCCCTCTGGCAACCTAGTAATAGCAACATGCCTAACACAACACAGCAGCAGCAGATCCAGTTAAGTGAGAATTTAAATGGGGTTCGTTACCTCTGACAACAGTGACTCAAGGCACTCAGGGCCCCTTTGTGCTACTAGTCTGAGTAGGGAAGAGGAAGGAGCACGAGTTGAAGCTCCTAGGCACAGTTTTATACCACCGGGACTTCACTGAACTCAGCCGGGTTCACCAGTCAGATCCGTGGAGTTCCTTAGGAATTCTTCCATCGAGGGGGAGAGTTTGCTCAGCTGTGGTTCTGTCCCATTAATCTATTGATCCCACCAGATCCATGTGGATCTCAGGGGGTCTGCAGAAGGCAAAGGGGCATCTGCATTAGATGGCACGTTGACTCTGCTCTAAGTCCCACCAACATGCTGCTTCCTGGGTCCTCCTGTACTAGTGCATGCCCCTGAAGGAGGATCTCCACTACACACAAAGGCAAGCCAGTGTAAGAGATGACAGCCTCTCTCTGTACTAATTTCTGCTTGTTCCCAAAGCAATTTTAGGAGGAGAATCTGGAGCAGCCCCACCTCCCTGAAGCAATGCCAGGATAAAACCCTGCAATGTCCCCACGGAGGAGGGTCAATGGGGCTGGGAAGCAAAGGGGTGTATATGCCATGGGTCCCCAGGCTCAGCTCCACCTCCGTGTACTGATGGGGATATGGGACTCCACTCCTCTGTGCCTTAGTTTCCCCATCTGTAAAACAGTGGTGAGTTGCACTGATATATCTCACAGGCGGGTGTGGAAGAGTCATTGGTTGAGTATGTGTAAAGTACTGTGAAACTCGGAGGCAATACATGAATACCATTATTGCCCTTAAGAAGTATCCCTTGTATTGAGTAGAACCTGCAGCCACAGCTTTGTAACCTTTTCCTTTCTGATTAGCACTCTCAGATCCCTTTTTCTTAATATAAACAAATTCTACTGTAAATTTGAACTTTAATGAGTGGAAGTGAGCGACGTGTAAAGAATAATCAGTTCAAGTTACGGATTCCAGATCCAGTTATTTCTCCTTGGAATGCACCAGAGATTTGAACCTGCTCCCATTCCAGTTGATGGAAAGCACCTCCATTGATCCTAGCAGCATGGGCTCAAGCCCAAAGTCTGGGGCAGAAATCAAGAATTCCCCTAGCGGTCAGTTACCACCATCCTAATCTCTGCATCTCAGAAAAGAAGCAACTCTTGGGCCAACGTTTTCAAAAATAGGAGCAGAAAGTTAAGCTCCTAAATCCTTGTTTAGACTCCTAAATAAGAAGGCTTGGCAGAATTAGATGTTTTTAATGTAAATTCAACAGATAATATGGATGTTTAATTTTAAGCATTTTTTCTCTATTTTAATCCATTTATATTTTCACAATTGTGAAAAATTATGGGTTTTAGCCATTTTTTCTTATTTTTATTTATTTAAATTTTCACAGTTGCCAGAGATTATGGGAGAGTCAAAATGGTGGTGGTCGGGGGGAACAGACAATTATTTAGTGACCGCAGACATTAAGATTCAGAAAGTCACAGCTTTACTACTGTTAAAACACGAATTGTCAGCAGCTTGTCAAAATATATAAAGTAAATATCTTGATATCGAATTCACATAAGTTCTCAAGCAGCATTTTTCTTCCTGTGCCTAGCTGTGAATTTTGATTATTATCAATGGAAATATTTTTATTGGTGTGTGGGTGTGTGGTGAAATTGATGTTTGCCAACATTTACCAATAAAAATCGAATCCTTCCAAGCCTATAAATAAAGTATCCGATTTTCAAAATGGCTGAGCTCCCAGTTAGGTTCTTTTGAACACTTCCCCCTAAGTAAATGAGTTGATTTTCAAAAGTTGAACACCCAGCAGCTGCCATTAACTTAAGTCCCCCAAAAAGCACAAGTCCCACTGATTTTCATGGGGACGTGTTCCTAAATCCTATAGGCACACCTGAAAATCTCCCCTGTGGGTTCCTAAATAGGGATGTAGAAGCCAAACTTTAAACTGCTGGTTTTGCAAACCTTGAACTTAATTTACTGACGCCAAACCAGCACACAAAGGACACCATGTTTATATGCTTCCGTAATGGGGCCCATATTTAAACAGACTGATATCTAGATAGACAAACTAGTCTAGATAGATCCCTAGCTGCTCAGCATGGCAGGAAAGAGGCCGACCACCCACTTACTGTTTTGCATATTCCTTTGCCGTTAATATTGTTGCTGAGTTATAATCTCTTGTCCGTATGGCATCCGTAAAAAGAAGAGCAGTTTAACGGTGGTTCTTACTCTACATTTTAAGGTGACAAACTGAATCCAGGTCGTACTTTTGGCATATGACTATAGACAGTGAGGGGAGAAAAAAACCAACAACCCAGCCCGTTTATTGTAAGTGAGTGCTCCTTGTCACTTCAGATTTTCTATTTACGTCCCTGCTTGGAGCTTGTCAACCCACATGGATTAGAAATTAAACTGTAAACAAGCCTTTTCCATTTCCTGCCTAAGGAAGGATTAGCATATATTAAAACATGCTCAGGGGCTTTGCACTTTCTGTAATGAAACCTGTTCAAACACCTAATTGATATGCCGCCACTAAATAAACTTAGCAGCTCGAGGAAACACTGTTCTCTTTTCTTCTCTTTCCTAATTTGCCTTTCTTCCCCCAATCAACCTCTTCCCAAAATTAATGTCATCCATTGTGGTTTGTGTAACTACTCCGGGTGGCACATGTTCTGGGCCATGAATTTGGAATGGGCAGAAGAATAGATCCGTAAAGCAAATTTCCAAAGCGGAGTCTGTGGGACTGGACTCTGCTCCCAAAAACACTCACGTGGGAAAGAACACACGGGAGAAAGGAAAGAGTGAATAAATAGCACAGCAGTATATGTTAGGGGCATTAAGCAAATATCACTCAGGTGGTCTGCAAACACCTTCAGTTCGGGTGACCAAAATCCTGATATTATTGGGACTGTCCCAATATCAGGGGCTTTGTCTTATATAAGCAACTATACTCCCCCCAAAAAAGGTGTCCCGATTTTTCATACTTGCTATCCGGTCACCCTAGCTCGATAACTGTCTGAATGGGAGCTGAGCTTGTGTGAAAATCTGGCTTTAAGTGTTATTGTTAGTAAGTTACACCCTAAAACTGCCAGTCAGACTGCGACTTGGATCAGAAGGTTTGTTTCGTTAACATCTGGCACCACCATCTAGATAGAGGGGTGGGGGTGGGGAACAGAAGTATAGATAAAAGTAGAGCCGTGAGCTAACATCAATGGTTTTCCTAACAGTGGTGCTGAAAACACAACAGAATTTAAGTCATTAGCATCTGGATATTAAAGATGCTTCTTAAGTGGCACACATCAGTATCGCTTGTACCCATGTGGCACATTTGTGCTTGAGTTGGCTGGTCCTCTTTCATAGCAGCTGTATCATTGCAAGGAGAGACCAAGTACTTTGTTATCTTACGTCCTCTTCCCCCTAATCTAAGTCAGAATCTTAGTATTGATATTAGTACTAATTCCAGTAGCACCTAGAAGACCAAACCACAATCAAGCCCCATTGTGCCAGGCGCTGGATACAGATGGAATAAGAGGCAGTCCCTCTTCCCTGAAGAGCTTTTGATCTAAATAGACAAAGAAAACATTATCATCCCCATTTCAAAGATGGGGACCTGAGGCCCAGAGAAGTTAAGGCTGGGGTTTCCCACTGAGCCCATTTGGGTACTTCACTCCTTTTAGGTTCCTTCTAAAACCCCAGCCAAAGAGAGTTGTCCGAGGTCCTCCAGGAAACCTGTGGCACAGCCAGGAATGAAAGCCAGAAATACCAAGACCCAGGCTGGTTCCTTAACCATGAGTTAGGTTGTGTAAGAGGCAGTTTTGGCTGGAATTAGCCAAGCACAGGTGTTACCATACTGTTCAGCGTATGACCTAGGGCTGAAATCAGCGCTGGCATACACAGGCAGGAAGTGTTTATTCCAAACCTGATGCTGTGTAACATCTGTTGTAAAGTATCAGAGGGGTAGCCCTGTTAGTCTGGATCTGTGGGAAGGAGACTCTGGAAGAATTCCACCACGATTTCAACAGCTTCCACCCCACCATCAACCTTAGCCTGGACCAATCTACATGGGAGGTCCACTTCCTAGACACCACAGTACAAATAAGTGATGGTCACGTTAACACCACCCTATACCGAAAACCCACCAACTGCTATGCCTAACTTCATGCCTCCAGCTTCCACCCTGGACACACCACACGATCCATCGTCTACAGCCAAGCACTGAGGTACAACCATATCTGCTCCAACCCCTCAGACAGAGACCAACACCTACAAGATCTTCAGCAAGCATTCTCAAAATTATGATACCCACACAAGGAAATAAGGAAACAAATCAACAGAGCCAGACGTGTACCCAGAAGCCTCCTGCTACAAGACAAGGCCAAGAAAGAAACCAACAGAACTCCACTGGCCATCACCTACAGTCCTCAGCTTAAATCTCTCCAACGCATCATCAGTGATCTACAACCCATCCTGGACAATGATCCCTCGCTTTCACAGACCTTGGGAGGCAGGCCAGTCCTCACCCACAGACAACCTGCCAACCTTAAGCATATTCTCACCAGCAACCACACACCTCACCATAACAACTCCAACTCAGGAACCAATCCATGCAACAAACCTCGATGCCAACTCTGCCCACATATCTACACCAGCAACACCATCACAGGACCTAACCAGATCAGCTACAACATCACCAGTTCATTCACCTGCACGTCCACCAATGTTATATATGACATCATGTGCCAGCAATGCCCCTCTGCTATGTACATTGGCCAAACTGGACAATCACTACGTAAGAGGATAAATGGACACAAGTCAGATATCAGGAATGACAATATGCAAAAACCTGTAGGAGAACACTTCAACCTCCCTGGCCACACAATAACAGATGTAAAGGTAGCCATCTTACAAAAAAAGAACTTCAGGACCACACTCCAAAGAGAAACTGCTGAGCTTCAGTTCATTTGCAAATTTGACACCATCAGATCAGGATTAAACAAAGACTGTGAATGGCTAGCCAACTACAGAAGCAGTTTCTCCTCCCTTGGTGTTCACACTTCAACTGCTAGCAGAGCACCACACCCTCCCTGATTGAACTAACCTTGTTATCTCCAGACTGATACTTGCCAGAATATTTATACCTGCCCCTGGAAATTTCCATTACATGCATCCAAAGAAGTGGGCATTCACCCATGAAAGCTTATGCTCCAATACATCTGTTAGTCTTAAAGGTGCCACAGGACTCTCTGTTACCTGTTGTAAAGCATTTCCTTCTGGTTACCTCTACAACAGCTTTTGCACTAAACTATAAAGAGTGTTTAATGGAAGATAAATGGGAAATAGGCCCTGGCTGTTAAGAAATTAAGTCTGCTTTTGGTGGGTTGCCATTTGCTTTTGTCACTGGGTGCTGGATAGCTTTCTGGTAGCACCTGAGAAGTTACAGGAACATTGCACTTCTCCAGCAGGTATTTCACTACAGAATCTGCAGAGATTTGGGGAGCTACACCCATAGTAAGGGATCTAAGTATATTTCCCTTTTGTAATTCCCTCTTGGTCTTTGCTACACTTTCAAAATTGAGCTTTTCCCCAGATAGTAGCCTAAGTAGTCTATGGAGCTGAGATTTCTATAAGACACAGGAGAGAGGAAAAGCAAAGGCATGTGAGATGCTGTTGACAAGGCTGTGGTAATCTGCAATGTGCTGAAATAATGTCTGTGCTGCAAAAGCCCAGATTTTTATTACTATTTCTACTACAGCAGCATCTAGAAACCCCGACCAAAATCAGGACCCCAGTTGTGCTAGGCTCTGTACAGACACATAGCGAGAGACAGTCCCTGCCCCAAAGACCTTGCAGTCTAAGTAGACAAAGGGGGAGGCATAGAGACTTGGCCAAGATCACACAGCTATGCAGAAACCCAGCCAGGAATCCACTGGACCTCTCCACTAAGACAAACACAATTGTGTTGTACCGTAAAACTACAGAGGTATTCTAAGATAGGTGGCCTTGCCGCGAATGAAAGATTTTTCTTGGAGAGAGGCACCATTTGGTGCCTGGTTCTCTCTCTGCTCCAGCTGGGAATTGATCTGCAGTAGCCCCATAACATGGCTCAGATTACTTCATGCCAGCTCAGCTGCACTGGCATGGGTAAAGCCACACGTAGGCTCTTCCCCTCTGCTCCGTGTCCCCTGTGCACGATGAGGAGCCGCAGCCCCATGAAGGCTGCTCCCCACCCGCCTTGTGCCGTGTTCTGCAATATCAGTAGCCTCTGCAGGGGAGTAAAGCAGGCCACAATGTAGCTCTAAAGGGGGACAGGGGGTGCATGCTCAGTGGTTTGAGCATTGGCCTGCTAAACCCAGGGTTGTGAGTTCAGTCCTCAAGGGAGCTATTTAGGGATCTGGGGCAAAAAAAAAAAAAGGGGTGGGGTGGGACAATACTTGGTTCTGCTGTGAAGGCAGGGGACTGGACTCAATGACCTTTCAAGGTCCCTTCTAGCTCTATGAGATAGGTATATCTCCATATTAAGCTGCTGCGCATGGTGGTGATTGTTTGGTTAGCTTCTACTGCCCATCTCATAAGACAAACACAAGAGGACATTTAATTAAATGGAGAGGTGGCCCATTCAAAAGTGCTAAAAGGAAATACTTCTTCCCTCAACATGTCACTAAATTTTGGAATTCATTGCCTCAGGATGTCATTGAGATCAAGAAGTTAGCAAGATTCAGACGCACTGGATGTTTTTATGGAAAATCAGAATATCCAGAGTTATAATTAATGACAACCACAATTCTGGAAGGGATATAAAATCTCTATGCATAAACCAATCTAATATGGGGAGGGGACTTGCTACCACCTTCCTCTGAGTTATCCGGTAGTGGCCATTGTCAGAGACAGGACACCAGATTAGATGGACTAGTGTGGCAATTCCTGTGTAACAGAAAATGGGTTTCCTTCCTTCTAGCCTTGCCCAAGCATTTTCAGTGCTTGAGTTTGCCTAAATAATTCAGAGCAAATTATCCAAGTCATTCTTAATACCAAATAACTCCGGTTGAGCCTAATTAGTTTGCAACCATCTGAACAAACAAACTCTAGCACTTGGGGACCAGGGCACCTGCCGGAGCACAGTGTCCCATACCTGGCCCATCTCCAATATTTAATTAATCTGTCATCTTTCATTAGAGCTCTGTGAAGCATCTAAATATCTTCCACATCTAAGAAAAGAGCCACATTTATGAGAAATTGACTGTTGTTGCATTACTAAAGCTAGCAGGTTTAGTGATTTCAGTCTCTTAAGTGCCCATGTAATTTTAGAGGCACATCGGCCCTTGATTACATTGTAAACTCAGTGACATTAGTATGAGTACAGCAATAAAGCACTTGTTTGGTAATCTTTTGGTTACAGCTCACAGTGACAGAGGAATTAAATTAGGTCCTGAGCATGGTTTATTGTTACATATACTCCAAAAGGAAATAGCTACTTTCTACCCTGTGGGCCTTTCTGCTCCCTGAAATTTCTATTAACAAATCTATGGTAATAGTTTCATGGGAAAGAAATAATTTTCAATTGCAATTTCAGATCCTTCCGTGACGAGGACATTAAGTTGGTTGCAGCCTTTACAGAAGCAGAGTCACTCGGCCCCAACATTTCACGAGGAAGCTTGTGCATAACTCATGAATGTGCAAATTTCCCTTTTGCAGATGTTCACTTGCTTAGGAGCAACGCACAACGGATGACATTTGTGGCAGGTGAAAAGGCGCACACTGCCTTCCGACATGCAAATGGCTAGTGGTGGGGATGGGGAGGGAAGGGGAATGAAAACTGGGGTAGGGTCAGTTTCCAGGCACTGAATAAAAGCACAGTGAATCTCTGCATAAGACAAACACTATAGGCAAGACTGGGTCCTTCCCTACCAGCTTTTCTGGGTGCTATGCCCCTTTTCTTCCCTGAATGGAGGGAGAGCAGGGCCCGGAAGAGGTGGAGCTTTGACCCTGCTCCCCCAGTGCTGAGCAGAGGGGAATGTAATCTGGTACTGGAATGTGCTGGTAGCAGATCACTTCTCCCTTGGGACAACCAGAGACTCTCAAGGTGCATCCACACTTCAAACTGGAGGGTGTCAATTGCAGCTGGAGGAGACATACCCACACTAGCTCTGACTGAGCTAGCATGATAAAAATAGAACACAAGCGCAGTGCTATGAACAGAAGGGGCTAGCTGGCATGCATACGCAGAGACAAGCCACACCTGCGGAGAGTGGGGGGAAGCGGCTTCCACAGATGTTATTGAGCATGCTCAGTACAAACCAAGCAGCAAATCTGGGGGAGGGGCAGAGGGAAACGTGACCCTGCATGCCCGCAGCCATGCATATGTCTACACTGCAAAAAAGAAAAACAATGTGGCAGGAAGTCTCAGAGCCTGATACACACTCAGGTTTGCACTGTGGCACTAAAAATAGTATAGACACTCCTGCTCAGGCTGGAGCTCAGTAAGGGGGTTTTCTTTAGCCCCACAACCCAAGCTCCACACGCCTTAGGAAGCAGAAGCCTGGGAAACAAGCAGGGAGAACTGGAAGTCCTGGCACAGTCAAGGAATTATGATGTGATTGGAATAACAGAGACTTGGTGGGATAACTCACATGACTGGAGCCACTGTCGTGGATGGATATAAACTGTTCAGGAAGGACAGGCAGGGCAGAAAAGGTGGGGGAGTGGCATTGTATGTAAGAGAGGAGTATGAGTGCTCAGAGCTCTGGTATGAGACTGCAGAAAAACCTGAGAGTCTCTGGATTAAGTTTAGAAGTGTGAGCAACAAGGATGATGTCGTGGGGGGAGTCTACTATAGACCACCAGACCAGGGGGATGAGGTGGACGAGGCTTTCTTCCGGCAACTAACAGAAGTTACTAGATCACAGGCCCTGGTTCTCATGGGGGACTTCAATCACTCTGAGATCTGCTGGGAGAGCAATAGAGCGGTGCACAGACAATCCAGGAAGTTTTTGGAAAGTGTAGGGGACAATTTCCTGGTGCGAGTGCTGGAGGGACCAACTAGACTCAGAGCTCTTCTTGACCAGCTGCTCACAAACAAAATTAGTAGGGGAAGCAAAAGTGGATGGGAACCTGGGAGGTAGTGACCATGAGATGGTCGAGTTCAGGATCCTGACACAAGGAAGAAAGGAGAGCAGCAGAATACGGACCCTGGACTTCAGAAAAGCAGACTTTGACTCCCTCAGGGAACTGATGGGCAGGATCCCCTGGGAGAATAACATGAGGGGGAAAGGAGTCCAGGAGAGCTGGCTGTATTTTAAAGAATCCTTATTGAGGTTGCAGGGGAAAAAAAACATCCAAGTGTGTAAAAAGAATAGTAAATATGGCAGGTGGCCAGCTTGGCTTAACAGTGAAATCCTTGCTGATCTTAAACACAAAAAAGAAGCTTACAAGAAATGGAAGCTTGAACAAATGACCAAAGATGAGTATAAAAATATTGCTCAGGCATGCAAGAGTGCAATCAGGAAGGCCAAATCACAATTGGAGTTGCAGCTAGCAAGGGATGTTAAGAGTAACAAGAAGGGTTTCTACAGCTTTGTTAGCAACAAGAAGGTGAACAGGGAAAGTGTGGGCCCCTTACTGAATGGGGGAGGCAACCTAGTGACAGAAGATGTGGAAAAAGCTAATGTACTTATTGCTTTTTTTGCCTCTATCTTCACGAACAAGGTCAGCTCCCAGACTATTGCACGGGGCAGCACAGCACGGGGAGGAGGTGACCAGCCCTCTATGGAGAAAGAAGTGGTTCAGGACTATTTAGACAAGCTGGACGAGCACAAGTCCATGGGGCCAGATGCACTGCATCCGAGGGTGCTAAAGGAGTTGGCGGATGTGATTGCAGAGCCATTGGCCACTATCTTTGAAAACTCATGGTGATTGGGGGAGGTCCCGGATGACTGGGAAAAGGCTAATGTAGTGCCCATCTTTTTAAAAAGGGAAGAAGGAGGATCCGGGGAACTACAGGCCAGTCAGCCTCAACTCAGTCCCTGAAACAAGCATGGAGCAGGCCCTCAAGGAATCAATTCTGAAGCATTTAGAGGAGAGGAAAGTGATCAGGAACAGTCAGCATGGATTCACCAAGGGCAAGTCATGCCTGACTAACCTAATTGCCTTCTATGAGGAGATAACTGGGTCTGTGGATGAGGGGAAAGCAGTGGACATGTTATTCCTTGACTTTAGCAAAGCTTTTGATACGGTCTCCCATGGTATTCTTGCCGGCAAGTTAAAGAAGTATGGGCTGGATGAATGGACTATAAGGTGGATAGAAAGCTGGCTAGATCGTTGGGCTCAACGGGTAATGATCAATGGCTCCATGTCTAGTTGGCACCCGGTATCAAGCAGAGTGCCCCAAGGGTTGGTCCTGGTGCCGGTTTTGTTCAATATCTTCATTAATGATCTGGAGGATGGCATGGACTGCACCCTCAGCAAGTTTGCAGATGACACTAAACTGGGAGGAGTGGTAGATACGCTGGAGGGTAGGGATAGGATACAGAGGGACCTAGACAAATTAGAGGATTGGGCCAAAAGAAATCTGATGAGGTTTAATAAGGACAAGTTCAGAGTCCTGCACTTAGGACGGAAGAATCCCATGCACTGCTACAGACTAGGGACCGATGGCTAGGCAGCGGTTCTGCAGAAAAGGACCTAGGGGTTACAGTGGATGAGAAGCTGGGTATGAGTCAACAGTGTGCCCTTGTTGCCAAGAAGGCTAATGGCATTTTGGGCTGTATAAGTAGAAGCATTGCCAGCAGATCGAGGGATGTGATCATTCCTCTCTATTTGACATTGGTGAGGCCTCATCTGGAGTACTGTGTCCAGTTTTGGGCCCCACACTACAAGAAGGATGTGGAAAAATTGGAAAGAGTCCAGCAGAGGGCAACAAAAATTATTAGGGGGCTGGAGCACATGACTTATGAGGAGAGGCTGAGGGAACTGGGATTATTTAATCTGCAGAAGAGAAGAATGAGGGGGGATTTGCTAGCTGCTTTCAACTACCTGAAAGGGGGTTCCAAAGAGGATGGATCTAGACTGTTCTCAGTGATAGCAGATGACAGAACAAGCAGAAGCAGAAGTCTCAAGTTGCAGTGGGGAAGGGTTAGGTTGGATATTAGGAAAAACTTCTTCACTAGGCAGGGTGGTGAAGCACTGGAATGGGTTACCTAGGGAGGTGGTGGAATCTCCTTCCTTAAAGGTTTTTAAGGCCCGGCTTGACAAAGCCCTGGCTGGGATGATTTAGTTGGGGTTGGTCCTGCTTTGACCAGGGGGTTGGACTAGATTACCTCCTGAGGTCCCTTCCAACCCTGATATTCTATGATTCTATGAATGAACCTTAGCTCTGAGATTCGGTGCTGTGTAGACATGTTTTAGTGCAATGTAGACATATTCACTATCCCTCCCCCTGGGCTGCATGGCTGCTCTGGTGCATCCAACCCAGCCATGTGTATAGTCTCAGTCTTTCCCTCTGTAAACATGTAACCCTTCTGCCAACTGGAGGTGACAACAACAAGGACTGGGTTCAATATCCAGGTATTCCTCTTAATAATACAAAACAGAACCCACTCGAGCCCCCACCCAGGAATCTGGGAAAACTTAACACCGCCCCTGTATGCCTCTAAGAGGCAACACTTTCGCTTTCACAAGCACCGAGTCTGCGTATAACAAAAGAGAATTTTTGTTCGAAGGGAACGGGAACCCAGCATTAATCTGGGAAAAACACCATAGCCAGATTCAAAAGTATGTGACCATAAGCAAACCCAACCGTACTGTGTGTTGGGTATTGTCCTTTGCCTCAATTTGCCACCTTGCAGTGGGAAAATCCAATGGATGAGTGTCCCTTTAATACATCACTCCCCTCTCCCTCTGCTGCACTCCACTCACAATTGCTGTCCTTGGTTAGCAAAGACGCAGAGTTCAGAGGTGTGTTCATGGGAGTTCACTTCCCACCCCAGAAAGGTGAAGGAGGACATCAAGGTACATCTCTGTAGTCACTGTGCACTTCAGCAACATGCTGTTTGCCACTGCTTTTCCCTGCTGCCGCTCCTGCAATGCCATGTTCTGAGGTTCTACCACAGAACCCACATCTTTAGTGATTTCAGCTCTTAGTGATTTCACTGGGTAGCAGGGAACCTCACTACCAGTACAGCCTCTGTATTTATCTTTCATTTCACCACCCTTCCTCCACCATGTCTAAGACACACCCTCTAGACCTGCTTAGCAATGATTCACCTCTAGTAATCACTGAACAGAAACCATAACTCTCAGTGGAGTCTAATCAACTCCATCTTTAAAACAGTGGAGAAGGGATAGAAAGATCAAATGATACCTAAGACTGTTAGGGAAGAGTCGACATCACCAGATGATAATAGCAGCACCCCCCATCTCCTTCACTAGCATTTGGCATCCCTACCCCATACTTTGTGAGTGAGGTTCAGTTTAGGGTGACCCCTAACCCCATCAGTGCAGGTATAATTCTGCTGTCCTCTACCCATACAATAAGGATAACAACATTTCATTACCCTTGTACTCAATGCTAAAGAGATTTGTAACCCAACACCAGCCAAAAGTGATCATTTTGGCAAAGCAGCTCCATCATGTTGTGCACCTAGGCAGAGTGGGTGTGTCTATGCAAACATAGTCTGGTCCTGAAGTCTTTTCCCCTCAGCGCATCACTAGATGTGAAGGGAGAGCTCATTCAGACCCTGCTTACAAATGAGATTTGTCAAGTCCCCATAATGACAACCCTTAAGCAGTCAAAGATGAGGAGTCAGGTCCCCAAATTAATAAGAGTGGCTTAAAAATAATTTTTTTTTAAGTACAAAATTTTAGGATTTTTTTTTTTTTTTTGCCTTCTGGTTTCTGAGCCTTTAGGATGTGCTCGGGTCACATTTTCAAGTTTTTCTACATAACCAGGAGGAATAGAAACTTATTTTTTATGAAAGCTGAGATTCTCCCAGGAATCCAGAAGGCGGAGCTTTAAGAAATCTTGAAATCTTGAAAAATTCATAATAAAATTGCAAGTGCTGATAACACTGAGTCCCATATATATCAACAAAGCCCACTGAGCTTAGATTGTTATGGATGTCTTAGAAATACCTAAAATAGATGGGTGAGACAGATATTGTACATAACAGATCTTCCAAATGGTTGTACTAGCAGTGAAGTAATTTCTTCTTACAGTGAAGAGGATATCCCAGATGTAAACCCTTTGGGTGGGTAAGGGCTTAGAAGAACATGTGTTTATCCTAGATAATGCATGTCTTTTCCACGTGAGACATGCCCACCAGTTACATACACCCACAAAGCAAACCAACAACATGTGCCACAACTTATACGATAAAGCTGTTCACATCCCTGCCCTTTTCTAACAGAGTGGAGATTTACAACAAGGTGCAGCAGGGAATATCATAAAGAGTAGCCCAAGTTAAATTGGCTCTTGATTTAGTTCTGCTGCATTGGTGCCACTAATAGTTCCTACTTACTATTGTATCCAATCCTGGCTCCCCAAGTTACACTGCCCTTGAGAGCGACAATTATTATTTTCACTTTGGGGTGTCACTTTTTTCCCCTCTACCTCATTTTCCCATACACAACAAATGGAATGCACTGTATTAGTTGGACCTAATAACGAACGTGCATAATTTATTACCGAGTTAATTTATGCAGTCGTTGTGGCCTGTATGAGAGATTTTCATAGTGGTGACCGGGCAGTCAGCCATTGGATTGCCACTGATGTTAATAGGATTTGATCAGCTAAATCACCAGGCTTTGAGTATTTAACCCTAAATTATACAAACTGTGATGTGAAATCCCACAACAAAACGTCTCCACTCTATCCCTCTGCACTGAGTGGTGGCAAGAGCACCTTAACTGACTGGAAAAGAGAACAACAACAAAATTCCATATTCTTCATGGGACGCCCAATCCTAACTGGTGCTGAGCACCTGCTACAAGGTGCTAAGAGCCATCCGCTTTCGTCGGCTGAGGGCTAAATGGGGAAGGGGGGGCAAATGCAACCAGAAAAGACCACAAATGCCCAGATCTTCAGTTGGTGTAAATCAGCATCAATATCCCCTTAACTTCAATAGATCTACTTTGGAGGATGCTATCCAGCACCCTAAACGGATCAAAATCTTTCCCTCAGAGACCTCCTCCCTTCCCAAAAGGGTCATTTCAAACAGTACAAAAGCACCAGGATGCCATCTTGTCCTTTCCTCTTTAAAGGATACTGTCAAATAAGTATGAAGGGCCAGATTCTGGTAACCGGACTTGGATTCCCTCAGCATCTGTGGGAATCCTCATAGAGTGAGGTGCTATTTCACATGACGAAAGGTACGAAAGCCAGCCCTGTCAGCTTCAAGTATCAAGCACCTACAAGCTTCTTCTACAGCTGCTGTTTCCAAGGCCAGCTTTAGGGTGAGGGGCTTCCCAGTGAGTTTCTTCTTAGAAACCCCACATCCCCTCACGCTTGCCTGCCAATCTCGGTCAGTGCTCTCCGGACCCAGTTTTACTGTAGTATGTTCAGGCACTAGCCTGGATCTTGGGAGACCCAGGTTCAATTCCCAGGTCTCCCAAAAAATTCTTGTATGACCTTAAGCAACTCTCTCTGTGCCTCAGTTACCCATCTACACAATGGGGATAATTGCACTGCCCTACTGTACAGAGATATTGGGAGGATAAATACATTAAAGACTGAGGTGCTCAGATACTACAGGAATGGGGCCTATATATGTACCATGGGTAGTAGTAAATATTGACATTACGGTAGTGCCCAAAGGGCCCTTTGTGCCAGGCACTGTACAAAGAAGGTTTTCCTTATCCTGGAGGTCTTCCACTCGAAGTAGGCCTACTCTCAGAACAGTGCACGTCAACGCGCTTTCACTAGCGCTCATTGAGCTAGAGCACTAAAAGCAGTAGCGGAACCGTGGTAGCGCGGGCAGCGGTGGCACAGGCTAACCCCCAGAGTACAGCGTGCCGGGGTTCAGGCGGGTTTGTACACAGCATGGCTAGACCAGGCCACCACCTGCGGCTGCCAGTGCTACTGAGGCTACACTACTGTTTTTCGTGCACTGGCTGGATGAGAGCTAGTGAGAGGTGTCTATGCAAGCGGGAAATCACAGACAGACGAAGGCTAGGTAACAATTTTATGTTAAATTCAAAACTGTCCCTTCAGCTGGAGCGTCCTGAACTCCCCACCCACCTGTTGCAGAAGGCTAGCACATGGGCACACACGGGTAGCCTGCAGTCTCAACCTGACTCACTGTGATTGCTGCCATCTCAAATACTGCCCAACAGGGCTTGACTTCAGAGGGATCTATTTCTGCTACAAACGGGTTATTCTGAATCTCTTTGCCTTACTGTACTTTCCAGATCTCCCAGCCAGCTCAGCAGCAAGGCTCTTAACCGAACTCATGGACGTAAAGGCCGACGTGGGGAATTCAACAGATCACTCACTTTGACAACACAGGTCGCTGGGTGCTCCGTTCACCGGCCAGCCCTTGGAAACTGACAGTGCTGCTGGAGGATGAGTCCCTCAAAGGGAGAGCGCCACTGCACTGGGCACCTTAGCGCGCTGCCGTTGTGTGCTGTGCGTTCTCGGGCTGCATGTGGCGCTGTGCACTTCATGGCAATGTATTGATGACACCAGGGGGAAGCTTTATGAAATATTAACATGTGCGTTAAGTCCTGGAAGCCTGGCACTCCTGGGAACACAAAATTCCTGTCACTCGGGGGAGACAGGTGTAATACCAACTCGGACGGAAAGAATGGATTTTTTACCCATTTGAAAAAGTGAATTCTATACATCCAGGCCCAGAGCCTTAGCTGCTGAAAATCAGCATCGTTCCTGTGAAGTCAATGGGGCTACACCAGTTTACATCAGTGAGATGTACACTTCAGTTTCTGTGGTAAAATAAAATTGGTCTAGGAGTGTAAGACAAGATAGACTGCAGTAACAAGACCTAGCTCTTAAATAGGGCTTGTCATCCACGGCACTTTATCGGGGGAAATCGCATTCTTCCCTGTTTGCAGATGCAGAAAACACAGGCTTCGAGAAGTGAAGCAACTTTCCCAAATCACCCAGCTGGCCAAAAGCAAAGCCAGGAAGAGAAGGCAGGTCCCCTGGGTCATAGGGTTTGTCCAGATCACCAGTTAGTGCGCAGCGACCTGGGAAACAAATCTGCAGAGTACTAGCACGCCGTGGGGACCCTGATACATGCACTAAAAGCTGCGTCGTGAGGGGTGACCTACTCCCATGTCGAAACCGTGCAGCTCAAAGCAGCCTAGGGAACTTTTCGTGTGCGGCAGCAGGGTCTGCATGAGCAGTCAGTGTGCAGCACGCTATGGTGTGCAGATTTACATCCCGGCTTGCCACACACTAAGGCGACGTCTACTCTTAGAATACATGCCCTGCTTGCCAAACTAGCACAGGTACATACAGCATTTAGATAGGGAGGCACAGCTTAGGCAAGTAAAGACACACCAGAACCTGAGGGTATGTACCCGACATGGCTCCCTACACGCCCAAGCAGTGCCTCCCCCAGCTACCCTGCTATTTTTAGCAAGCTTCATCCACACTAGCGTGTATAGCTACACGCGGCAGTGGAAGGCTCTGGCAGCGTCTTTCACTGCTGCATGTAGCTCTACATGCTAGTGTGAATTAAGCTTGCTTTTTCACTGTGGCGTGTAGCTACGTGTACCCTGCATGCCACTGCAAGTGTAGACAAGGCAAACTGGTCATCGGGACAAGCCACTCCTCGAGCTTGCTTATTAAAGTAATATTAAATACCTCATGAAAAAAAAAGTTGCAGCTTATCCTGTTTAGAGAAATTTCTGCTTCAGGGTTATGTGCTGCCTGCATTTCTCGTGCCCTACTGTGGATCTGTTACTGGGAACACTTGCACGCGAACAAGACTTTCCTTGTAAAGGGTTCGTCTGCTCCTGCTTCTAGTTCCCCACCTGAAGCCATAATCATCTCGGACAGTACACATGGCTGGTGCTCAAATGATGATGATGATGCAACTGGCAACAGGACTATGACTTCGGGAGGTTGGTAAATAGTGGGGAAACATCCGTTCCCACGCAACAGAAATCCAATTTTAAGGCAAATGTTTACAGCAGCAAAAACCCCAGAGGGAACAAAACAAAAAATAGAAGCGAATCTATTATACAGAATGCAGGCAGGAACAGGCCCTAAACAGTGCACTTTAAAACTTTCCTGGTCTCTGCTGCTCTTTATTAACACATTTGCTTCACTGTGTCATTGATGAGATGCTCCGGACAAGATCCTTGGAGACAACTGATAGCACGTGGCTCAGCTCAGGAAGGTGGTGCCTTGTTATGCCTCCGGTGAATAAAGGGATCTGGTTTAGGGTGGCTGGAATAGTGCTGCTCCAACGCAAGCAGAGCAGAATGTACAAGAGTGCTGCGCATTGACCTATCCGTTCTCGTTAAAGTTGCTGAGAATTTTACCATTGCTTCCAGTGGGAACAGAGGTAGGCCAGCACTGAGCACCTCTGAAAATCCCACCGGTACTGTTGAATGACCATAGTGCAGAATGACACGGGTGCAAAAGTCTATCGGCAGAGTAAGGTACTATTCAGTGTGAGTACAGGTAACAGAATTGGTCCTTTAGCAATAGGGTCTATTAGAGCACTAATATTTGGACTTATTTCACACAAACATATACAAGGTACAGACTCAGTATTCCTCTGTTTCTTACAGACCTGGAAATATATACCTGATCGGGCTAATGAAAATTCCATTCATTGTTATTAAAGAATGTCATTTATTATAAACTCATGTGCCCTGGCCACTGGCTCATGATATCCAAGACCGCACCTCAACCAAACATCAACTTAGATTGTAATCTCTTTGGGGTAGTGACTATCCTTTTGTTCTGTTTGTACAGCACCTAGCCCCATGGGCTCCTAGGTGCCATGCTAATTTAAATAATAAATGGTTTACAATGGCATCGATACTCATCAACTGCCCCAATACAACAGCTGGAAAAATAACTTGCTTTTAGGCCAACGTCACGTGAGCATTTGGGACCAGGCCCCAAACTAGCAAACTGGCACTCTGGCAGACTGCACGTTCCGTAGATTTGTGTTGGAAAACAGTGCTGGGATGTAGCACCGAAAGGGTTAACGGAAGACGCAGAGGTTAACTCCGGCTTCCTGACGGTACACACAAAAGCCATGCTGCGTGTTACTCTTTCAACAGTTACTTAACGGAAATTACATACAATTAATTTGCCACAGCTATCTTGTTTTAGCCTAATTAAATGCCTGAACACTTGTTTTAATAGAAGATTAGAAAATAAGCACAAGTTCAATGTATTCTTTTTAGAAGAAGGCCATACCATGTTTATTACTTATGTAAATTTCCTTAATTACACACCAGCTAGGTTATCTTATTTATTGCATTTCCATCCTTTTAATAGTCAGTAACTCTCTAATTAACTCACAGGAGCAAGAGGTGTCTTGTTAATTGTACATTAAATAGTTTAAAATAGACAATAGACTGCAAGTGGTCGGTTTCCTTTTCCATGCACTGAAGAGTTGCTGGAAGGCCTGAAAGTGTTTGATACTGTCTGCTTCAGTCTGCAGGTGAAACCAATCAAAACCTATATCCTTCCATGCAGAGAAAAGGGCTGCAGGGCAAAAGTGAGATATCAGCAGGCTGGTGTGGAGGGTGAGGCTCATCAGGCATGATTTAAAGGGGGAAAAAAACATTCTGAACCAAGGCAAAATTCCTCCAATCAAAAGAAAAAGACAAGACCTCTAAATCAATCGTGAGCATGGAACCACATTCCGAAACGAATACACCATGGTCTGAAAACAGTGCACACAATCGCTGATTTATTTCACCAGTCGGCAGACAAGAGGGCCATTGACTAATCTTCCCCAAGCATTCTCTGGTGACCTATCTGCAAAGGTGGCACTGATGTGCTTAATGTCTGCTGGCAGCCTGAACATCGGTGGCCTGACACCTGCACTCGGCCTTGCTCTCATAAATGGTTCCATGCTTTGCCGTACTGTTTATTTAGGAGGGATTAAATGCTGAGCGTGGATGTGGAAGGAAACCACTTTCATTTAATAGTGTGCTTTACTGTTTGTAAAGGGGACTCAAGTGTATGTCACACTGCAGCTATATATGGCATGTGAATGATACTGACAGCCATGTTTCTAGCCATCATTTCCCGCTTATCTAATATTTACGGGCAGGAACCATCTTTGTGTTCTGAGTTTCTACAGCAGCTAGCTCAATGGGGTACAGATCCATGGCTGGTGCTCCTACCATCATGCCAATACAATCAATAATGACCAACGCGTGCCTACTAGTTCAACGAAGTCCCGACTGGAAATCGGAGCACTGCTCTAACGTTATGGTAAGTCATTGTGTTCTACTCTCTCACCATAGATTTGTAGTTTCTAAGGCCATTTGCACTGTGGTCATCTAGTCTGACCTTCCACATAACACAGCCAGAGAACTTCTCCAAAATAATCCCCAGAGCAGATCTTTTGGGAAAAATGTGCAATCTTGGTTTAAAAACTGCCAGAGATGAAGTTTCTCTATCGTGACGTTTATAAGAAGGAACAGATTTTCAAAAGAGCTCAGCTCCCAGTTTGGACTCAAAGGCCAGACTTGGAAAAGCCAATGGGCCGGAATGGAGCACTTCTGAATATTCAGCCACTTAGCAGCAGCACAGTCCAGGGGGCAGGAGAACCAGGAAGTGAAACTGTCTAGTTTATCATCATTGTCCAAACTGAGCAAAATGCCAAAAGCAAACAAATTAGGAAATAAAAGGGGAAGATTAATTTAGACTTTCAAACTCTTGTCAGTCTGTATAGATCACCACCAATTAAATACAATGTGTGAAATCCTGACTCCACTGAAATCAATGGCAAAACGCCTATAATATTCCGTGGGCACAGGATTTCACCATATGACTTGTGTCACCTGTGTTCCTTTCAATTCACAAGAGTCCATCTCGTAAGACATTATATTACAAACTCCTCCATAAAACAGACTTTTATTCCAATGTATATGGTATTTATAAGTGAGTTTGTTAGATCTTTGGGCAAGGATTGCCTTTTTACTATTAGCTGGAATTTTAAAATGAGATGCCTAAGACCTAAATCCATATTTAGGCCCCTAGGTAAATAACCATCATTTTCAGAAGTGCTCGTCCCTCCAACTCCACTGTCTCCCAGAAGGATCTCTTGCATTTGCACTAGTGACTGGGGAACCCTTGGGGAATGACTGAACTTTTAAAATAATCAAATACAAGGGTGAGTTTCACAGGATGACGTCTAAATTACCCCCATTCAGCCGCTGTGCTCCATGGCCCAGAGGCCAAGGAAAAAGCTCCCATTGAGTTCCGTGGGTATTGTATCTGGTCCAGTTTATGTCTGCAAACACACTATTTGTGCACAAAATGGACATATGAATTGCACAGGCAAATGCCAGTTTTGTACACACAAATGTGTGCCTTGTGGGTGCAGTGAGTGCTGATAAACATAGTAAGCAGATCTGAGCAGCTAACTTGGACAGTTTGGACCAAAAATCTGTAGAGGATAGAAAAATTGTATAACTAAAGGATCAAATGATGTTAAATCCACAGAAGGTGGTTATGTCATGTATAGCAGAGGAAGGCTGATCCAATACCGTTGCTTTTTGTGGTGTCTGCAGCATAGTTTAGCAAAATCAACACAATTACAGCAATACTTTCACCTGGAAGCACTAATGAACTAGATGCATCGTGAAAGATGCACATTTCTGTGTCCTTGTATTAGATTGTGTACATCAGTCTTGAAACAAATAGAGAGGGCGCCTTTTACATATCCAGACATAAATTTTTGTTAAAAGCCACTATTGTAAATCATTGTTAATGTCCCAACATTACCAGAGAAAGGAGCAGAATGGCAATTATTCCGTACCAGGGCAATATGTAGAGGATGTGTGCGCTCACATTTCAAAATTAGAAATAAAATTGATCTGTGCCACTAAAACTGTGTCTCAGGTTTTATCATTCCTATAATGCACTGTGAAAACACAATAAGGGAATACACGGAATGGCAACTTATAGTAATTCTTTCTAGAATGCACGGCTATTCAATATGTCTGGAGTATATTGATAAACAGATCCGTTGTAATAACCAGCGGAGGCAATGATCACACTGATGTTAGCCTTCATGGGACCAATTTTCATCAGGGTACATGGGGTTGGGGGCGGGAGAATGAGACATATAAATCCCATTAACCTTAATGGGAAGGTGGGGGCCAGCGCCTTGACTGGTATAAATTGGTATAGCTCTGCTGAAGCCAGTAGAGCTAAAATGACTGACACCAGGATCTGTCCCTACAGGAGTCTATTTCCCCTCCGTTGACCAAACTAAAAGGCTTTACACCTGGAGGTAAAACTGCAAATGGGGGAGTGTTGAGATGAAATCGAGAGCCTTTTAGGCTGTTAGAGCAACATAACCAAATAAATGAATGCCTTTTTTTAAAATATCCCAATTTGAGAGATCCCTGAGCAAAAAAAAGTCTACTTTGTGAAGAGTTACAGCAATTACCTGCTCAAGATAGACCAGTAAGCTTAAAAGGAGCAGTCCTGCTTGTGCAGATGCACGTTCATCCTTACCTATATATCTCCATCTACTTATCTCCATCCTTTACAACTGGTATCCATGGAGACTATGGAGGGCAAAGGTCATGATTTTGCAAAGTATTTCCTCAGGTAATTGCTCAATTTTCATAGCTCGGTAGCAGCCACTGGTGAACAGTTAGGTTATGTCCCCTTGGGCTATTCATCATAGATATTTGCCAACTCATTCATTTTTAAGTGACCTGAAAGAAGCCTTTCTAAATTGGAAGCTATCAAGGTTCCTGTTGCACCAATAGAGGAAAAACAAGCCAGGAGCGACCCCTTAGCATTCGTATCGAAAGCCCGCGCACAGAGGCATAAGGATGGCAGAGAAGGGAGCTATTGGCTATTTGTCTCAGCAAGTAACTAGTAGTCAGCCAATATTACTGTTCCTGTTTGTCTGTTACTGTTCCTTAATTCCTGGAGCAACCACGCAACAAATAAGGGACATTCCATGGGTTGATGCAGAAACGTGCTTTCACTATTCCTGTAACAGCACCTGCATATTGTTTGGGGGAAGGGATCTGATCCTGAATGGGGTCGTCATCACCACCACCGAGCAAAGCCTCATGACGGGTAATACACCCTGCATTGACTCGGACAATAACAAATGCAAATACACTTTTCTAGCATCACCGTGATTTTCGTATGGAATGGCACCTGGCTGCATGAACTGGCCCACGTCTCTGGCTGTATTGGCCTTACTAAGGGCAAAGCTGCCAAGCGTCAAGGTCAGAGAGGTCTTTGTCTGGGCCTCAATCGATCATCCTGTCCCTAGCTGCTCTTCAGGGAGGAGCAGCTCAGCAAGGAGACCAGTGAAAGGACCTCCCTTCACAGGTTCTGACCAGGAAAGCGAACCTTCACTGTGGAATAACAATAAAGGGAAAGATTGTTAAGGGCTAGATGGGGCCTCTAAGCAGAGCCCTGAGCATGGGTCCATGTGTGAACTGCACTGGACTAGTCTGCATCGGGAGATCTCAAAGACACCCCTGGGAATCTCAACACCTTCCCATGTCTCCCTGACTTAGGACACCGAGGGGTGTAAGAATCGGCCACAATTTCAGATACCCTTCCCTGGGCCAGCTCAGTTGCATGCACTAGGGACTTGAACCCGATTCTCCCTAGAAGAGTGCCCTAACCACTGGGCTCTACAGTCAGTCACTTGCTTTCTCTGGCCCAATGAATATTTAATACTAAATGGTACAGCTTTAACAGGAGAGAGTGACACACCCAGAATATCCCAGAGCCTAGGGCACTCTCCGGGGAGGTAGAAGACCTCAGTACAAGTCCCAGGTCCAAATTCGAGTGGGGATTTTAATCTAGGTCTGCAAATACACTGGAGCAGATTAAAGCCAAGATTGGCTGGGATTTAAAAAAAAAAACAAAAAAATTAAATGTGCTGTCAAATGCACAAAATTGTAAATAGCCTGAAAAGGTGGGAGGGAGGGGGCGGGAAAACAACGACGACGACGACATTGTTTTCCCCTCTAATCTCTTTCCATTCCAGCATCTCAGTTGTTACCTGGAGCTATTGTTAAAAACAGTTCTGTTAGAAGTGCGATTTTTAAGTTGACAGTTTCCCTTTAATTTTAAGGAGCTGAAAAACATTTCCAGTGTTGGACAGATTGAGTTTTAACAACACGACAAACACATCCATTTGTTGATCTCAACTCCTCGCTATCCAACTTCAATTAACACGATCAAAATGTGGCAGGAATCCAGAGTTACGGCATTTGTCTAAGTAGCACATGGCCTAGCAGTTGGAGAAAATGTTTGTCGTTGATGAATGATAGAAGATAATTTATGGTGTGACACCTGGACCACATAACCAAGTGGATGGGGAGGGGGAAATCAGATATGATACTAAAAAAATAATCTTTCAACAAAACCCAAAGAACCATTTGGCTTACAGAGGAGACAAATAAGAGTGAAATGATAGAAGTATATAAAATAATGAATAAAGAGAAGGTAAATCAGGTTCTCCAGCCAGTGTGGAATGAGATAGGGCACTTCCTGTAGTGGCTTTAAGCACATTAGACCTATTCTCTATCAACTACCCTGGTTTGATTTCTCTTCTTCTTACAGCTGCAATCCAAGGTGTTGGTTCTGCCTAGCACATGGTTTGGGACATGGATATTTTAGAGAGCAGCTTGCCCTGTGTAGCAAGGAAGAAAATTGAATGCATTGCTTGAGAAGTAAATAGCTCTCTATGGGAAGAGATCGGCCTTGATTAAATAAAGGTCTGTAAATAAGTAATTTGATAAGCCGCATCTAGAAATCCTACAAACAGTATAAATATTGATCGTATAAATATTAAAAGAATGTTATCTGATGAATGATAATCCAGACATCGATGAGCCAAAATGAAAACTCATTTTATGAAGTTTGCTGCCTGGGATGTGCAAGATCTTCGGGCCAAGCTGCAACTCCTGGAGTAAGGTGCTTCTCAACAGGAGTAAAGGTGGCAGGATCTGTCCCATTGATGCAGTTTCTGCCTTTATGTACAGCCCACAGCAGGGGTGGCGTACAAGCCACTCCGATCCAGAAGAAGCCTCAAAAGGTCCTGTGACTCAGCAATGGCCCTTGGAGACCATTCCCCTCCTGCTCCCAGGGGCCAGTCATTTATGGCCAGTCTATAGCAGCAATAAATTGTAGTCCTTCCCGCTGCCACCTGCTCCCACGCACACCAGCTCAGCTATTGTGGGCAGCAGGTAGAGCTGTGACGCCAAAGCACTCCCCCAATTCCATAGCCCTCCCCCACCCATCTACTGTAGGGAAGGAGCTTTCCCCACATGCTCCTTGGACCTTGGGTTCGAAAGGCAGCTCTGATCCCTGCAGCTCCCGTAGGCAAGCATGCAATCCAAGTCCCAACATGCCCTTGATGCTCTATGGTGGCTCTCCTAACCTAACCCCCATCCCCAGGAAGACATGGACGAGATTGAACCTCTGGATTGCGATGACTGGCAATCACCTGCCAAGAAGAAGCTGCTGGCAGGAAAGTGTTTTTGTGAAAGCGGCGGTACCAGTGTTTATGAAACACCTCAGTTTAATGAAGGTGTCATAAGAAATTCTATCAGACGCCTTCCCAGCCATCCCCATGCCAGGAGCAGGCTGCATAAACAATGCTTGCAGCATGGCCAAAGTGAGGCAAGAGAAATCCTGACCATTGTCAGACAAACACAAACCTGTACGTGTCCTCCTGCATTAACAAAAACTGCTGCAAACAGAGCTGTAGTCAGCTGTAACATGGGATCTTCTGAAAGCAGACGCTGCTGCTCTGAGTTCATGGAGCACTGCAGGCCAAGCCTTTGGATTTACACCCACTTGCCAGTCTCATGGTGTGTAGCTCTAGATAATATATTGTAACGCATCCGGGGTGGGTGTCTCTTGCTTCTGAACAACTCTACAGCTCCTAGGACCTACCAAACGAGGACAGTACTGGCTATCTGGACGCCCTGTGGAGTGAGGAGACAAGGTCTGCAAACACAAGAATAGTGGGGAATATTAAGGGCAGCCATGTGGCCCCAGAGACCCAAAGCACCCTCAACAA
Organism: Malaclemys terrapin pileata; assembly: GCF_027887155.1. Lineage (NCBI taxonomy): Eukaryota > Metazoa > Chordata > Testudines > Emydidae > Malaclemys > Malaclemys terrapin. Next base: position 136,161,420 of record NC_071509.1, on the reverse strand, counting down.
AAGCAGTATGGGCCCACCAGTGGCAGCAGTCCCCACCCCACCTAAGTCCCACTCTTCTCTACTGGGAACAGCAAGTGCAGAGCTGAATTCAATGCTGTTCCCATCTCAGTTAACTTCCATGTGGCTATCCACGGAGTCACAAAGGGCTGAGAGCTGCTGCTCCTCATCTCTACGCCTAATTCCCACTCTGACCATTGAGGGTGTTTCACATGGTCCAAGGGAAGGGCACACACTCAGCAGAAGCACTGCACCCACTTCTGCACCTGTTTTTCCTCTCTACCACCTGCATACAGGGAGGGGGCTGCAGGGCACACAGCAAGAGAGGAGTTCTGATTAATTTGGTCCTGTTTAAATAGTGACTATATTTGAGCCTGATGGGATCAGGCCCCTCTGGATGAATAAACCAGCTAAGGACACCTCGTTGGTACCTAAGGCAGGTCACTCCATGTAGTTGACATTTGCATCCCTGAATAAGGACACCATCTGATGGGAATATAAATCACCAACAAAAAACATTGCTGCCTTCCCACCCACAGATTTTCCTCCCTACCTCCCACCAGACCCCATTTGCCATGATCTGGTAGGAAGCCTTCTACCACAACTCTGTCAGCTTCAGGTACAGTTTCCTGGCATCTTCGCCCTAAGCCCCTCAACTAGCTGTCAGCGTCCTGCTTGCAATCCGGTGCATCTCCCTGGGTACGTGCTAGCTGCCGGGGGGGGGTGGGGGGAGGCGGGGGGGCGGACTGCACTTGGGTGTCTAGGCCAGCCCCCTGCCTGCACCATCTCAGCCAGCTGGAGCGGAGCTAGTGCGTGGATGTCTACCCGAGCTAGGAATTACACCGCCCAGCTGCTGTGAAGATGTACCCAAAGTCTTCCAACACTGGGGCTTTCATTTGCTTTTCTCTTTATGTTCTCCATGGTCAGAAGTACAGGACCTTGTGTGTGAAGACATTATTGCTTAAGGGCAACACTCCTCAGAGGATGCTGTATGGAAATGCCGGGTTTTACTCTCTGGATATCGGGTAACATTTTGATATGGGATAGGGACAAATATTAAACAGTTGTAAAACATTATAGGTACAGTGCCGCGGAAATGCAGCTGTTTCCAGGGTGGAAGGTGGCAACCCCACAGAACACAACACACAGTGCAGGCTTGGGGGGAAGGAACTTAAGCTTTTTAGTATTAGGCAGAGAGACTGTGCTCTAGCCTCCGGACCAGGACTCCTGGGTTCCGCTCCTGGTACCACCATTGACCTGTTGTGACACCTCAGCTTCCCCTTCCACCCTTTACCTGTCTTGTCCATTTAGACTGTGCTCTCCTCGAGGCAGAGGTTGTCTTTTACTATGTGGCTGGACAGTGCCTGGGGGCCCCATTACAGCTGCAGCCTGTAGGCACTACAGTAAGCAAACTGTAATGATAGGAGAAGAGAGGTGGGATTTGGGGAATGCTTTCTGTGATCAGGCTGAGCTCTGGGAGAGATCAAGAGACTCTTGGGAATGACGAATAAGACTATTGAATAAGGCAGCCTGTCAGGAGTCATTAGGAGGGAATTTGGGTATCAGAGAGATAGCCGGGATGGGCATGAAATGAAGGATGGTAGGAGAAGATTGTCTGTGGTCAGCCTGGGAGAGGGAAGATCTTCAAAAAACTTCAAACAAATGTGGGCAAGCTTCAAATATATATCAGGGATCAAAACCCAGACCTGTGAATATCTGCTTACCAATAATTATGACATTGCAATTTTTTGAAAGAACCTGTATCTCAAATAAGGCCTTTGGGCCAGATTGTGACAAGGGCTCTGCCCCCAAAAGTGGGGCTGGGTTTTTGAAACAACTCTTATTCCCATCTAGGTACCTGTGTGAAGGGGTCAGATTTTCTGCCTATTCAGAAAATGCAGAGAAAACAACATTTTATCATTGTTATTTTATTATTACATTGGTGCATGTGGATAAAGATTTTAAAAAATAGCCATTTTGCTATTGGAGACACAAATTCAAAAGAAAACTGTTGACTTTACATAAAAAAGTCCAAAAACACAAGAACTAAAAACACCAATAAAGACTAGATTTCAGGTACTCTAGTTAGAATTGGAGGGGGGGATGGGAAGAAACCAATATTTTCTAATAGGATAAGCAAGTCAGCAATCTTTGAAATCTTATTCATCTTTGAAGACCCAGGGGATGGTCAGGTAATTGAAAAGAACGGCAATAATACAGTGATTTCTAATAGCTCAGCAATGCTGCATATGTACACACACACTGAACCTTCAGTGAAATAATTGTTGTACATTGCTTAGCGAGCACACAACATGGCAACAGTTTGTAGCAGGTAAAGATTTTTTGTCCTCCCTTAATGCAAAATAAAGGAATTTTATGTATGTTTTAAGAATAAAAAATCAGTGTATAATTTATATTTTTGCCAACTGTCTTATAAACCAAACCAATCCATCTGAATGTTGAAGATGCCATCTATTTCCCATTTGCTGAAGGTGACGGTTTAGCCCAGAAAGCACTTGAGCAGAGGATGTGCTAATTAGAAGCCACTTTGCCAATTGCAAACATCCCAGAAAGCAGCTATTTTGGGAGACCCTCTAACCTGAGATCACAACCCTGCTCTCTGGATTTTCTCTTGCACCCTCAGGATTTTTTCCTTTCTGCCGTGCAAATGCAGGAGTCCAAAGCAAATGAGCGTTCTTCAAAAATCAAATAGTGTCTGATCCAGCAAGACACTTCAGCACATGCCTAGTTTTAAGCACAAGTCGTCCCATTGACTTCCACAGGAGTACTCCTATGGTTCAAAGTTCAGCAAAGCGCTTTAGTATGTGCTTGGCCAAGGTTGCCATATAATGGCAAAAATACCATACACTTGAGTAAAATACTAGCTTTAGGAGTGATATAGGTTCCCTTTCTGATGCATTGCCACCTATCCTGAATCACCCATCTAGTCCTTTGCCTTCAGAATTCCCCACCAGCCTAGCTGCCTCATGGTTATGACACTTCCTCTCTCATCTCAGTCCTTTGGCTTCCCCTCGCTCTCTCTTACTGTTCCCTCCTTACCTCACTTCTCCTTCCCTAGGCTGCCCCAGGCAGCAGTTCACCTGAAGAACTCTGAAAGGGCCAGAGGATACTTAGATAAAAGGAAAAAAGCAACAAAAGTTGCAGGATCTCATCAAAATGCCACTTTTCAAAGCCCCAGAAAACTTCAGCGTTGACAAGCCTTCACAATGGACAGAGGAAGCAGTATATTTTGCAAGATTTCAAATTGCTACAAAACTCCAGAAAGAAATTGAAAATATCCAAATATGTTCTTTAATTTATGCTATAGAGAAGCAGGCAAAACACATCTTTAAATCCTTTTATTTGACTGAAGAGAGTCACAAAGATGACTATGTAAGGGTTCTGGCTATGTTTGATGCACACTTTATACCTCCGAAATGTGTTTTATGAAAGAGCATGTTTTCACCAGAGAATTCAAAGACCAGGGGGAAATGTTGAATGTGTTAAAAGAGCTCTGCAAGCATAGGCTGAAAACTGAGTTTGGAATTGCAAAACCTGAAAATATCAGAGACAGGATGGTTATTGGGTTAACAAATAAAAACCTTTCACAGCAGCTACAATTAAAAACAGACTTGACCCTACCCTCAACTATTCAAATAGCAAAGCAGTCTGAGATGGTGAGACAGCAAAACCAAGAGCAACTTGCCGAACCTGAAAAAACAAGACATTAGCTTAGAAAATGTTAAATACAGCATGAGTGCTATAAGAAGTTATCCCTGAGACAAGGAGAGAACTCTCAAGCTAAGAAGAAACTCCAATCAAACACCAAAGCCTTTCAAGCCTAAATGCAGAAGATGTGGAAAAATGCTTAGTCCTCAGATATATGTTTTGCCAAAGGTACAAGTTTTAATAAATGCACAAAATATGGACTTTTGCAGCTGTTTGCCACACAAAAGCACTCAGGGAGTTGACTAATATTACAGGCAGCCAGGCACCAGCAAGCATATAAAGAATAAAGTATCGGCATGTGAACACTGCAAAACTAACAGTCCAACACAAAGAACCTTTAACAACACCTCTTCCAACAGACCGTGGATGAGACAAGCTGAAGATTTATGTAAATTTGGAGATCAGCATTTCCTGGTTGTACTGGACTATTTTTCCAGATATATAGAAATAATGTATTTGAAAGACATAATGTGTCAGTTTTATCAAGAAACTCAAGTGCAGTTTTGCTCACTTCAGTATTCCAGAACTTGTGATGGACAATGGACCTCAATTTATGTCATTCCAAACTAGATACGATTTGATTTCAGCCACATAACGTACTCACTGGCTGAGTTGTCATTCACTCCCACTATGCTTCCCCCCACCCTTGCTTCAAAGGAGTATTTCTCCCCCCTCACACAATTTCTATGCACTGTCTTTCTTCTGTTGGAACTGACCGAGCGGGAGATGAAATTCATTATGATTGTGATGCTCTCCTAAGCAACCAGATGCAAGACAAGTATTGTACCGTTCTTCAAAGGGACTACTCACCTGCTTAGAGATAAGCACCTGCTTATGTCCTGTGCTGGATTAGGACCTAAGACAATGGGCCATCTGTCCTGCAGCGTCCTGTCTTTTTTATTCTTATGTTACAAAACTATATAAATTAGGAATTTGGAGAGTTGTACGCAATAATGATTAGTCTAATGTGACAGAGTTATTTTAAAAAATTACCCAGGTGCACAGAAAAAGAGTGAAACTTATTTTGCGCATGTGGGGAGGTGAGCATGCGACTTCAGCCAGGGTGGAGTGCTGAGCTACCGAGCTGGCATGTGCCTAAATACCTTAGCAATGTTCATTTCCTCCACTGGCCCTATGCTGCTGCTTCCAGCCCTGCCTCAGATTTCAGTGTAACACTTGCCAGTCAGTTACCGTCTTTGGCCCCATGTCACTTTCATCCCATTGGATGGCTGTCACGGGAGCTGCCCAATGGTGCGCCACTAATGAGGCAGTTTAAAGAGCAGCTGGGGATGTGCAATTGTTGGCTTACGGTCAAGGCCAACAAAGCAAATGGCTGAGAGAGACAGAGGCTGAATGACTGCCAACAAGCAGGGTTTCTATTATCCTGCTAGAGCAGGACATTCATTACCATCTATTGTAACATAATTTGGGTTCAGTCAAGCTGTCTCTCCCTCTCCTCAGATTTACAATTCAAAACTATGAATGGGCCAATGAGCACATTGTCCCATGTGGCCACGTTACCCGGGGAGAGGAGAAGGCATGTCAGAAATGAATGAGGCATGAAGTCCAAACTCAGGGTGAAGCCAGAGCCGATACCTCGTTACTGGGTGCTGAGACGTATGTTAAGGGTAATGTGCCTGGAGATTTTTGCATTTCTCTGATGCTTGTTTGTTCATTGAGCAGAGATGGGATTTAAAAAAAAATCCTTGTTTATCCTCTGGGGGGGAAAAACAACCCTCCAAATCCTACTGTATCCCCATGGTAATTTCACCTCAATTTTGGCTAAAGCCGCTGCAAAGTTAGTTTTCCATGAAGGTGCAACTCTCTCTTTTTTAGTCCAACTTTTTCAAGCTCGTTCCTGTTATCATTTTAACTATGGGTGGGTCTGTGATATACACACACAAAAAAAAGGTGACGAACAAAATGGACTTGTTAGACCTTTTTTCTGCTCCTCCTCCTAGCACAAAGCTCCTATTTTAAGTCGGATCAATGTAACCTTTCCCCACTGATCTTCAGTAATTACACCATTTATTACTGCTTCATTTTTAAAGCCGGCCTGCCATCTGGGCTAAAGGAAACATAGCAGGATTGTTTGTGGGCAGTGTATGGCTAAGAAAGCAGTGGGCTTGGGTGTTGAATTGAAAACAAGTATACTAATTCATAGCGCAGGAACCAAAGCCTCGGTGAGAAAGTTAATCATTATGCTCAGGTTTTGTTGGGGGGGGGTTGGGTGGGGGATTTCTTTTAAACAGAAAATCCCTTGTCTCAGCCAGACGGATGACAGGGGCAGGTGGCTACATAGTGAACAATAGATGGACAGTGGAAGTTGCTCTCTTAGGGCCTTCAGTGGGCTTTGGATTGGGTTCTTAAATCTAAATTAGGAGTTCTGAGCATGACCTTCTCCCCTAGCAGGAAGAGTTCCATATCCACAGGTGCTGGTTTGAAGTGGTTTCCATTATATCCAGGGTTTATAGTTGAGTTCAATGGCTCTCAGCACCCCCACTAAACAAATTGTTCCAGCCCCCCTGTCCATATCTGGGTCAAAAAGGACAGACAAATCACAGAGAAGAGACGTTGAATGCAGTTTTAATCTATTTTAGATACATATCCGGCCCTCATTACCATCATGTCTGAGCACCTCACACAGTGTTTTTCTCCTCACAGCACCACTGAGAGACAGGGCCATGCTATTATCCCCATTGCACAGATGGGGAACTGAGGCACAGAGAGGCTGAGTGACTTGCCCAAGATCACACATGCAGCTTGCAGAAAAGCCGGGGAACTGAATTCAAGACTCGAGCTAGGCAATTTTTTTCTGATGTTCAGAGGTGCTCCCGCTCTACTGGAGCTGTAAGTGCTTAGCACCCCTGAGAACGGAGCCCACAGTGCTGTGCACAAGACAGGAGGTGCGCCCCTTTAGGAGAGGCTCTTTTTTGTGCTGTGTAAACAAAAAAAATCTGAAAGCAAACTCAAATTCTCTGCACAAATCCAGGGACAGACAGCAGAGCGGACACCACATGAGAACACACCATTTAACCAAACTTTAGAGCACAGCACGCAACAGTGGACATTTTCTTTAAAAACAAACAAACAGACAAAAAACCAAGCAAACAAACAATGGCTAACTCATTGCACAACACACATACTTGTGAGAATGAACAAACGAATATTTCAACCAATACAACGATACAGCTTCACCAACGGTACTTAAATGCTAACAGCAAATTCAGATTTTAGGCCAGCAGGGATCAAGTTCATCTAGTCTGAGCTCCCACATAGAGGCTATATAATTTCACCCAGTTATTCCTACATCCAGCTCAATGACTTGTGGGGGAACTAAACCAACTCTTTTAGAAAGTATCAGAGGGGTAGCCGTGTTAGTCTGGATCTGCAAAAAGCAACAGAGAGTCCTGTGGCACCTTGTAGACTAACGTGTATTGGAGCATAAGCTTTCGTGGGTGAAGTGGGTATTCACCCACAAAAGCTTATGCTCCAATACATCTGTTAGTCTATAAGGTGCCACAGGACTCTTTGTTTCTTTTAGAAAGATATGCAGTCTTGATTAAAAGATTTCCAGGGATAAAAGACCCACCACATTCTTTGAAAAGCTGTTCCAATCATTCACGTCCCTCACTGTTAAAAATTTGCACTTAGTTCTATTTTGAATTTGTCAAAGTTTCAAATCCCAGCAACGGGCTCTTGTTTTGCCTTTCTCTCCTACATTAAATAGCTTTTAGTATCGGATAGTATCTCTTCATGCGAGTACTTCTAGATCGCAATCAAGCTGCTGCTGAACCTTCTCATCAATGAGATCAATATATTGAACTTCTCTGGAGTCACTCTAAGGCAAGTGTCCAGAGAGAATTCCGAAACACACCTATTAATCCTGTAACAAGATTTCCCACTGATCGCTCAACACTTTGCCCCACACCTCCCTGCAGAGAACACTTGGTAGAAGATGAGTCTTGAGGCATCTCTGGAACCAACTCCCAGCCCTGATGAAGGATGGGCCTGATCCAAACTCCACTAAGTCATTCAAAGTCTTTGTTGTCTTCCCATTGAATACAGCTGTGAAGTATGAAACAACTTTCCAAACCTCAGACTTCTCACTAAGAAGGTCCCGTCACTAGAGTCCTTCTGTTGACACCAGGAGATGGCTCTTATCTGAAGAGCTTTGGATCAACTGCTGTGGCATCATATCTATCTATGGAACTTATATGGCCTTCAGCACCATAAGCATCTTCCATAAGTTAAATGATAATAGATGATAGCAGGAGCAAGAATTGTGTCAGGTTTGTTTCAGAGTAGCAGCTGTGTTAGTCTGTATCCGCAAAAAGAACAGTAGTACTTGTGGCACCTAAGGCTAGGTCTACACTACACGCCTGAATCGGTGGGTAGAAATCGACCTCTCGGGGATCGATTTATCGCGTCCCGTTGGGACGCGACAATCAATCCCCGAATCGATGCTCTTACTCCACCAGCGGAAGTGGGAGTAAGCGCCGTCGACAGGAAGCCGCAGAGGTTGATTTTGCCGCCGTCCTCACAGCGGGGTAAGTCGGCTGCGATACGTCGAATTCAGCTACGCTATTCACGTAGCTGAATTTGCGTATCTTAAATCGACTCCCCCCTGTAGTGTAGATGTAGCCTTAGAGACTAACAAATTTATTTCAGCATAAGCTTTCGTGGGCTACAGCCCACTTCTTCGGATGCATAGAATGGAACACACAGACAGAAGATATTTATACATAGAGAGAACATGAAAAGGTGCAAGTACCCATACCAACTGTAAGAGGCCAATCAATTGAGATGATTGAGATGTCAGGTTTGTGATATCCAAACTCCCTTAGGATGAAAGCTGGCCATAACATTTCAAATGATTAAAGAGTTTACTACACCTTTTTTCAGACTCTCAACCAGCCCTGGTGGGAATGTGCTTTACTTAATTAATACTCAATTTTTACTCATGATAATGCAAAAAATGCCAACATTCTTCACTTTCAACCTCCCCCTAAAATTAATAAATCAATCAAACAAGAACTGGAATTGGTAGCTTCATTTGGGCAGAAAAGCAGCAGCAAATTCATTTAGAACTAAGTGAATAACTGCTTTTTCAGTTTTGCCCCCAAACCAAAACTGGAAGTTTTTTATTTTTTGCCAAGACAAAATACTTTTTAAAAAATGGGTTTGGTCAAATGAAGTATTTTGTTTGACCCAAACATTTCAGGGAGTGCTTCATTCCATTTTAGGATTGGGGGTGTTCACCATCGGTTGGTGTTGGGGTTTTTTCTCCAAAACACAACTATAAATAAAACCGTTTCAAAACAAAGTCAAAACAGTTAATTTTGAAACTGTCAAAATGAACCGTTCAAACCATTTAAACTTTTTTTCAAGCTGTATTTGACCTGAATTCACAATTAGGTTCAGTGCCCTGAAAAATGCACTTTACAGCAAATTTACTATTCATCGTAAAAACAAGTCACCCAGTTCTAGTTTCAATCACATTTTGAAGGTTGCCATCTAATGTGGCTAATCAGTTCATGAAGGCGATTTAGTACAGATTCCCAAGGAAGGGCAGAGCATTGTGCACCATCAAATAAAAGCCCACCACAGTCTCCCCACCCTCAGTGCACTCCAGTTTGCAGCAGGCTGGTGTACAGAAGCAGGCAAATTTATGCAAGAAATGCCATGCATTCAGAAGTGTGTTAGCGGACAGATATCACTAAACGCTGACAGTGGTTGTCCTACCACCCACTGGCTGCAGATGGGATGTGAGGCAAGCCTTTCAAAATAAGAGGTGTAATGGGGAGATCACCCCGCTCCGGCCCTGGAAGGGTGAAGGCAGCCCTGGAGAGGGCTGCAGCATGGTAAGAGAGATTAAGAATGGCTGGGGAAGCTGAGTGGGTCGCTGACCACAGCTGTGGCTGGCTTAATGAGGGCCCAGCTGGCCCTTATAAGAGGGCTGGGGCCAGAAGCTAAGAGACACTCTCTATAGCTTCTCTGAGAGAGAAGGACCTGGCTGCCTGGGAGCTGAGAAGGGTACCTGAGGTGGAGCAGTGCTGGGGAAGGGCAGAGGGAGCTGGGGAGCTCCAGCCTGGTAAAACCCCAGGCTGCAGGCCTTGCTAAAGGGTCCAAAGCAGGTACTGAGGCTGCAGAGGGGCAATCCAGAGATAGGACCTGCTGCCTTTGCCTAACCCCCTTGCCGATGATGAGTGGTTTACAGACTGCCATCTGCCCCAGTGAATGGGGGCTAGATGGTGACTGGAAGTAGCCACTGAGGCAAGATTCCCCTAGGTGGGAAGACCCAGATTGTGGGTTACTGCTGGCGCAGAACCCTGATGTAGAGGGGCACTGGGGTCTGGGAGGGATACAAGGGCCAGCGGCAGGCGAGACACCATTCTGAAGAGGGCGCTTGGGGCTGGATGAGCTAATTCCCAGGACGACCAGCAGGAGGCGCCGTGCCGGTGAGTCGTCGCCCCGCCACAAGGGGCTAAAGTTAGGCTCTTAATTCCATATTTAGGCACCTAAATAAATAGCCTGAAACACTGACTTCACTGGGAGCTGCTAGGTACTCAGCAGTTTTGAAAGAGAGGCTATTTATCTAAAAGCTTTAAAAAAAGGATGGGGCCAGATTTTCAAAATTGCTCAGCTCCTAGCAGTTCCCCCTGGTACTAACCTAACGTCAGTGGTTCAGAATGACATCCCAGGCCATTTCAACGAGTGCCTAAATATGGATTTAGGAGCCTAACTGCCTATTTCTGACAATGTTGGCCATGACGTTTTCTGGCCATCCTTCTGGCTTCACGTTTGTCAGACTCCTATCAATAGGACTGGGGTGCTCTCAGTCACCAAACGTGAGGCCTCCACAGCAGCGTTTTTTCTATTAAACACTTTAAATTCCCCCGGGATGTTAGATGCCATCAAGGCATTGGTGCTATGTCTCCACATGACTAGCAGATTGAGCACGGGAATGTTACAAAATGCTCCGGGTTTCCTGGCATGCCACTTCAGCAGCGGCTTTTCATTTCTCATCGGCCAGGCTACCACACAAAGGCACAGCTACCGCTATGGGTTCCTTTGGTCTTGACTTTGATGGCTGCTTCCACCACGGAGTCTCTGGGTAAGGCATGGAAAAGCAAGCCTCTTTCATCCATATGCCATATGTTCTTAGGCTGGTAGCCAGAACACATCTCGAACGAGTTTTGTTTCCTATTCACAGCAGACTCCATACAGACATAACAAGCCTGACCACAAGTTTATACATTAACACTTTCTTCAGCTCTCAAGCCACCCATTGCTAGAGTTAGGGGGGGATTGTCTAAAAAGTTTAGAGGATTTAAAACTCAGATCGCATTGGAACTTAGTGGGAGTTGAGCACCTAGCTCCCATAGGCCCCATTGAAAATCTTAACCTTGAATTCACATTTCCACACTCGCCTTCCCATCTTCACTGTCTTGGCTAGAATTTGTAGCCCACTAACAAAAACCTCCTTCAATCTTGCAGTTCCATAATGCTCACGTAGCACTTTGTTGGAATTGGGTGAAATTTTCAACAATGGCCAAGCCAAATTTTCAAACACGACTTAGTGCCATTGGACTTTGGCTCCTCAGAGCCAGATGGACAAAAGCATCTGTGTGCTTAGAGATGCAGACAGGTGCCTGGTAGGATTTCTGAAAGCACCTATAGGCAATGTCTACACTACACATCGCTGGAGCTGGCATGTAGGGGATGCCTAGCTACGTGGTGCAGTGAAAAGCGGGCTCTGATTCACTGACACATGAAGCTACACACCGCAGTGTAAAGGCTCCGGCAAAGGGGAGACAACAGGGAAAGACTCAGCCTGCTGCCTCCGCCTTGCTAGAGTCTTTCCCTGCCGCGGGGAAAGGCTCCAGCAACAGGGAGCTGGCAGAGCCTTTCCCTGCTGTCCCCTCCCCAGAGCCTTTCCCCACAGCGAAGAAAGACTTTGGCAGCAGGACATCACACTGATAAAAGTAGCAGTGCAGAGGGAGGCACTGCTCGGGCAAGTAGAGAACTGTGCTGAGTATGTACTTGAGTACACACCCACACCCTTACTATGCTCGCCCAGGACTCATGATTTAGGCTACGATTGCTATGGAAGGGGGTGGGAGGCGCTATGCATGCATGTACACAACATACCTCTTAAACAAGCATGCAGGGTAGACATGCCCTAACTTAGGGGTGGCCAACCTGTGGCTCTGGAGCCACCTGCGGCTCTTCAGAAGTTAATATGCGGCTCCTTGTACAGAGGCACCGACTCTGGGGCTGGAGCTACAGGTGCCAACTTTCCAATGTGCCGGACTCTGCCACAGGCCTTGCCCCCACTACACCCCTTGCCACCCCCTCCCCTGACCCTGCTGTGCCCTCTCTCCTCCCCCTCCCTCCCAGAGCCTTCTGCACGCCACGAAACAGCTGATCAGGAAGTGTGGGAAGGGAGGGGAAGGTGCTGATCGGCGGGGCTGCCGGTGAGGAGGCTGCTGGGGCCTGCTGACGTATTACTGCGGCCGTTTGGCAATGTACATTGGTAAATTCTGGCTCCTTCTCAGGCTCATGTTGGCCATCCCTGCCCTAAGTGATTTAGGTGCCTAACTTTTGACTTACGCATTCATTTATGGACAGCTAGAAAGAGGTATTTTATAAAGGAGGAAAGAGCTAGGAGGCTTTGATGTCTAGAGACCAGGGGAGTGGACTGGGAGTCAGCAGACATGGATTCTGCTTCCAGTTCTGCTAGAATTGGGCTGGCATGTGATTCTGGGCAAGACACTTCATCTCTCCTTTCCCCATCTGGAAATAATAATGTTTCCTTTCTCCCCCTCTTGATTACTTAGTGTGTAAACTCTTCAGAGCAGGGCCTGTCTCTTACTATATTTCTGTATCAGGGGTTCTCAAACTGTGGGCCGGGACCCCAAAGTGAGTCACAACCCCGTTTTAATGGGGGCGCCAGGGCTGACTTAGACATGCTGGGGCCTGGGGCCAAAGCCTGAGGGCTTCAGCCCCGGCTGGCAAGGCTCAGTTTACTGGCCCCCTGCCTGGGACTGTAGCCCTTGGGGTTCAGCTTTGCTCCACCCCACCCAGGGGGGAGGAGCTCAGACTTTGGCCCCCACAGGGCTTGGGTGGGCTTAGTAATTTTTGTTGTCAGAAGGGGGTCAAGGTGCTATGAAGTTTCAGAACCACTGGTCTTTACAGAGCTTAAGTCAATAGGGCCCTGACCTCAGTCGGCACTACTGGAATATAAAGAACAATAAATTATTATTATAAAGTGTGTGGCACACCTCCTCCCTAGGACGTCAACAAACCAAGCAAGAGACCCCACGATTGGCCTTAAAAGGATCATTGTCAGTACAATGTGTTTTTCAAGGTCAGGCGATGTCTGCAATTTAAAAAAATCTGCATACTTTCAGTCTAATTATCACCCCTCCCTCGATAGCTCCAGGAACGCATTATTAAGCCTGTTGATGAAAACGGGAAACATTATGCTATTTTAATACTTGTTTTCCTGTCTCATTAAAGTGTCATCTCTGCATCTCCCACTCCCTGTTTTTGTACCAGCCAACTTGGAAAACATAAAATTAAAGCTATGTCAGAGGCATCAGTGATCAGTGCTGGAATGGGAAATCTAAATGAGAAGAGTGGTATAAGTCAGCTCCGCTAATGTTCTGTTGCTTTTATCTGTCCTCAGTGAGTTTATTTCATTACTGCCTGAACTCAGCCCCGAAAGAAAACATTCAAAACAAATTGGCCCCAAATCAGATCCAGAAGGAACTGTCGGGGGAGGGAAGGGGACAGAAAACCCTTTAAAAATTAAATGCTAATTGCTCAGCCCGGTTTGCTAAGGAGACCGCTGGATGGGGGCACGATGCATCAATCAATGCCATTTACCTTTGGAGAACTGGGTTTAAAGCCTAACTGGGTCACAACTAGTGACACCTGTTTGATTGTGTTTGCTAGAGCCAAGTGATTCATGCATAGCAAAACATTTACAGTGAGAACTTCACCTTCTTTTACTACGATCAGAAACGTCCACCAGCAATTTCCTGGCCAAAAATGAGTAACTAGCCAGTACTTCCAAATATTAGAGAACGGATAGAGGGCAAAGCACTATTGAGCGATCTAGACCCTTCTTCAATAGCCTCCATGTTCTGCTTTTGGTGTTCTGTCCTTTAACCCTTTGAATTCCCTTTCCCTGTTGAGATAGTTCGGCTTTGTGCGGTGTAAGTTATGCTTTTTCCTACATTTCTTCTCGTTCTGATTCTGCAATTTGAGTGAGAACTACTTTAGGTTCCTCCACTACCACTGGGTAGGAAATTGATGGTGTAGCCCTTCGAGCTAGCTTTAGCATTTTATGTTACACAGCAGTAATGCAAAGGAACCTATCGGCCTGTATCTGGTAAGACAGTGGATCTCACCCTATTTACCAATACTATCTGTATGGCCCTGAGGATGTCCCATGGGCCGCAGCTCTGTGCTGATTGGGTTGCAAGTGGCCCGCCGGCTGCAGGTTGAGAACCACGGCTATAAGACGTTAGCTGAAGCAGTTAGCATAAGGCTTTGAGGTCTGTGAATTTTTCCTTAGGTAAATAGACTAACAGTCACCCTGAGTTTTGGTGAACTGGGAAACGTGTACTTGAGGGGAATTTTACACCAGGAAATCACAAAATATTGAATTGATACTAAGATTGGATATTTTAGCATAAAATATTGGCAAATGCTTAACCGTGAACTTGCCTTGGAAACAAACGTATATGGTAATAAGATTATTAATCAATTAACCTATAGGCTAAAGGTCCCCACCATGATTAGGGTGAGGCAGTTAGATATGGACAAGGGAGGCTGAATGAATATTCATGACAGCCCCTTGGCCCTATAATAGGCCAGACTACCATGTAAGAAGGGTCAGTCAATCTCTCTCTGGACCACTGGATTTGCTGGACCTTTTTCCTCTGATCACCAGATCCCCAAGGAAGGCTGTGATTGTGTGTGTGAGGAACGGTACAAGATATTGCTTTAATTCTGTATTTTTGTTATCTTTTTCTGTGGCTGGAAGGGTTTGTGTCTTTACTATTTGTGCTAATAAAACTGCTTAGAGTTTTGCTTTGCCCTCACTGCGAGTGTCTTCGTTGTGCACACTGGAGTTCCCAACTAGACACTGAACTTGTCAATCTTGATTGTGTTGTGCTGGATTCTGAGACTAAAACTCTACAATCTCCTAGCTTTTTAAATTAGAATTAATTGGAAACCACTAAAGAATTGGGCAGCAATGTTTTCCCACATTCTTTTTGTAAAACCACACCAAAAATGCTTGTTGTGTGTGTCTTGGATTTATGATCCTAAGTGCTGGTCTACACGTGGACATTTTTAATTAGAGGTATAGTTCAACCAGACAAAAAGCCCTAGGGTGGATGCAGTTATTCCCATATAAAAGAGCTAGTAGCCGTATGGTTTATGCTGATTAATGAACTAGTATAAGGCACAGTTATAACGTTATTTCTGCATCCACACTAAGGTACATATCAATAACTATATTGGTTAAATACAGTCACATCCTAACTGACATAGTTACGCTGGTATAATCTTTCTAATAGTGTAGCCCAGGCCTAAATCATTTGGTTGGGATTTTCAAAAGCCCCTATTGTGTTTAATGTATGGTCTCCTGGCCTTCTACAAGCTCCTTACTAGTGAGCACAGCAAAAGGTAAACAACCTACCACCATCTTTAACCTAGGAGGGCAGTGAAAGATAGGGGAACTGTGCTCTGGTTGACTCCAATACTGTTGCCCTCAGTAGAAGTTTGAAAGCTTGCACCTTCTCTACACTTGGCAATTATAGCGGCCTCCTCTGCAGCTGCCCACGCTAGCATGGCCTTAATTTCCAACTCCAGAGGGCAGGATATTCTTTGGCAACAAATCTGTTTTTTGCTCTGAGAAGTATAGTCAGGCAATAAAGTATTCAGCATTTATGAAATATTAACACCAGGGTAGCAGAATCCATATAACATTTCACAGGGGAATCCAACATGCCTCTTTCCAATCATGGGAAGTGGGGAGAAAAAAAAACACCATTGGATGAAATTATTAATTCTAAATAACACAAGAGGAAAAAATGCTTCAGTTTAGGAATAGAGAGAGCTGGGTCCAAGTCCATGCTTTGCCACAGACTTCCTCTGTGGTCTTGACACATCACTTAGCTTTTCTGTGCCTCAGTTCCCCATCTGTGCAATGGGGATATAGCACTGCCTTGGTGCATAGGAGAATTGAAGATAAATGCATTAAAGAGGGAAGTGATGAGATGGGGACCACATAAGTTCTTTAGACAGAACTTGGGCAGCACTTGTAAATATGCAAAATGGCTATAAAATCTCACCTTCGTTTGTCTCCCTTCATTTTATCCTCCCATAAATTTTTCTATCCAGCACCCATGATGGAGTACGATTTAGAGATAGGAGGAAAAGATACCACCACCTTGTTTGTCATGGAATAAACAACAAATGAATGAATGATTCTATTTCACTGCATTGGAATCAGAAAAATTGAATGCATGTTTAAAAGAAATTGAAATCAGGTAAGATGAGAGAATATAATGGCCACACAAATAAGGTCCTTCTAGAGATAATGCTGATTATACTGTCAATGGCATTTTCCGTTAAGAAACTGATGAAATTGAGGTAGAGAGCTAAAAGGGCATTTTAAATGTTGGTGACATTTGAAGAGCAAAGGTGAAAGCTGATGGTGCCAGGATCAGAATCGAAGGCCCATGAAATCATTAGGGGGTAATTTCTGCCTTGAAAAGTGTAAAAATGCAGAGGAGTGCTCCTGAACTAAATCCTAAAGGCAGAATCACAATGGAAAGAATTCATATTCACTAACACCAGGACTCCAGGAAGATGTCCAAACAGCACCTTTTGCAGTTTGCCAGGGCCAGTCACTCCCCAAGTAAATAAAGTGTTAACAGCAACACCAAATCAAATATTTTGAATCTCCAAAAAGATTCCGGTCCAGCCCTTGTTTTGGGAAAGGCGTGGATAGTTTTGTAGTGGATCCAGATAAAGCTCTACAATTCTCCTATGAACGTGAGCGGCATATACAGGCTACACGATGTGGCATACGAGTGTCTTCAGCACTCGTTTGTGAGGCGCTGTATAACTTGTTGGTTCACTGCTTGTGAAATAGGAGATTTGCCCAATAGCATTCCGTATCCGCTCTAGGTTAGAATTCGTCACAAATTTGTACCAAACACATTTTTTTATGAAAAAATGGGTTTTATCCAAAAACAATCATTTTCCACAGGAAAGGGTCATTTTTGACAGCATTATTTGAGTTTTTCCCATAGGAAATTCCAAAACAAAAGTGTTCATTTATTTTTTAATTGAATTGTTTCATTACAGTTATTGATGTTTCCCCCCTTTCCCTTGTTACTTTTTTGTCAAACAATGGAATAGAACAAAATGTGTAGTAGGGGATGGGGGGGGAGAGAAAGGGGTCCCTACTCTTTTTTTCTCCCCTCCCCAACTCGAGTAGTTTGCAGACCTTCTCCAACTGTGGAAAAATTACGAAGTGGCAAAAGGAAAAAGTAAATTCTCTAACATTTCAGACGTTGTAAACTGGCAATGTGACTAAACTATAGGCTGACAGACTTTCATTTTTCCACTCTTCAACTTTTCCAAAGCTGGAGACGTTTGGAAAAAAGTCACAAAATGCAAAAGGAAACAAGTTAAAAAGCCTTCTACTTCTACATCTACATCATTCATGATAATGGATTCGGTGGCAATGCAGGAATAAAGGGGTGGGAGGGATGAAAAAAATCTCAAAATTTGGAATTTGAACTATTTGATTAATTTTTGTTTTTTTAAAATCCAAAATGAAACAATTCAAATTATTTCATTTTATTTCAACATTTTCCCATAAAAATTGGAACAATTTAGAATGAAAATTTTCACAGCAAATGTTTTTGCTCAAAATGTCATAAAGACCCAACTTTTTCAATCTGCTCTAATCTAGATACAGAGTTGGGTTTTCAAAGTGCCTAAGAGAGTTAGGCACCCAACTCACATAGAAAGTTAATGGGATTTGGGCATCTAAACTTTCTCAAGTGCTTTTTAAAATCTCTCTCTCTCTCTACACACATGGCACATGTATGTGCGTTCATATAAATATTGTTCTATAATAAAACATGCAGTAGAGTATATGTGGATTTATAATTTATAACAGAGTATGTGCTCTGTCCTGACTCAAGCACTGCGACCTAGAATGATGTCTTAAAGGTTTCTGAATGTATTAGATTATCATACGCAGCACAAAGGTGCCTGATAGCACTAAATATGCCTGGCGATGACTGGAATAAATCTGCTTCTATCTGTGTTGTAGCTTAGGCCTTTGTGACATGTCATTTCTGGATGTTCTGTTTTACAAGATTGAAACTGTCCAAAGTCACCTACTATTAGAAGCTGGATCAATACTAAAAGGGATTTACTACCTGGCTGAGTGCATAAATCTACAGTGATTAAAGCTGAGATTGGAAAAATAGTGTACTTATATTGGAGTTTTTCTTCTTTCCACTGAGAAAGGAAATGAAATGCGTTAATGTCAAGGATAGTCTGGATCTGAACAGGTTTGTGACACAGTTGAAATTATCTAGGACCTCATTTAAACACGCTTCTCTCTCTCCCACCTTTAAAATAAGTGTGTATTTTTATTATAGGCAGAATGGGTTAACTATTCTATACACAGTACGTTATCATCGAATATCCCTTCCCCACTCCAAAATGTGAAGTTTCAGTTAGAGAAGAGTGAATATCCCAGCCAATAATTTCAGGGCCACCCGGGCGGGGTGAGGGGGGCAAGTGGGGCAATTTGCCCCAGGCTCTGCAGGGGCCCCCATGAGAATGGCTGAGGCTCC
Source organism: Malaclemys terrapin pileata (assembly GCF_027887155.1). NCBI lineage: Eukaryota > Metazoa > Chordata > Testudines > Emydidae > Malaclemys > Malaclemys terrapin. The sequence continues at coordinate 136,142,788 of NC_071509.1, read as the reverse complement.
CTCCCCGGCCCTGGCCCGACTCCGCTTCCGCCCCTCTCCCCAAGCCTCAGCATATCCTGGAGCATCCCTGGCTCCGGCGGGGCCTGACCTCCTCCCCGCTCAGAGCCGCGTGGTAAGGGGACGGGGCTGCGAGCTCCGGGCCAAGCAGCGGGAGCTCAGGCCCTGCTGGAGCTCACAGCCCCGCCCCCTTACCACGCGGCTCTGAGCGGGGAGGAGCTCAGTCCCCACCGGAGCCACGCTGCAGCGCTGTCCAGGGATGCTCCTGGATGCGGTGCACTGAGGCTCCGGGTGAGGGGGGAGCCGGGGGTAAGGGGCCGGAGGGTTGGATAAGGGGCAGGGAGGGGGCAGAGGTTGGGGGGGTGGTCAGGGGACAGGGAGGTTGGATCGTGGGCGTTCTGGGGGTCTGTTGGGACTCTGCAGGGGGGTGGATAGGGGTTGGGGCAGTCAGGGGACAGGGAGCAGAGGTGGGGTCCCGGCGAGGTGGTTGGGGGGTTTCTGGGGGACGGTGAGGGGACAAGGAGCAGGATGGGTCGGGGATTCTGAGGGGGGCAGGAAGTGGGTGGGGGTCGGATGGGGGCAGGGACAGGCTGTTTGAGAGGCACAGCCTTCCCTACCCTAAAACTCATTCAGCAGTTTGAGGCTTGCACAAGAGCCAAGCTCTTAGCTTTCCCATTAGGGCTGCCGTCCCTTTCACTTCTCCAATGCCAAATGATAGTCTATATTTAATTTCAGTGCCATAGGGAGATTCATGTCAGAGGAGGGGAGCTTCATTTAAAATTAACCAGTGGGGGAGGGATCACATGAGAAGAGCAATATCCTACACCACCTACCTCCTTCCCAACCCTACCAAGGGAGACCCCCCGCCCCTGCATCCCCTGCATTCAGAGGGGTTAATTCAGTGGTTCTCAAACTTTTATACTGGTGACCCCTTTCACATAGCAAACCTCTGAGTGCGACCCCTCCTTATAAATGAAAAACACTTTTTTATATATTTAACACTATTATAAATGCTGGAGGCAAAGCAGGGTTTGAGGTGGAGGCTTGCAGCTCGCAACCCCCAGTAATAACCTTGTGACCCCCTGAGGGGTCCTGACTCCCAGTTTGAGACCCCCTGGGTTAATTTAATTTTAACACCCTGTGCCCATTCACATGCATGTGCTATTTTGAGCATTTCAGTTTTCACAACATAGGCTCATCCCAGATTCTGGAACAAGCTCAAATGCTCAGTTCGTGGAGTATGTACATAAGCTATACTAAAAACAAACCCACAGTAACCTTCTCCAGTTTGTGAGGGACCCCATGGAGCCAGTCTCTAGGAAACAGATAAATTCATGGAGGTTAAGTCCATTAATGGCTATTAGCCAGGATGGGTAAGGAATAGTGTCCCCAGCCTCCGTTTGTCAGAGGATGGATGGAGATGGATGGCAGGAGAGAGATCACTTGATCATTACCTGTTAGGTTCACTTCCTCTGGAGCACCTGGCATTGGCCATTGTTGGTAGGCAGGATACTGGGCTGGAGGGACCTTTGGTCTGACCCAGAATGGCCGTTCTTATGTTCTAACCTAAATGAACCCAAACTTATAGAGACAGATATGAGTCAAGGAAACCAGCAAAGTATCAGAAACCTGGAAAAATCTCTGACTGGATGGGCTCAGGCGTTTAGTCACAAGCTAAGGTGGTTCAAAAGTTTTGGATTTTTTTTAAGCAGAATTTTTGTATTGTTTCTTTAAACAATCAAACACAACAAGCAGCAAATATTTGGCCACACGCTTCTGAAACCCCAAACCATATTCAGGTTTTGGCAGACTAATTTCAGCTTTTCAATTAAAAAAACCTCAACAAATTTTGAAGGAAAGCAGACATTGTCCGTGATTTTTTTTCTGCTTTTTAAAAACCCCTAGTTTTCGATCCAAAAAAAGTTGACGGAAAATATTTGTCCAACCCTTTTAATGAGCTTTAGTGCCTTTTAGCACTAGCTGATGCCGAGATCCAGTGATACCTTGTAAAGAAGTTTTCTCAAAACTGGGTTTGTGTCGAGATGCAGAAGGTTTATTTTTCCCAGGGCCGCCCGTGGGGCGGGGGGGAAGCAAGTGGGGCAATTTGCCCTAGGGCCCGCAGGGGCCTCCATGAGAATATGGTATTGTATAGTATTGCAATTTTTTTTTTTATGGAAGGGGTCCCTGAATTTGCTTTGCTCCAGGCCCCCTGAATCCTCTGGGCAGCCCTGAATAATTTATTCAGGTCATGTAGCCTCTTTTTCTGCAGACTATCACTTTAAAATATTTTATTCTGAATATTTTTTGGTCTATAGCTAGCTTGTAAGCAGTTTAAAAATCAAAAATTAAGCATCTGAAGTGGGCTGGTTAGTTTTCATTGAATGTATACGTTCATCGTACAATTTCTTTCCTCTGATTGTATGAATGTAGCTCAAAACCAAACGTCTGTTTCCAATATTCATATTTACAAATGAAAAGACTACTTTCTGAAACTATTCTCTAATCACCGCTTCGACTTTGCTGGTTCCGTGAGCGTTCCTGTTAGGAAACCTGTTTGCTAGAACGCTTGTGGAAAGTGAACACAAAAGAGCCGCAAACATAGCTGAAGTGAATGTAGTTTTGTCCAGCTCTGGTGACCAAAACAAAGCTGCATTTGCAAAAGATCTCAGCTATTGTTCTCACTAGGAACTGCTGGGAGCAGAGCTCTTTTGAAAAATCTGGCCCATACTATCTAGGGAGGAAAATACTGACTATTATCACTTGCACTCTTTGGGTTTTACCACTGATTTCAATGGGCACAGAGCCAGGCCAATGCTGAACACTTTTGTAAAGTGCACCCTTTGCCTTCCCAATCCAAAGCTGTGTGGCATCCCAGGAGCCCTTGCATTGACTTCAGCGGGCTTTGGATCAGGCCCCAGGACTTTCAATTGCCCCCCCACCTTAACTTCAATGGGAAACCCAGAGCTGTACTCATGCAAGAGTTAGTTAGTTAAATGGACAAGTTAAGAGACATACGGTCCTGTGCGCGGAGAGGAAAGGGAACACAGCTCCGCCCTTCCTTGGCAAGAGAAACCAATGTGAAAAGAACCCGAACCCTTTCCTTGCATACTGCCCATTAATTATTAAAACCCGGAGTGCCTTGCTGGCTTTCCAAGAGCAATGTCTGCCAAGAAAGAAACAGGAAGTACCGTCACAGCAGATGTGCTGGAAAGAGCCTCACGCGACGGTTTGCCTTTAACGAACCATCTCCCTTTAAAATGTCTGAGTGGAGGTTTGGAGCTTGTCACTGCATAGCTCCTGTCAAGGGACCAAACCCTGGGGACCTCATTCAGAGTTTGAGGTCCTTTGTGTTGCCCAAGTAAGGGCAGAGTACAAGTCAGAGGCCTGGAAGAGCCAGCAAGCTACCTCCGTGGCCCATGTACCAGAGAACACTCTCCAGCCATTGGGTTCCTGACCCTTTTCTTGAGGGCTTTGGTTTTATTTCTTCCAAAACAGAACTGGTTAACACAAGTCCAACCTAGCAACAAAGTCTTCTCCCACTGGCCCAGCAGGAGCCAGTCTACTCCCTGACTCACCTGGGAGCACACTCTTCTACTCCCCAGCAGGCAGGCACGTGACTCTGTCAGCTGACCCCCTCCAAAGGGGAGTTTGATTATCCTCTCTGCAACCTCCCAGGCCCCAACACTTGTTCTCCAATGGGGTCTGCTAAAGAGCAGGGCTGGCCTCCCCTGCAGCCCTTACAGAGGCAGCCTGCCATGTTGCAGCCTGTTCATGCCTAAGGGTCTGTCCCCTGCACACACAGATCTCTGTCTCTAAATGCTCTGTGGGTTGAGGAATGGAAGCTGGAAAGGGGATAGACAGAGCCTGGGGATCTGGGATTGGAATGTAGGGTTTCTTCCACGGAGGAGGGATAGCTCAGTGGTTTGAGCATTGGCCTGCTAAACCCAGGGTTGTGAGTTCAATCCTTGAGGGGGCCATTTAGGGAACTGGGGTAAAAATCTGTCTGGGGATTGGTCCTGCTTTGAGCAGGGGGTTGGACTAGATGACTTCCTGAGGTCCCTTCCAACCCTGATATTCTATGATTCTATGAATGGGAAAAACACAGAGGCATGGCCACGAGGGGTGCGTTAAGACTCAAGGTAGAAGATGTCAGCCCTGCAGAGCCAGGCTCTACCTTCTCCCCTAAGTCAAGAAGGAAAACCCAATGTCATCTAGTACTGCCATTCTCGAGCCCCCATTACCTACCTGGGATGCCAGTTGGGGGCTTACCAGCCTGCATTTGCTTACAGGGAGCGAACGGCAGAATGACAAGGAATCGCCCCATGCACATACCACCCTGCTCACTGCCGTGTGGCCAACGCTGCCCTCTCCAGCATGTTGTCTGCCCCACTCAGCCAACGGGCTGCTCCCGTGTTACTTGGCTCTTTCAGACGTCATGGATCTTGTAACATGCTGGCTGTGCGTACGAGGATCATTTCTCTCTCCTGTATGGAATCAGACCTGCTTGGCTGTGTCACCACCCCCAAGGCCATGCAGGAAAAGGCCATCCACAGGAAGTAGAAGGATGTGTATTCTACACTAGCACCGGTGAGAGAAGTGACCGCTCAAGTTCCGCCTTCCCCACATTTGTCAGGAAAAGAGAACAAACACCTGGCCCCCAGAGAGTTCCCTCTCTCTCTCTCGGGTCAGGCAAAAGATACTAGAAGCACTGAATGAGCCGTTGGCGGGGTCCAAAGGTAAAGTTTCTCTAACAAGCCATGTGCTCCAGTCCTCTAAAGATTTTTGCAACCTGGCAGTTGTGAGACAGCAATAGTGGTAGTTAGCACTGTGCCTGTGTTAATCACAGTGTAATCATTTCTGATGCTACTTGCAGTTCCTTCCATAATGGCTGTAATTTTAAGTGGATTGAGTGCCATTTAAGTGACAAGATTGTTCTGAGTGTCAGCAATACATGCATCCAAAGTTATAGCAGCTTCGAAGATGTTCTTGGCATGGAGTGCTTAATGGCATTTAATGTTTGTAAATCTTGAGATGAGTTAAATGTTAATTATCACTGGAAGAAAAAAAAAACTCCCAAGCTGAACTATGCAAAGAGTGCAGCATACTTGATGTTCCTACTATATTCTCTTCTTTCTAATCATGCAGTAAACACCGCATGCCCTACCAATAATAAAGACATTTCTTGATGTTCATTATTTTGATTTGTTATAATTTTTTTTTAAATGCTTATTCAGGAATGAAGTACTCTTTTATTAGAGCCAATTGAAAAATGGGGAGGAAAAACAATTCCCCCCCCCCCCCAAAAAATCTAAATTTCAGTTTTTCTTCATTGCACCAGGTTCAAAATGGACCCATTCTTGACTTCTTTTCAGAATTTTTAATCAAAACATTATTGAAATGGCTAGAAGGTTTACTAAAAATCTAGTTTTCTATACATGAAAAGTTTCTATAACCATTTTGATGCATCAAAAATCATGGGGAAAAGTTAAGTTACATTTTTAACAAACAGTTATCTAGAAACAGGCTATTTGTCAATTCATAAAATGTCAGGCAAATATTTCAACAAGCTCGACATGTTACAGCTTGGATTTTCAAGGAGGAATGAAGAAATTAAGTCCTCAGCTCCCACTGACTACCTGCCCATCTGCCATTTCTTCCAAGTGAGTCCCTCAACCTACCAACATCACTTCAGTTTTGTCTACATGGGGCTTAGCCAGCTAAACATCATCCATGCTCCTTTCTCAGCCAGACATCATCACTGGCTAAGTCAGATGAGATACAGCTCTAGAACGGGCTGGCACTGGCATTCTGAAGGGACTGTACTTTCTTCACTAACCTTCTGAATGGCCCCCAAGCGCTCACTGAACTGGAGGGGAGAGCTCACGTTCCTCTGGATCCACACAGGAGAACAATCCCGGAGATAAGCCACTGCACCACCCTTTGAGAACACTCAACAAGACGTGAACAGGCCCAGCGGAGAGCAGCTCCTTTTACTCCAACTATGGTCCGCAATACATCTGCTGATTTTTACCCATTGCCAGGGAGGGGACCATTAATCAAGGTAAGCAACACGACCTCTGTGTTGTATCTGCATCTGCGCCCAAATTAATATGGGGTCAAGGAGAGCCACGATTTCTAAGTGCTCAGAGTTCTCGCTGCAATCTTTGCAACAGTCCTGACCAAAAATGGAAGATGGTAAGTGGCCCAACTGCTTGATGGTAGACAATAGGTGGACAGACTGCCAGTGTCAGATGGTTTCCTGATCATGTGCTTGCTTGAGAGAAACCAGCAACCTACCCCTCCTCTCCCTGCCTCCCCAAGAGAGGATCTGGTAACGTCATTCTGCAGTGGTCCCAGTGAGTGATCTGCAGACTACTCATGATTTAGCACAAAACATTTGCTAACAGGAACTAAAAAAAAAAAATCTAAGCTCTTCAGCTACATTATTTCTTTTGTATCACTTTACTGAGTACTAGGAATGGAAGCCATCTGCATGCCTGTCTGCAGTAAAAATTAGCCCAGATGTTAAGTCATTTAAACAGCACGCTCACTTTTTGGTATCTCAGCAACATTTTAAAGGAAACTCAGTTATCCAGGTCAGATTCCTACAAGCATTGTTCGGTAATGAATGGAAGGTCGGTCAATTGACTTCAGTATTCCTAGTTGAATTTATTGTATTGGATATTATTTGGCCAGTTTAAAACTGGCCAAAATAGTAGAGTGAAATAGAACATTTTATTTAGATTGAACCCTCACAAAGCCCCACTGATTCCATCCCCTCTCCCCCACTACGGGATTCTTCAGAATACAAAGCTACCTAAGATCCTGTTTATGAAGCTATCATCCCAGCTCCCCATTGTTAAATATGGGCAAGGAAAATTACCTGTGTGTGAATATTTGACCTGCCAGGCAGCCAATCTACTACAGTGTTGGGTCCGCCTTTGCTTATCTCTCAGGCAAATCCACCTTGGCAATAAATAGCAACCTCAAAGCCTGGCTTCAGAATAAAGTGCCCTTTTTTAAAAAGAAAGTATTTGTTCTCTTTTACAAGTATCTCAGCAGAGAGAATAGTGCCTGAGTAGAAAATGATAATCTGTTTTAAATCCTTACTGCCAAAGATCAAGACATACATCAAACGTGGTCCAAACATCAATTTGCACTGCGGGGCTTAGGGAGTTCTCTATTCAGCCCACAATTCACTCTAGTGTTCCTGGGAGTTCTTTTGCACATTATAGAGCAACTAGAATACCTGACGCCTAAGAACGATTTTGCTCGTCATCAAAACCGCCAGACAAGAGTGAATCACTAATACAGCGACTCGCTTTAAATTTAGGCTAATTAATTTATCATTTGCTCCCTAGAGCAGGTTCTCTTTTTCCTTGGTCATAATCATAAACCTGTTTATCACTAATTACTCTCCAAATCAGGACCTATCCTGCAAACACTTATGCACGTGAGTCACTTTACTCATGATACCAGCCCATTGACTCCAATGAGATTATTCCTGTGAGTACAATCGCTCATGCGGATGTCTGCGGGATTGGGGCCTAAGCTATTTTAGGATATATTTTACTATTTAGTGTCAATTCTGGCGTTAGAATATTTCCCCTTGTAGAAGGAACTCATTTCCATCAAAGGTAGGAGAAGCTTTTTATGAGGAAAGCATTGGCCACTTTCGTATGAAAAGCCCCTCTGGGCTTCATCGGTCTGTGTAATAAAATAAATGAAAAAAGAAGCTAGATGAAAAACTGGAATCAGTAGGGTGACCATGCTGCTCTGAAATAGGTATTTACAGTTTTTAGCTAATCAGATCAATCATCATCTCCTGCCATTTAGTTATAACCCAAAAATCTTATAGGTAAAGGGACAGATTTCCAAAACTGTTTAGCACTCACAATTTGGGCCAGGTGTGTTTGTGGTTTTTTTGTTTGTTTTTTTTTAAAAGAGCTCAGCTCCATTTAGGCATGTAATTTAAAGTGGCCGGATTGTCAAAGGCCGAGAACCCAGCAGCTCCATTGTTCTCAACAGGACCTGTTCAGTGCTGAGCATTTCTGTAAATGTGACCCAATGTCCGTATGAAGTTACACCATATAATCAGTATGCCCCACGAAACAAAAATCTGCTATTCTTCCCCTGCCTCAGTTTCCCTGTTCTGCTGCAGGCAGCCAGCTATATTGGCTGTGCTGAAGTGAATAGGAAAGACTAGCGTACAACATTGTTGCCATTAATATAAAAGGGACTTTGATTTTGCCAATAACCAAAATCAATGGTCGGCTTTGTCTGCCATTTGTCAGGCCATAGCAGTCGCACTCCATTTGTTCCACCAATTGAGTAACACACATTATGCTGATTAATAGACTGAATGCTCTTATTCAGGTAAAAACAAAAATACAAAAACACGGTCATCATTTAATAACCTGGAGCCAGATCCTGAGCTGGTGTAGACTGGCATAGCTCCATCAAAACAAATGGAGCTACACGGAGAAGTACCCGCTGAGGAGTTGGCCCTTCCATTTTTTTTTTAAACAGACTCCAGAATCCCAAAAAATTATAGTAAGGCAATGGTTAACCTATTCCTGTAACCCTTACTCACATGAGTAGGCCTTACTCCAAGCTGCACTTCCACTGAGAACAGTGGGACTATTCCTGAGGCACCAAACTGGCAAACATTGAAGCAGGTTGTTGAAGATTATGTCTCAAGGTCACTCCCTCGGCGGGCACCTTACTTATCTCATCCATCATTCGCTGAGCAGCGGCAATGCTGTGGTCCCGTTCTTGGGCCTAGGGCAGCTGTAATGCTTAACAGGCCTGCCCCTTCCAGGGGCTGTGGAGCAGCCCAAACAAAAGGAAAATACTTCCAAGGCCTCAAGAGGTTGGGCCATTTCCTCATGCATGGGAGATGGAAGCAATCTTTCAGGCCCCATAGAAAATCTCAGCTCCCACTCTTCTGCCCAGCTACTGGTCAGGTCTGGGGGTTTCAAACAAAAACAAAAAACCAGCCCAGCCCGTCTTCTTTCCCTCAGAGGGCTTGGGTGGGCAGCATTCTCAAGCCACACATCAATTAGTGCTGCAGGTCCCCAGTGCGGCAGCCCTACCTCTGCCTACTTCCAAGTGCCACCCTGACTGCAACAGGTTCCTCCCTTTTACGGGCCCGCCCCGGCCTAACAAGCCTCACAGGTGCAGCGGGTTGGGGCTGAATGTGACCACAGGCGTTCTTCAACCCCCACCACACATGTGCTTAATTTTAAGCAGGTGACTAGGCCCACTGACTTCAGCATCTCCACTCAGACGATGCTAAGCATGTGCAGCATTCTGGGATGTATCAACAGCACATTGTAAGCAAGACACGAGAAGTAATTCTTCCACTCTACTCCATGCTGATAAGGCCTCAGCTGGAGAATTGTGTCCAGTTCTGGGCACCACATTTCAGGAAAGATGTGGGCAAATTGGAGAAAGTTCAGAGGAGAGCAACAAAAATGATTAAAGGTCTAGAAAACATGACCTATGAGGGAAGATTGAAAACATTGGGTGTGTTTAATCTGGAGAAGAGAAGACAGAGGGGACATGATAACAGTTTTCAAGTACATAAAAGGTTGTTACAAGGAGGAGGGGAGAAAAATTGTTTTCTTAACCTCTGAGGATAGGACAAGAAGCAATGGGCTTAAATTTCAGCAAGGGAAGTTTAGGTTGGACACTAGGAAAAAACTTCCTAACTGTCAGGGTGGTTAAACACTTGAACAAATTGCCTGGGGAGTTTGTGGAATCTCCATCATTGAAGGTTAAGAACAGGTTAGACAGACACCTGTCAGGAATGGTCTAGTTATTACTTAACCCTGCCTTGAGTGCAGGGGACTGAACTAGATGACTACTGAGGTCCCTTTGAGTCCTACATTTCTAGGATTCTGTGTATGTAAATATTTGCTGGAATTTTTCCTTAGGAATTTCTGCCTTTTTCTTTGCATATTGTTAAGCCACATTCAAGGCTTAAAAGGAACAAGTTTAACATATTTTAATAACAAATCTGACATCTCACATTCCCCAAAGGCTGAGAGAAACTCTGGCTCCAGGGAAGTTAGGGTAGTTTTGCCATTGACTTCAGAAGAGGATTTCACCTTTTGTTCTCAGGCATGGGACCAATGTCATCCGTTAAAACTTCAACAATTCATTTTTCCTATTTGTAAAAATTCCCCCTTCAAGAGATTAAAATTAGAGCTGGATGGAGAACAGAAATTCCATTTTATGAAGGAAGGATTTGGGTCCAAATTAGAGCAAACAGTTTAAAAAAAAAAAAAAACACAATTCTCTCCAAAGGAAACATTCTAAAAAAATTAGTTGCAGATCATTCAAAATGTTTCATTTCAATTTTGAGGGGTTTTTTTATTTTGTATTATAGCATACAGTATAAAATTTTAAATTCAAAACAAAATCATTTTAAAATAAAAGTTGAAATGTTTTGTTCCAAAAATGTTAAAAAGGGATGCTTCAGCATTGTTGGGACTTTCTTTTCCATTCCTCCCCGCTTTTGCCCAAAAGGAAATTCTGGTGACAATGACCCAATTTTGCAAATTTCGATAGAACTGCAGAACCCATCAGAACATAGTTCACCATAGTTTCTCTGATCAATGCCAGGTAAAATCCAATCAGGACAAACTTCCCCCTTCATAGAATATTAGGCTTGGAAGGGACCTCAGGAGGTCATCTAGTCCAACCCCCTGCTCAAAGCAGGACCAAACCCCAGCTAAGTCATCCCAGCCAGCGCTTTGTCAAGCCAGGCCTTAAAAACCTCTAAGGAGGGAGATTCCATCACCTCACCACCCTCCTAGTAAAAAGTTTTTCCTAATATCCAACCTAAACCTCCCCCACTGCAACTTGAGACCATTACTTCTTGTTCTGTCATCTGCTACCACTGAGAAAAGTCTAGCTCCAGCCTCTTTGGAACCCCCTTTCAGATAGTTGAAAGCAGCTATCAAATCCCCCCTCATTCTTCTCTTCTGCAGACTAAACAATCCCAGTTCCCTCAGCCTCTCCTCATAACTCATGTGCTCCAGACCCCTAATCATTTTTCTTACCCCTCTGCTGGACTTTCCAATTTTTCCACATCCTTCTTGTAGTGTGGAGCCCAAAACTGGACACAGTACTCCAGGTGAGGCCTCACTAATGTCGAATAGAGGGGAATGATCACGTCCCTCGATCTGCTGGCAATGCCCCTACTTATACAGCCCAAAATGCTGTTAGCCTTCTTGGCAACAAGGGGACACTGTTGATTCATATCCAGCTTCTCGTCCACTGTAACCCCTAGGTCCTTTTCTGCAGAACTGCTGCCTAGCCACTCGGTCCCTAGCCCGTAGCAGTGCATGGGATTCTTCCATCCTAAGTGCAGGACTCTGCATTTGTCCTTGTTGAACCTCCTCAGATTTCTTTTGGCCCAATCCTCTAATTTGTCTAGGTCCCTCTGTATCCTAGCCTATCCCTATTCACTGAAGGATTTCTTTATCTCCTTTCTGAAGCTAATGATTTTATTTTAAACTTGTTCTTGAACTTCTAGAGGACTTTGTAAAAGAAATCTAAGCGACAGGGAGATGTCATTCCCAGCAGGGGTAGACATACATGCACTAGTGCTGCTTGACCGAGCACCTGAAAATAGCAATGTGGCCATGGGGACACAGCTGCTGTGTGGCCATGTGAGCTGCTCACAGACTTGTAGGGTGAGGACCCAGGAAAGAGATGAAAGGAGCTAATCAAAAATGTATTTTTGCAGGAAATGGAAACTTTTGTTCAAGAACATTTCTGGGTTTGTCATTGTTCTGTTTTTGATTTTTCAACCAATTTTGGTTTTTAATTGTTAAAAATTAAAATGTCCATTGGAAATTTCAACAATAAAGTTTTGTTGGACATTTTCATTTTCACCCACTAAAAACCAAAACTTGTTGAAAAATCAAAAATGAAAAGATGACACACCCAGAAATGTTCTTGAACACATTTTTTCATGTTGTCAAACAGCCATTTTTTTACTGGGGAAAAAATCATTGATGAAAAATGCTTATTCGGCTCTAGAAAGGAATTTAAGAACCTACATGTAGGTGCCTAGGTTGGAAAAGCTTCGTCCTCGTTACAAGTACCAAGCCATCTACCTGGATCAACAGCACTGCATTAGCCTGGCCTTTTCTCTAACATCAACAGGACGATGCTCCTGCAGTAGTGGAAGGTTTGAAAACCGTGGCCTTAGTTTCTTGCCAGTCTAGCAGTGTTTTCCTTACTGTTCCTATTGGGGAGTTCATAAAAGAAAAGAAAAAATGAGAGGTTTAATCAATGCTATTTTCTCTTTCTATGACAATCATCCCCTCTCCCTCCCTTCCTCTCCTCTCCTCTCCCCTCCCCCAATATATAATTGATTATGAATTAGTTGGGTCAGTCATTGATGGGGACCTCAGACAGAAAGCTGAGCTCTCACCACGGGCGTGTACTTGGCGCGGTTTACCCCCGTCCCAGACACCTGTCCCTTCTGCAGCACGAGGGAGACCCTGACTCACGTTTACTTAGAGTGCGCCAGGTTGCAGCCCCTACACCGGTTCCTCACCAATATTATGTTGTGGTTTTGGTTGCACTTTTCCCCTCACCTTCTTATTTACGCACTCCCTATCCGTGGCCCCACAAAGTTGCGGGACCTCCTGGTCAGCTTCCTCTTGGCCCTGGCTAAACAGGCCATCTATAAACCAGGGAGAGGAGGTTGGCCGATGGAGGTTCCTGTGACTGTGGGACCTGTTTCCAGTCCTCTGTCTGTTTCCGTATCCGGGCAGAGTTCCTCTGGGCGGCGGCCACTGGCTCCCTTGACACCTTTGAGGAGCAGTGGGTGCTGTCCGGGGTTCTCTGCTTGGTGTCCCCGTCAGGTTCCCTTCTTTTGACCCTTTGACCGTATTCCTGTCCCTGTTATTACTTTAGTTGTCCCCCATAATCATTTGGGTTTCAGGCCCTGTGGGTCCTCCCCTTAGGCTGGGGGGGATCCTTTAGCAGTGGGCGGGCTTTGCCTGCCCACTTTCCGGCACCCAATATGTACACTCGCATTATTAGGATTACAGCTAGCCTTACTCTTGCTCACATAAGGGGACTGCGTGGATTTGAAATCCCCTTCGAATCCCTGTCAGTTCTTTCTCTACTTCCACAATGCTCGACGGGGATGTGATTTCTAAAGTGCACTAATGTGCTACGTATTAATTAATACCTTTAGCGTGCACCAGCAAGATCTACACAGACAAATTCATGTATGGCACATGAGTGTGCTTTAGAAATCACACTCCTATAGAGCACAGCACCCCATCATGTAGACAAGCCCTAATAGGAGCATAGAGTTGCTAAAATTTACTACCCTTCCTGAAAGCAGTTGTTTCTTCCCCAAGAAAGTCTCAATCATCTCTCCATTTAGAAAAAGTGGTTATTCATTTCAGAGCAGACATTCAGAGACTTTCTCCCTAGAAACATCAGTCAGAGTTGGGAAGTGGCTGCCTCTGAGAAGGGCCAGAAGATAAGAACTGTAAGTGTGTAATGAGAATGCACTAGGTTATGTTCATATCAACTCTCATTACAGTCTGTCGCTGCCCGGAATGGATTCAAATGGTATCATTTTCTGTCCCTATTACAATCTTTGTCACACACACACACACACACAAAAGTGAGTCATCGCACGTTAATCCTCCCTCCCCACGCTTTTTATTGTAATTTTCACAGGTTGCATTAGAACAATAAATTGTGTTCCTCACATAAAACCATGCAACAGCCTGATAAATATCACTGGCTCCCTGAGATACAAATCCACAGGCCAGATAATGGAACTGTAAAATGAACAGCGGGCTAGACAGTGCTATCCTTACTCATGTGGAGCATCAGCGTCGATCACAAGTGCTGGGGCAACTTGTGAAGTAAAGTGACTCTGGCGGTGAGTGAGGGGTTCACACTCTGCCCAACTGAAAAACCAAGATCACCCCCACCATGCACACACCCCTCCCATTGCCCAACAAAAAATGCTAAAGGTCGAATTTTCATAAAAATGTTCAGTGGTGCCCTAACGCTGCTCCCACTGAAGTCAATCGGGAAATTTTCACTTAACTTCCCCAGTGCTAAAATCCCACCCTAAGTCCCCAGATCCCCCACCCCACACCTTGTCTTCAACATAAACACCCAACACATTTAAAAACAAAACATACACAAGTGCAGAGCCATCCTGTTTAACTTAGAAAGGACCAGCTGCTGACATCCTTACTCCACTTTCATAGCACCTTACCCCACAAGTAGTCCCATTGCTTATAGTTAAGCAGGTACCTAAGTGCTTTGCTAGATCAGGCCAGCGTGCCCCCCTCACCCCCCCAAAAAATCAGGCCAGAACATTAGGGCCTTAAGGTGAAATTCAACTCATCTGCTGCACAGATATCCAATGTAAATTCTGCCCCCTTGCCACACGAAGGATTCTCATTGGCATGTGTGAGGATTCAGTGCGGAATATGAAAGACTAGCAAGGCTGGGGAGAGGAGAGAAAAATGTTTTCAGAGACAGCTTCACCTGAGTCAGGATTGCAGAATCCAGCCCCATGTGCATTGTCTATTAGGGCTCTGATTCTGGAATGCACTGAAAGATGTGCATCCTTATTAAGAAAAGCACTTAAGCATATGCTTAATGTTAAGCATGTATGTAAGTACTTTCCTGAATCAGGGCCTAGCTATTCATAGCAAGCTTGCTTTGTTCAAATTTGAATACTGGCCTTCTGATCTGGTGATCTATTTATAAACAATGCCAGTTTTAAACCTGTCTCCAAAGTTTTACTTTTAAAGATAAAAATGCACAAAATTCATACAATTGCATATAACTCCTCTTTGGGATTCATTTTGATTTTTTGGCCTCACTTTTTAATAACTCTTTAGATCATATAAAAAGTTTCTCATTTCAGTGGTTTAGCAGCACATTGTTCCCCTTTGGTCATAAGCTTGTTTTGTTTTTTAATAATATTCTGCGACTTTTATCAACTGCTTTTCTGGGCCTTGGGCTTTTACAAAATCCAGTTGTAATTAATAATGTGCTGTTCATTTATCCATGGCTCCTGGCTTTGCAAAGTTCAGATTCTTTGTCTCCAACCCTAAGTGAGGAGTTTTAAGCTGGTAGTCTAACTTTGGGAAGATCCGAATGACAGAATGCCCAGAGGAGCTAGGAGATACTTTATTGATTTTTTTGCCTTGAGATGCTCTTCACCACATGATGCCTCTCATTGTGATGTAACATATCTGACTGGTATTCAAACAACATAGGCTGCTGGAGTATTCAACAAGCAACAAAGGAAAAGGTTTTTTTGAAAGATAATTCAATATCATACTGGTCAACGTTTCAAAGGCACCCAGCAGTTCTTTAACCATCATCCCTAGATCTTATATAGATTTTTCCACCAGTAGGTGTCAAAGCACTTTAAAAGAGGTCAGTATCATTATCCCCATTATACAGGTAGGGAAACTGAGGCATGAAAAGGGAAAGCAAATTGCCCGCGGTCACCCAGGAGGCCAGTGGCAGGGCTTGGCATAGAAAGTCTCCTGACCCACTGTTCAGTGCTCTGTCCGCACATGGCCTCTCCTGTATTAAATATTACACTTATAAATCTACCATACCCATCACCACCACAGATACTTCCCTATTAAAGTTAACACCATTTCAATGCCTAGTTCCATTCCAACAAGTAAGCCCCAAGGTTTAGCCTGGGTGGGCAGGGAGGCGTTGTCCCACCAGCGCTTTTGTTAGGCCTGGTCCACACTAACCCCCCACTTCGAACTAAGGTACGCAAATTCAGTTACGTTAATAACGTAGCTGAATTCGAAGTACCTTAGTTCGAACTTACCGCGGGTCCAGACGCGGCAGGCAGGCTCCCCTGTCGATGCCGCGTACTCCTCTCGCCGAGCTGGAGTACCGGCGTCGACAGCGAGCACTTCCGTGATCGATCCGGGATCGATTTATCGCATCTAGACAAGACGCGATAAATCGATCCCAGAAGATCGATTGCTTACCGCCGGACCCAGAGGTAAGTGTAGACCTACCCTTAGTGTCACAGATCACCAGCATGGACACACTGGCTGACCACTAGAAGATGAATGCTGACTGGCTGATTGCCCAGGCAGAGTTATACCAGGACACCAGCAAACAGAACTACTAGCTGTCATGGTACTGCTGGCTTTTGAGGGCCTCTCTTTTCAGAGCAATTCTGTCCTACCACATTTGCAGAGTGTTCCAGAGCTGCTAGCATCCTGCCAGCTGAAGACCCTGGATCTCACAGGGCACATTGGAAGGCAGGTTGAAATCAATCTCCTTCCTTGTCTCTTTCCATTTCCAAGAACAAATCCCAAGCCATAGCACTCCGCTGGAAGGAACAGTGGGAGTCGCCAGGGGTTAGAGCAGTGGTCAGATCCTTACGGTCTATTAAAATCCCTAGTGAAGGGTGTGCACAGCTCACAAACAGCAATCAAGAGAAACCATGTCATCAAGGCTATGGGGCATTATGACTGTTCTGACATTCAGAACATGGTGGTCATATCCCCACAAGGGAGCTGCAGCCTCATCACTTTAATTATTTATTTGACTAACCCCATTCAACTAAATTGGACTGCTCACGTGAGTAAGGCAACATGGAATTAGTCAATTACACCACAACCTCAGGATTTACTAAGGACACTGTGATCGTCAAGCCCAGCATCTGGCCTGTCTCATGACTACCTAGGTGAATGTGTTGAACAAATATCCAGCCAGTTGCAGGCCATCCTCTAGTTTTCCATGCACAGGTTTTGCTTGTGCAAGAAAGGGCATGGAATTACCCCATTTACGGGTGCCAATGCAGTAACCGAACATCTTCTTACCACATTTACTCATACAAATACCAGTTTGCATGCACACGTGTGGGCAACTGTGCGCAGCAAATTGTGTACTCTAGATTATAGGCCACCTTTTGAAAAAATTGGCTCAGTGTACCAGATTATAATCTCAGATTTAGAATTCGGTTCCATTACTGGTATTACAATAGTGTTATGAGCTCCATGATACTAGGCACTGTACAAACATGTAATAAGAGACAACCCCTGCCTTGTACAGTCTTTAATCTCAATAGACTAGACAGGCAGAGGGTGGGAGAGGAAAAAGACACAAAGAGGTGAAGGGCTAGATCCATGATGGGGCTTAGGTGTCACAGACAGGTGGGGGAACGCCTAGTCTTTGAATCCTGCTGGGGTTTAAGTTTGAGCTAAGATGCCAGGTAGCTCGGTGGCATAAGGACTTATGCAGCTGTGTGATGCCAACCAATGGAAACTTGGGGAAACATAGGGGATTTTGCAAGCATAACCCGAGGAGCCTAGGGAATTTAGATGGTAGCTGAGGGTCTTAGGGGCAGCTAAATGAACTTATTTAACACTTGGGTTTAGAGGAAGACAAAAGGGTAGAAGTGCTCGTCTGTCTACATGTTCCCATCTTCACAGTGCAGTGAACACTCGAAGCAGTCCTGGGAGGTGGTTACTGGTACTTTTATTCCTTTGCTTACCAGAGACCGGGCTCTGCTTTCATGAAAACTGTCATATGACTTCAGATGACATCTAGTCCTAACCTCCTCCTTCCCTCCCCCCCACCCCGCCCCCCGCCTTCTCATCTTTGCCAATAAATCAAAGGAGAAAGGATCAAATGGACAAAACAACAAAGTGGTAAAGTGCTCACTTCAGGGTTGTAGCCAATCTAATTAATTTTTCATTTAGGTCTGATGTATTAGAGGCCAATCAATCGGGGATTATGTTTACAGAGTTGTAGAAAGGGGAGACCAAGTCGTCATTTGTTGTCTAGGCTGTCCAAATGAGTCAGTTAAATGATCCTGGGGGAGAGCAGAGAGGTTATTGTAAGTACCTTTCTTTTAATTACAGACCCGACAGTCAACACTTCCTGCAGCCCTTGACTCCCTGCCTGAAGGGCAGAGCTGGCTCCTCGGAAGCCAGATGGAGGAGGGTGACTTCTGCAAACCCAGCTTTGGGAATTGGGCATGGTGACCTCACCCCCAGCTAGGGTGACCAGACGTCCCATTTGATAGGGACAGTCCCGATTTTTGGGTCTTTTTCTTATATAGGCTCCTATTACCCCCCATCCCCATCCTGATTTTTCACATTCGCTGTCTGGTCACCCTCCCCACATCCCAGCAGGGGTAAGTGTTCAGTGGAGGGCATGTAGTAGTTAGCGTCCTGCTGAGTCCCCTGGGAGTTACTGGGCCTAATTGTCATTTGCGCTAGGGCAGTATGAAGGGGACTCAAATGGAGGCGTACCAGCAATTTGCTCTCACTTCAAGGCCCTTTTACATTTGCACTAAGGCCCCTTTGCATCCCGCTGGAAGTGCAACTCAGGCCCAACCAGAATAATGGGTGAGATTTAAAAACAAAACAAAAAACCCCACACCTTTGTGTTATGGGCCTAGCTCCCATCAAAAGTCCATGGCAGTTCGGTGCCAAGTCCACTTCGGAAAATCTCACCCAGTGTGCCTATTTTCGCCCAACCACCTCCCACCTTCTGCTGAATATTCACCCACACAGGGCCAGAGTTTCAGAAGTGCTCCGTGCCCACTTAGGCACCTGAAGAAGTAGCCAGATTTTCAAATGAGCTCAGCACGTTGGGTACTGAACTTTTTTCAAATTGTGGCCATAAGGATCATAATGGGAGCTGCTGGGGGGGGGGGAGGGCATTGTGAAAATCTGGCCCCTTTAAGGACTGTGGCACCATAAAGCTCATGGGTATTTTTTATGACGACACCACAGATTATGAAGACAGTCAGAATGTTGAGAATTTCACTTTTCTCTGTTTAGAGACTACCAAGATGGCCGGTAGCTAAACGCCCCCGCCTTTACACCGGGTTTGTTAAGGAGCTGGGTTCTAAAGAGCATGAACTGTGTTAACTTGTGTGTCTTGTAGGAGACGGCGCACATCACCACCTAATAACTAACTAACAAGAATTGCATTTACGAGAGATGCTGGATTATTAGCTCTGCAGACCAAACTCCTGTGTTTATCTACCAAACAGGTACTCATTATTGATCGTGTTTGTTGTGGTAATGCTTAAGGGCCAACCAAGAAGGGGTCCCAAAATGCTTAGAAGCTAAACAGATGAGACACAGGGTGGGGGAAGGGGCCAAGTGAAAATGTGGTGGCAGCAAAGAGCATGTTAGTTCCATGGTTGGGTTTATTTTTTGTTTGTATTTTTTGTTTTTAAAGGTGGGTTTAGTTGGGAGGGAACCAGCTAAATGGAAAGAAAAGGGAAGGAGAGGGGATACTGAAGGGACAGGGATGAGACAGACAGTATAAGGGACGAGAGGGTGAGAGGCAGATGAGGAATGAAACTGAGATGAAGAAACTGTGAGGGAGGGGAGGAGAAGGGTTGGAGCAAACATCTGATCAGCACAGGGGACAGAAATTCCAGGCTAACCTGTAGACAGTTCTCTGCAGGTAGCAGCAGCAATGTAAGCTTTCACTTACTGTGTGTATTACAGTAGAGCTTTGAGGACACATCAAAATCACAGTCCCATGATATGTATATCCCATATACAAATACATAGTAAGAGACAATCCCTGCCCCATCAAGAGCTTATTGTCCTAATAGACCAGACAGAAAGAGTGGGGGAACTCTGCCTGAACTCTGTATTTGAGGGTTTTTTGTTTATGGCTTTAAGTAGAAGCCACCCAAACTTTTATCACAACAACACAGATAAGTAAATATATAAGGGGAAAAAATAACTCTCTCTGTCATCACAGCTGTTCAATTCCCACAGACTCAATGTGAAGGAAAAAAGGGAGAACGAACAAAAAAGGAATGCCATTCTACCACATGCTACCAACATTCAATAACCGAGGTGGTCAAGAAATTGCTACCTTTGAGAACACATATTACTTACAGTTCATGAGTACCTACCAGAATTAAGGACCAGCTCATGCAAATTCTTATATACGGCCCTGATCCGGGTACCATCTCAATTATGCGTGCATGTGATGTCAGGCACAGACATAAATGGTAACTTAGGCCCCGATCCTGTTATGATAAAGAGGCATCTGCTATTATTGCTTATTTGTGTGACAATAGCACAGAGCTCCAATCAGGGCACCATTGTACAAGGCATTGTACATGCACAACAAAAGATGGTCCCCTATGCCAGAGATCTTTGATCTCTACATTTTTTCCCTCTCTAGTTCCCAGAGAAAATGCCAACATCTTTATCTCACATATCACAGGCTCTTCTTCAGCCACATGACACTAAATAACCCTGCTTCCATGGACGTCAATGGAAGGCTCTTTTTATCTATAACCCTCCAGAGTCCGATTTTCAAAAGCATCCATGTCACTCAGACCCCAGTGTCTTCTTTGAAAGCCAATGGGCTTGTGCTCCCCCAATCACACAGGTGACTTTGAAAGAAATCTAACCTCTATTCGTTTTGAAACCAAATCCAACCTAATGTGTTTAGATAGCCAGTCTTTTCTTCTCCCAGGCAAAGACTCCAGGCCAGATTTTTCAAAAGAGACTGTGACCAGCAGCTCCCATTTAGTCCCCTAAATAAGTGATTTTCAAAATGCTTAGAGCCCATTTAGCTACCTAGGGCCAGATCCTCATCCAGTGTAAATTCTCAGGGCGACGCTGACTTCAGATGAGCTATGATATTTTACACCCGTTGCAGATTGGGCCCTCTATTAAGGAACTGTAAGGTAGCATACTCACCACCTGTAGCACCCTCTTCTGTAAAGGGCCCTTGTCTCCAGCACCTCCTGCAGGCTGTCTGCCTCTGGCTGGGTCTTCTGTGACTCAAACCTCAAGACAAGTCACAAGGTTCACTCTCCTTCTAAGATAACAAAAGGTCCAACTGAAAGGCCAAGCTAAATACCCAAATAATAGTTCTTCTACCCCTCTCAGGCTCCACTAAAGTGTGTTTACAACCCTCCCTCACGGCCTCCCCCCAGGACTCTGCCCTGCTCCTGCAGAGGTCTTCCGTTGCTGTCACATCTTAACAGGTTTTCCCTCGCTGCTTCCCTTCCCCAGAGACCCTAGCAACTTCCCCTAGGGATCTCCCTGCTCCTTGCATGCCCTAGCCCAGGACTTCCTCCGCCAGAGCCTTCTCCCAGCAGGTCCTCCTACCCACAAGAGATTTCTGCCGTCTCTACAATCTCTTCCTCTAGACCAGGTTTCCCAAACTTGCGACGCCGCTTGTTCGGGGAGCCCCCATTGGCCTGGAGCAGTGAACCACGACCAGTGGGAGCCGCGCTCGGCCGGATCTGCAGACGCGGCAGGTAAACAAACCGGCCCGGCCCGCCAGGGGCTTTCCCTAAACAAGCAGCGTCCCAAGTTTGGGAAACGCTGCTCTAGAGTGAGCTGCCAGCTCTAGGTAAGTAGTTCTTCCTGATTCCCTGCAGCTGGGGTCAATAATTATCAATAAACTGCCATATCTCCATCAGCTGGGGGCTAGCTGGTAGGTCACACGTAAACCTGAGCCTTGCCTGCCTTAAAGGGCCAACCAGCCTCTGACAGGTACCTATGGTGGGATTGTCAACACTCTCTGTCCTGTACAATCAACTCCATTCCCTTCCAGATGGTTCTGGGACAGTTGGTTTCATTTCTGATTCTCACCGTAATGCCAGTTTTCTCCATTGGCAGTAAAAACAATAGGCCTCTGATGGAGATAACCTCGCTAGCGGCCGGATGGTCCAGAGAGGGCTGCTTCATCACTGTCTGAGGAAGGTTGCTACTTTACATCTCAATTGTTCCTCTCAAGTCAGCCTCTCCTCATGGGGGTATGGATAAAGCAGCTTTAGATACTCTTACGATTTACCCTAGTGACTCATTACCAGAGTTATCGCTGTCACACTGCGCCTGGGGTGAGCTCAGTGTCACTGTCCATCATGGAGGCTGAACCACGCCCGGGGTCTCCTGTCCCGCAGTGATGGCCTGGCTCCCTGCTCCGGCTCCTTGTCTCTCAGGGCAGTATGGTCAGTATGAAGATAAAGGGTACGTCTACAGTGCAATCAGGTGTGAGCGCATACCTGCACTAGCTTTAATCTAATGTGGCTAGAAATCGCAGTGAAGACACAGCGGCATGGACCCTGGTGTTGGGTAGGAAGGAGATTACATACCCTGGGTTCTCGGGAGGCTTGCACACCGCCTCTTCACTGCTGTAGTTAGCTACATTATAGCTAGCGTGGGTATGCCTACCTGAGCTGCACTCATACCTCTGACTGTAGTGTAAACATACCCTAAGGGAGAGGGCCCCAACTGTGGGGCACAGCAGGACCCAGGCCAGCCCCAATGGGGGGCGGGGATGGAGCGCCACCCAGCCCCTCCCCGCCCCCAGCTCTGCTCTGGTCCTGCCTCCAGCCCCATCCCTGATTACCAGCCCCATGCCTGGCCCCAGCCCCAACCTCGGCGTGGCTCTGCTCCCAGCCCCAGCCCCGCCCCCAGCCTTGGCCGCTGGCCACAGTTCTGTTCCCAGCCCCTCCTCCTGCTCCACCCCCCCTCAAGGTTTTGCCCTCCATTCACTCCTCTGTCCTCCCTGAGCCCCACCCAGAGACATAGAATCATAGAATATCAGGGTTGGAAAGGACCTCAGGAGGTCATCTAGTCCAACCCCCTGCTCAAAGCAGGACCAATTCCCAACTAAATCATCCCAGCCAGGGCTTTGTCAAGCCTGACCTTAAAAACCTCTAAGGAAGGAGACTCCACCACCTCCCTAGGTAACCCATTCCAGTGCTTCACCACCCTCCAAGTGAAATATTATTTCCTAATATCCAACCTGGACCTCCCCCACTCCAACTTGAGACCATTGCTCCTTGTTCTGTCATCTGCCACCACTGAGAACAGCCGAGCTCCATCCTCTTTGGAACCCCGCTTCAGGTAGTTGAAGGCTGCTATCAAATCCCCCCTCATTCTTCTCTTCTGGAGACTAAACAATCCCAGTTCCCTCAGCCTCTCCTCATAAGTCATGTGCTCCAGACCCCTAATCATTTTTGTTGCCCTCCGCTGGACTCTTTCCAATTTTTCCACATCCTTCTTGTAGTGTGGGGCCCAAAACGGGACACAGTACTCCAGATGAGGCCTCACCAATGTCGAATAAAGGGGAACGATCACATTCCTCGATCTGCTGGCAATGCCCCTACTTATACAGCCCAAAATGCCGTTAGCCTTCTTGGCAACAAGAGCACACTGTTGACTCATATCCAGCTTCTCGTCCACTGTGACCCCTAGGTCCTTTTCTGCAGAACTGCTACCTAGCCATTCGGTCCCTAGTCTGTAGCAGTGCATGGGATTCTTCGGTCCTAAGTGCAGGACTCTGCACTTGTCCTTGTTGAACCTCATGAGGGTTTTTTTTGGCCCAATCCTCTAATTTGTCTAGGTCCCTCTGTATCTGATCCCTACCCTCTAGTGTATCTACCACGCCTCCTAGTTTAGTGTCATCTGCAAACTTGCTGAGAGTGCAGTCCACACCATCCTCCAGATCATTAATAAAGATATTAAACAAAACCGGCCCCAGGACCGACCCTTCGGGCACTCCGCTTGAAACCGGCTGCCAACTAGACATGGAGCCATTGATCACTACGCGTTGAGCCCGACGATCTAGCCAGCTTTCTATGCACCTTACAGTCCACTCATCCAGCCCATACTTCTTTAACTTGGCGGCAAGAATACTGTGGGAGACCGTATCAAAAGCTTTGCTAAAGTCAAGGAATAACACATCCACTGCTTTCCCCTCATCCACAGAGCCAGTTATCTCATCATAGAAGGCAATTAGGTTAGTCAGGCACGACTTGCCCTTGGTGAATCCATGCTGACTGTTCTTGATCACTTTCCTCTCCTCTAAATGTTTCATAATTGATTCCTTGAGGACCTGCTCCATGATTTTTCCAGGGACTGAGGTGAGGCTGACTGGCCTGTAGTTCCCTGGATCCTCCTTCTTCCCTTTTTTAAAGATGGGCACTACATTAGCCTTTTTCCAGTCATCCGGGACCTCCCAGAGACCTCAGCTTTCTCCTCCCCCTCCTCCCCCAGTTACCTGTGGGGTGTGGGGGAGGCTCTCTCCATAAGCCACTCACTCAAGTCATATAACAAATCTGTGGAGGAGCTGGGAATAGAACCCAGGAGTCCTGACTTCCAGCCCTCCCCCCCGCTCTAATGCACTAGCTCCCACTCCCCTCCCAGAGCCAGGGCCCAGGGATAGAACCCAGATGTCCTGGCTCCGGCCCCCCCATTCTAACCACAAAACACCATTCTCCTTTTGGAGCCAGGAATAGAGCTCTGGAGCCAACCCCCTGCTCTAACCCACTAGCTCCCACTCCCCTCACAAAGCAGAGGATGGAACCCAGGAACCCTGGCTCCCAACCCCCCCTGCTCTAACCCCTACCTCTCACTCCCCTCCCAGAGCCAGGGAGAGAACCCAGGAGTCCTGATTCCCAGCTGTCCCTCACCCCCATTTCCTCCAGGCCCCCAACACCCAGACAAGGGATGGTTCCAAACACGCCCAGGCAGCCCCTGCTTGTCTGGGTCCAAAGAACTGGGGGCAGGAGGCTACTCGCTTCCATCTGCGGAACTTGCCCCATTGTTTGTAGCCACCCCGCCCCCGGCTCCTTCCTTTCCTTAAAATCATGAAATCTATCATTTCGTGGTCTCTTTCCCCCAAATTGCCTTCCACCATCATTCTCTACCAAGTCCTCCCTGTTGGTCAGAATCAAATCTAAAATGGCTGTCTCCCAGATGACTTCCTCTATTTTCTGAAACAAAAAGGTGTCCCCAATACATTCCAAAAACTTATTGGAAATTTTGTGTTTTGCTATATTGCTTTTCCAACTGCGGTCTGAGTAGCTAAAACACCCCATTACTACCAGGTCTTGTGTTCTGGATATCTCTGTTCTTTACTCTCATCCACTTCCTCAGGTGGTGGTCTATGTTAGACTCTTACCATGACATCACCCATATTTTTCACCCCTTTTATTTTTGCCCAGAGACTCTCGACTGGTCTGCCTCCCACCCCTTAAAACTCAGAAAATGTGCACGTATTCTGAATATATAACGGAATACCTCCTTTTTACCCTGACTGTCCTTCCTGAACAAGCTAATACCCTCTATAACAATATTCCAGTCATGAGACTTACCCAACTGCGATGCCAATTAAGTCATAATTTGGTGTATGTACCAATGCTTCCAGTTCTTCTTCTTTATTCCCCATATTCTTTGCATTTGTGTGTAGAGATCTAAGACGTTGAGCAGATTTCCCCACTGATTTCCTTCTCGCTGCTCCTATGACCCTATTGTCATTTTCCATGTCCCCCTTCCCCCAACATCTAGCCCTCTGGTTCAGATGGCATTTTTTATGCTGTCCTGTGGGCTTTTGTCCCCTGCCCCCTTGAACGTAGCTGGTGAGGTGGGGCATGAAGATGCTCTTCCCTTTCTTGGTCAGGTGGGGTCCACTTCTTCCCAACAGACCTTGCAGGTAACAATCAGTAAATCCGAGTTCCCCAGAGATATCCCCTCTCACTGGGAACTCACAGAAATTAGTAAATTCGCTGCCTCCAAAGAGACAGTGCACACACCAGTCTCTTAGTTTAGCTGAGGTCACTTTCATATACAGCGCGGAGATTGTTTTGTAACACGCAGAATACTTGTATGAATAAAGCACCCAGATTTAAGTGATGCCAAGCAAGACTAAAAGGGGTAAAAAAAGGTGACAAACAAAACACGCTTTCTAGTGCCAAAAACGTAATTCTAGCAAGCTATAGCTTGGCCTAAAGCAGTTTCTCACTTACATCCAGGTATCAGCAACTTCAGTCCTTCAGGTAGGAGGATCCACTTTTCCCAGAATCAGCGGGTGCTGCTCCCTTTCTTCCCTAAGTGATGGATAACTAGGATTCTTTTTACTCCCTTTATATTTTCCAAGGTCCATTATGTTTGCCTCAAGACCCAAGAAGACCGGGCTTAATTTGCAAAGGAAGAGGTGCCAAGGCTCAAGCAATTAGGTGCCGGGGCTCAAGCATTTTTTTCACTCATAACTGACGCAGCAAGCCCAGAGGTGCCAGGGCTATGAACTGCCAAGTGTAGAGGTGCCAGAGCTCAGCCCTGGGACAAATTAAGCACTGCAGGAAGGCATCCTAGGGGTTCAGACTCCGGTGTTTACCAAACTATTTCCTCTGCTGCTTTTTAGCTGTGTTTACCCTCTATGTAAATATACTTCCATTGTCCTCTGCCTGTAACCAAGCCAGGCAGACTGGTAAAGCCACATTCCTTTGTCTAGGGCAGCCTTGTTTATCCATTGCATCCCAAACATATTATAAGAATATATTTCGAGCACACACGTATAACTCTCTATACACAACCCATATATACATCAAACGATATTCATGACCAGTGTGGCATCAGTTTTTATATGATACCTTATAAGACACTGTTTGGCTAAATATTTTGACAGCAGAGAGTGGGTCCTTTGCCTGTTGGCATAAAGAGAGCATAGGGTCACAATCCATCATTGCCAATGGGAGCTGAACGCTTTTGACTATCTGACCACTTCGTTTAGGTGTGTAAAGATGAGCTGAGCAGTGAATTCCTTCCCCGACTGTGGGTGCCCACACAGCACTTTTGAAACGTCAGCCCTAATTCTGTGCAGAAAGCTAAAACGCCTTAACCTACACATGGATTTCATAGACTTCGGTTTTATACGTTTAAAACTATTGAAACTAACCTTTTCTGTCCCTACCATGATCCTTTGAATTCAGACTCTGAGGAACAAGAAGTCAGACAAAGCAAGCATTTATTACGCAGTTCACCATATGCAACCTGTCAGCAGAGGAGACGGATTAACCAGAAAATGACAGGTTTCAGAGTAACAGCCGTGTTAGTCTGTATCCGCAAAAAGAAGAACAGGAGTACTTGTGGCACCTTAGAGACTAACAAATTTATTAGAGCATAAGCTTTCGTGGACTACAGCCCACTTCTTCGGATGCACCCGAAGAAGTGGGCTGTAGTCCACGAAAGCTTATGCTCTAATAAATTTGTTAGTCTCTAAGGTGCCACAAGTACTCCTGTTCTTCTTTTAACCAGAAAATGTATTTCTTTGACAGCACAGCTTGAAGAGCTTGGGGAGCCTGAATTCCTTTCGCCTCCATCGTGTTTGCCTAACCGAAGGATTTCTAACTCCCTGCCCCACCCCCATTTAAATTTACCCCAATGACAACATGCCTTGCAAACTCCTCAATGATTCCCGTGTACCCAACAAATTCCGGCCATCCTGCTCATCTGAAATCCATCCACTCCCAATGAGCAGATCCATCACGCTCAATGAAGCACATAACCCATCCAAGGTTGGTAGTATCAGCATGCTGTTTTTCTGCCTGATATTTTAAAGGAGCTAGTGAAAGAGCGGCCATCACAAGATTATATCTCTTTGTTTTGTAGATTGGAGTGCTCACTCACCACAGGGCAGTGAGAAGCTGTGGACCTAATTAACCATTCTGAAACCTTTTCATTATTTTAATGAGTCCTTCTGAAGAGCTCTTTCCACTGATAAAAGGCACATGGAAGCCAGGCTCTCTCGTTATTTCCCAAACGAGAGCAAAACGGAAAAAAAAAATCCCTGCACAAAAAATGACACAGGCTGCTGTTGATGTCACCTTTTGGGTCTGTGAAGGCAGAAAAAATGATAAGGTTGCCATTTTCCAAGCCATCACAGATGGTGGAGAGCTCTGTTGCTGTGATGCCTAAGGTGTCAGAAGCTATAGACGACAATTCAGACTTCGATCACCATCAGTTAACAAAAGTAGTCCTCAGAAGACAAAGAGAAATTTAAAGCAAAAAGCACAGGGACTAACTCTTAGCAACAGAATGAATAGCCCTTATTAAAACAGACTTTCTTATAGTTGTTCCCATTCTGTATCAAAGATAGATATTAAGCTTTCCCGTATCAAGCACCCTTGCAGATAGGGTGAAATTCTGCTCTGAGTTTTTTAGGGCTAATGGGTCTAACCCCTTTGATAACACCACAGCTTTCTGCTACCTGTAGAGTAGACACCGTGTATTGTGGCTAATGTAATACAGAGTGCAGTACCACCTGCTGCCACCAAGCACTCCAGGTGGGGCTGCAGCTGCCTCAATATACATGGCTGCCCATGGGGTCTCCTGGCCTTCATAGAATCATAGAAACCTAGGGCTGGAAGGGACCTCGAGAGGTCATATAATCCCGTCCCCTGCACTGGACTAGATAATTGCCAACAGTTCTGCAATTGCTTCAAATAGTTTTTCATCAGGCGCTGCCAGCATCCAACTTATCTACATATTTTTTAACCTGTTCTTTCTCTATGTTGGCCGGCGTTCCTTCCCCCCTTGCAATATGAATTGTGTTGAGTATCTGGTCACCATGAACCTGTTTAGTAAGGACTGAAGCAAAATAGGCATTAAACACCTCCGCCTTCTTGATGTTATCTCCTTCCCCACTAAGTAGAGGATCTACACTTTCCTTCATCTATCTCTTGCTCCTAATGCAGTGTTTCCCCTGGGGGTACTCAGGAGTGTTCCGGGGGTACATCAACTCATCGAGATATTTGCCTGATTTTACAACAGGCTACATATAAAGCACTAGTGAAGTCAATACACACTAAAATTTCATACAGACAATGACTTGTTTATACTGTTCTGCTATATGCTGAAATGTATGTACAATATTTACATTCCAATTGATTGATTGTATAATTATATGGGAAAACTGAGAAAGTCGGCAATGTGTCAGTAATAGTGTGCTGTGACACTTTAGTATTTTTATGTTTGATTTTTGGAAGGAAGTAGTTTTGAAGTGAGGTGAAACTTGGGGGTACACAAGACAAATCCGACTTCTGAAAGTCTGGAAAGGTTGAGAACCACTGACCTAATATATTTAAAGAATCTCCTCTTATTGCCTTCCATGTCCCTTTCTAGGTGTAACTCATTTTGTGCCTTAGCCTCTCTGATTTTGTCCCTGCATGTTTGTGTTATTCTTTTGTACTCCTCCTTAGTAATTCGTCCTTCTTTCCACATTTTGTAGGCTTCCTTTATGATTGTCAGGTCATTATAGAGCTCCTGATGGAGCCATATTGGCCTTGGTGCACACAGACTGCAGGCAGTGGTGGGAGGAGGCACAGAGCAGGGAATACAGGCTGATATGGGCTGACTCACCTCAGTCCTACAGAGGCACGGAATAGTGTTCTGTGTACATGCTCCCTGCAGCCAGTTCCTGGAGTCACTGTCACGCATGGACTGCAAGCCACAGAGGTAGGAGGCACTGAGCAGGGAACCCAGGTCTCTTCAGTGGTAAATACACCATAGGCAGAAACAGAGTTAGGCCAATGCCGAGCACTTTTGACAACCGCAACCTATGTTTTTTTATGATAGGGAGATGAGGACACCAACCCCCCCGCTGTAGCCATCAGTTCCCAGTCCTGCAAGCTGATTTCAGAAGCTCAAATGCACCATGGGGAGGCCGGCTTCTCTTTTTTCCCCTAACTCAACCAGCTCGCCCAGCTGTGAGAACACTCAAAGCTATCACCAGCAGCTTGTGAATACCCCCAAGGCAGGTTCTGCTCCTGATGGTGCCTCCTGGCTCTCTGTGGGGCAGTAACAAGTAGTAGAGAGTAGCATGGTCCAGAGCTCTCATCTACTCTGGGTTCCCCATTATTCTGTATCACAGCAGTGGCTAGGAGCCTGAACAGAGCTAGGCACTGTACATATACCTATCGAAAGACACTCCAGGCCCCAAATAGCTTTCAGTCTAAACAGGGAAGACAGATAAAGGGTGAGAGGGGAAACTAAGGCATGGAGAAGAAGTGACTCACCCAAGGCCACCCAGCAGTTCAGTGGCAGAGAGCCAGGAACAGCTCCCACATCTGCTGTGTCTCCGGTCGCTCTCCTAACCAGCAGGCCGCACTGCTGCCCCTGCTGCTATTTGTCAAGTTGAAGAGAAGCTGTAGCCAAAGGAATGCAAGGAGCCACTTAAAACTTCCTAAATAAATCAATCAACAGGGTTTGGTTTTTTTCAAACAAAAAATCTTATTTGTGACTCGCTCAATAACAGAGCAAGTCAAACACTAAGAAACTAAAAGAGCAGAGCCCTGGAGTTGGTCAGCGTATGTACTGCAGTTACAGGTTAGCTTTTCTAGGAGGAGAATTAGCTGCATATTGACTCTTAGGAATAGTCGGCAGGTAGCACTGCAGGTGCAGACCTAGCTGATCTAACAGGCCTTTCCCCTGTGTAACCGCTGAGCGGTTCCTGGCTTTCTAACCCTGGAGCTGGACACACGGCCTTTCAGGAGGCTGACTGAAAATCTCTTGGTGAAGCCGTTCAGGGTTAACAAGCCCTAGGAAGATCAAGTTTGGCAGAAGATGGTGGCTTTCCTGCTACAGCCATATAAGTGGGGAAGGACATGTTTTGAATGCCTCTCTGTAGCCAACGAGGATCTCGGCCAACCTGGGCGTCAATGTCCAGCAACGTGATGCAACAGCAATCTAGACAAAGCAGGTTCTGGCCAGCTGCGTATGAGCCAAGAGTGGAGGTTTCCCCTCAGCGGGGGTCTGGAAACAGCTCCTGTGTCGGTCATGGGTGCATAGAAGGGGCTTAATAAGCCAAAATGTTTATTTTGTTAAGTACCCAACCTACTGTTACAGGGGCTTGAGCCCTGGAGACTCTGTGGAATGAGTGTGCCCAGGGTAATCATGCCAGACTGATTAATGTCTGGAGTGGAAGCTAAACAAGAGTAGCTCTTAATGCAATCACAAAAAGAATGTGCTGCAGAGGTCATAAAAGCACTAAACCTATTATCTCTGTGTGTAATAAACATTATCCAAAGCACAGAGATTACAATGCTCAGGAACACTGGAAAATCCGTAAATGCCAAAGCTATTTTCAGCTAATCTGCATTAACATACTAAACTGGCATATTAGCGCATAGGATTACAGTGTAACCCTAAAGCCGCTATGCTGGGAATTCTAGCATTTCGCTTTAGAGCAAAAGTGGTAATTTTCTGATACCTGCCAGTGTTACAGGCGCAAATCCCAACCCAGCTGATCAGAACCAGTGAAATACATAACTGGCCCCCTTAGTTCCAATTCACAAGTTGTCTAAAATGTGTTGGCTCATCTCCTCAGCTGAATAAAGCTGGGTAGATTTTTTTTTTTTTTAAAAAAGGAAAGATATTCTTGCAAATCAGACCTATACAATCACATCTTCTTTTGTTCATTTGGTGGGAGGTTCCACACTGCACCTCTTCTATGAGGAAGCACAGAATTTTCAGGCCAGCAACTGGTGCTCATGTAACCCACACACCTCCTGGGTGTGGTGTTCTGTCCCAGCAGGTGGCACCAAGACCACTTAGAGAGAGAGATTAATGACTTTGCTCTACAGCCGGGGTGGGCAAACTATGGCCTGGGGGCCAGATTTGGCCCACGAGCCGTGTTAAGCCGCCCCACGAGCTCCCGCTGGGGACCCAGGTCGGGGCCACACCACACGGCTCAGCCCCGCTCAGCACTCCAGCCATGGGGCCGGGTTGGGGGCCGCACCACATGGCTCCCGGAAGCCGCGGCATGGCCCCGCTCGAGGGGTTGGGGGCCTCTCCACGCCTAGGAGCCGGAGAAATTAAATAAATAAATAAAAATTAAAAGAAAGAAAGAAGGGACATGCCACTGCTTCCAGGAGCTGCTTGAGGTAAGCACCGCTCGGAGCCTGCACCCCTGAGCCTCTCCCCACGCCCCAATCCCCTGCCCCAGCCCTGATCCCTTTCCCACTCTCCAAACCCCTCAATCCCAGCCCGGAGCACCCTCCTGCACGCCAAACCTCTCATCCCCAGCCCCACCCCAGGGCCCGCACCCCCCTCTCACATCCCAACCCCAATTTTGTGAGCATTCATGGCCTGCCATACAATTTCTAGTCCCCGATGTAGCCCTCAGGCCAAAAAGTTTGCCCACCTCTGCTCTACAGCCTCACCTAATAGGTGGTTGGCTTGTAGCTCATGCAGTAGAGGCTCATACACTAAGCTCCTGAAGTCCCAGGTTCAATGCTGACCTGGGTCTGTTGGGTTACAAGGGGGGGGCTTGTCTAGGATTTCAACTGGGAGGACTCTGAAGTTTGGGATGTGCTTCCTCTGTTAGGGGAAACATGTAAGCCCCACACCTCTTGGGTGTGGTGCTCTGTCCTATCTAGTGACACCAAGACCGCTTGAAGAGAGAGTTAATGAGTCTGCTCTATAGTCTTAGCTAAGAGCTAGTTGGCTTTTGGCTCATGCACTAAGCTCCAGAGGTCCCCGGTTCGATCCTGCCCACCAACCATCAGCGTCTGTCAGCCTGACGCTCACATATTCTTAAATCACCTTGGGGTATAGCTACACTGCAGTTAGACACGTACAGCTGACCTGTGTCACCTGATTTGGGCTCGGGCTGTGGGGCTCTAAAATTCAGGCTTGGGCTGGAGCTCTGGGACCCTGAAAGGGGGGAGGGTCCCGGAGCACAGGCTACAGCCTAAGCCCAACTGTCTACATCACAATTTTACAGCCTCACAGATCCGGGGCTTTAATGGTGACTTTGCACTGCTCCAGTCCTTTTACCCAGCGCCATGGGGCCAGAGCAGTGATGAGGATCTCACCTTTGTTTGCAAAGGAATGAATTATTTCTACTCCAAAGAATATTCACGGCAAGCAAATACTAGTGCAAATATACCTCCTCAGGCATTAGCACCCTTGCAGCCATTTTGAAAAGCTGTGGAATTATTTCAACATTCACCCAGAGGGAAGAGAGCCACCTGCTGACTTCCCACTACCGCTTTCTGCGGGATTTTTATTTTCTTTTTCCTTGGACAGTTCCCATCCATGTACTGACCTATCCCAGCCCCGCTTAGTTGGTGAGATCTGACAAGGTCATAAATAATGACACAAACTTTCACTGAAACTTCTGACTAAACCCAGGCCACATGTTCTGAGTTTAGAATGTCTGGATAACTTTATATTTTATTTCTCTCTCTCTTTCTAATTCTTGGTTTTAGCCAGGATCTGATTCACAGACACCCTCCTCCTCTTGATCCAAACAGACCTTCCAAACTTTTTTAGAATCACTCATTATGCTACACCTGGAATAGAAGTTATACTCCAACCTATATATCTTGGTTAATTAAAAAGAACATCTGCTTAACATACAGCACGGGATAAATGAGACTTCCTTTGAATACAATACTGATCTTTTTTTAAACACAACCAGGAATGAAATAGTAGAATAGATATTGACCTAAACTCTTACATGCCGATTGGATAACCTTCAAAGAGCAGACTTCTTGACACAGTCCGTATCCCCTTGGGACAACGTAAGACTTAAATATTGCAAAAAGAAGAACAGGAGTACTTGTGGCACCTTAGAGACTAACAAATTTATTAGAGCATAAGCTTTCGTGGACTACAGCCCACTTCTTTGGATGCATATAGAATGGAACATATATTGAGGAGATATATATACACACATACAGAGAGCATAAACAGGTGGGAGTTGTCTTACCAACTCTGAGAGGCCAATTAATTAAGAGAATTAAGAGAAAAAAAACTTTTCACTTCAAAAGTTTTTTTTCTCTTAATTAATTGGCCTCTCAGAGTTGGTAAGACAACTCCCACCTGTTTATGCTCTCTGTATGTGTGTATATATATCTCCTCAATATATGTTCCATTCTATATGCATCCGAAGAAGTGGGCTGTAGTCCACGAAACCTTATGCTCTAATAAATTTGTTAGTCTCTAAGGTGCCACAAGTACTCCTGTTCTTCTTTTTGCGGATACAGACTAACACGGCTGTTACTCTGAAACCTGTCATTAAATATTGCAAGTTCAGACAGAGATAGGCTAGACCAAAAGATCAGAATAGGGCCCTCTATGTTTTGAGTTCAAGTACAAATTCTAAATGGGAACAGATGACTCCAGTGTGCATATACAGTACAAAGCTAGTTCATGCAACACTCCTTCAGTCTGTGAATTCGGCAGAGGCTTTTAAATGCAAAACACCTACTATAATCTTATCTTCCCATGTATTTAGCCAGAATAATTGTAACTATCTATATCTAGGTATAGTATCTTAGAGAGACAACCTGGGTGAGGAAAGTTCTTTTACTGGGCCAGCTTCTGCTCGTGAAAGAGACAAGCTTTTGAACTACACAGAGCTCTTCTTCGGGTCTCGGTATCCTGTATCTGTCTATCTAGAGATTTGTGCAGATTAGAGAGAGAGATGGATAATGCATGGTGGCGTCCTATAGTGAATTACATGTCTAATAGGCATGACATCAAAATAATTTCTTTGCTTATGAGTGGTAG
The DNA here is from genome assembly GCF_027887155.1 of Malaclemys terrapin pileata. Lineage (NCBI taxonomy): Eukaryota > Metazoa > Chordata > Testudines > Emydidae > Malaclemys > Malaclemys terrapin. The sequence continues at coordinate 136,108,430 of NC_071509.1, read as the reverse complement.
AGCCATGAATGAGGATGTCATGTCGCAAGGTCTCAGACTCATGCCAAAAAAACCCTTCATATTACACTATTCAACATTGTGTTTATACATTATATGCTACAGAAAAACTATTTTAGGGTATTTAACAAAGTATAAAATATTTTTATTTGGAAACTGTTTTTATCCCACCCCACCTGGAACACAAATGCTTTAGTTACCATGTGTCTGGATTTTCAAAACTACGTGCCTAAAGTTAATCCTCTAGGGCCAGATTTTTAAGAAAGCTCAGCTGGATAGCTCCCATTTCAGCACCTAAGAAAGTGGTTGTATTGTCAGAACAGCTTCAAACCATTAGTTCTCATTGGTCTCAGAAGGCACAGCTGGGTGCACTTCTGAAAATATGATCCCAAGATTTTCAAAATGCTGAGCATTCAGCCGCTCTCGCCAGGGGCGGATAAAGGCCCACCGGCCCCCATGACCAGGCACCCCGGTCAATTTGGGGGCCCCTGCAGGAGCGACGGAACCTGGATAGAAGTGGGAGGGCCACCAGTGCTAGAACTGTGCCCCATCCCCTGCTCCTCCTCTTCCTCCTCTGAGGCCCTGCCCCCTGGCCAAGCCAGAAGCCAGGGCTGGGCTGTGGTAGGGTGACCATATGATCATCCCTCCACCCCCTGTTCAGAGCTGGCGTGAGTCCCTCTCCTCTTCCCCATGCGGAGCTGACCTGAACCACTCTTCAATCACACACAGTGCTGGCCCAAGACGCACTGCTCCCTCCACCGCCCCCCCCCCCGAGATCCTTTTTGGCAAAACTGGGCATTTGTACCATTTGCTCTTGACAACTGGTGAACAGTTGGCAAGAGCAAGTGGGACAAATGCCCTGTTTTGCCAAAAAAGTCGTACTGGGCAGGGGGCCTGGATACCCAAGAGAGGCCCCCATCCCATGTCCCTGCCCCCGGGCGCGCACTGCCCAGGGCAGGTGGAGGGTCCAGGGCTCCTCACTGTGGAGGAACTCTTTCCACTGGGCAATTCTTTCCACTGCCCGGCTCCAGCTTCTCAGTGAATCAATGGGTGCTCAGCATCTGTGAAAATCAGGTTAATTACTTTGGTGGGAGCCTAACTTTAAATGCTCTGGTCTGAAAATCTTGTATGTGTACATATTGCAGGCACATCATTACACAAAACAGAGACAAACTATATGGAAACTATATTGTTTTTCTACAGACTGTAGCTTGCTTTTCATCAGGAACCAGCTGAATAGCATTTTGTGAGCTTTCTCTGCATAACTGGATAGGCATCTGCTAAGCAAAGTCGCAGTATGTTGAAGGGCGGCAGCATTACACACAGGAACTGGGTGTTGGAGGAGAGATGGGATAAAGTTTGTAAGGCATCTTCCTGATTTAGAAACCTAAGTCCCAATTTCAAAAGTGACTTGAGGCTCAGATCCATTTAGGTGCCTAACTCCCATTAACTCTGATTTTCAAAATTTTACCCGTGGTCTTGTTCTGACCAGCCTGTCCTGAAAAGATGAACAGATGTGAGTAACCCCTTCAAAGTCTCTTAGAACACAACACCTCCATTCCCAAGCAATCATAGTAGGGCTTAGTGCACGTCAGCACTTTCAACGCTAATTTTCTCTATATATACTGAAGTAAATGTCGTCGTCTAAAGGGAAATATGAGAAGTGGGAATAGGGAGATCATTTAAACATGACCTTTGTGGTATTATTCTTAATTATCCCACTGTCTATTAACTATATAATTTCACAGTTCATAGACTTTAAAGGTTGTGGTTAGGAACAGGTCCAGTGGTCCTTGCAAAAGAAAGTATTCATCTTCCGGGGGAACGAGACTGTCATGGATGTGGTGGAAGTAAAGGGCTATTCCCAGCATTCTGAAAAGCACAGGCGTGGGAGAAGGGACCGCGGGCCGTTAAGCACGTCCATCAGCAATGATGCTCTGCAGCATTTAAAGCAGAGCTATCTGTTGGTGCCAATGAGTTTTCGAAGAGGAGGCAACGGAACCTGTATAGAAGTGGGAGGGCCACTGAGGCTTGTCTGAGGCGTCCATGTTCACAGACGTTTGTAAAAGTTTGTTCTTTTTAGGGATTGTGAGTCTCTTGGCCCCACCAGAGCTACAGATGGAATGTTCTTAGTGCCAGAACAGACGGAATGCTGGGTATTCCACCAACTATTCCCCACTGCTCCCCAAATCTTCTCTTTGGAGGAAGACCTGGGGTTAGGCTCCTAAGTCCACAATTAAGCACCTAGATAAGTGGGGTGTGCTGCAGCACTCAGGTGTTCCTGTATTTTAAATCTTGGCCAGTATCTCTATGAGCACGTACCCTGAAAATGAAAATCTTCCCACTATTACCGTTGTGATTGTGCCGAGGAGCCTTAGTTACGGACCAGGCCCCCGGTGTGCTAGGTGCTGTACAAACAGAGAACAGAAAGAAGAGGCTGGAAACTCGTGTTTTCTACTCCTGTTTCTTGGAAGCATTTCACTCCCTTGGAATCAGCAGCACTCTACCTGTCACTACTTCAATAAGAATGGTTAAAAGAGGATTTCATTCCAGGAATGTATTCTTTTAAATTTTTAACCATGTCCCCAGCACATATTTCCCTGGGCACAAGAATAAAATTCTTTCAAAAGTACAGAAATTAGTTGGCAATGGCGTATTAATAGATGCAACCCAGAATTCCACCTATAGGCATAAATTCATCCCACCATCACCGCTTCAAGCAAAAACCTGAATGAGCAGATGGGCTTTACACTGTGAAGGTCTCAGAGTAGCAGCTGTGTTAGTCTGTATCTGCAAAAAGAACAGGAGTACTTGTGGCACCTTAGAGACTAACAAATTTATTAGCGCATAAGCTTTCGTGGGCTACAGACTAATAAATTTGTTAGTCTCTAAGGTGCCACAAGTACTCCTGTTCTTTTTACTGTGAAGGTCAATAGTTGTGCTCTGTATTTGGACAAAGGGGAAAAATGAACTGCAGAATCAAGGGACCTCCAGCTTCCAGGGACTGAAAGTGAGACAACATCATCTCCTTTCAACTGCCTTGACTAGAGCTGGTGAAGTGATATCTGCTAATAGTTTATTTGGCTTATTTTCTCCACCAATTGTTGGTCTTGTCTATGTGCGCACTACAGAGGTGTGAATTCTAAAGCGTATCAATGTGGTGCACACTAACTGGCCCATGTGGACCCTGCCAGTGTGCATTAAGAGTTCCCTCATGTACATTAACTTAATACAGGGCCTCATTAACATGCACTAGGGAATCCACACCAGCAGGATCTACACAGGTCAGGTAGTGTGCAAAATATTTGTGCACATTAGAATTCACACACACACACACCCTGTAGTGAGCACTGCCCACAGATAACCCAATCGAACTGAGCAGGGCTGGATAGCAGAGAGTTGCTGAACAAGCCCTTGCCTCAGGAAGAAAAAGAGCAGTGGGGTCATTTGTTCCTGGTCATTTAACAAGATGGAGAGGGGCTGGGAGGAGCAGAGCTGCTCGAGCCCTGCTGTTTCTTTAAAGGATGAGTAGGGTCCAAATGGAAGGGAGGAGTTTGGAGGTTAAGGGAGAAAAGTAGAAGTGGTGATTGCAGATGAAGAAGAACCTTGCAAAAGGGAGGAAGGAGAATTAATAGAGAACTGGTTGGATGGGAGCAGACTTTATTGAGGACAGAATCCATAATAGGCATTGATTAAAGAAAACAGAACTACAACTGCAGAGACAGACTTCCACACAGCTTAAGTTCTAGCTTAGTCCTCCTTGTTTACCAGGGATGGCATTCTGCTTGGGACTCCACACAACATATAGGGTCATCTAGTGCCTGAACAATATATTGCAAGTAAACATACAATTACAGGCAGAACTAATTTGCAGTCAAAACTGATTTATTGGAGAAGTAAAGATGTGCCAATGAGAATTAAACAAACGTGACCAGGAATGTGGCCCCTGGGGCATGTGGTATTGTAGGTATTTGGTCTTCAGATGAGACAAGGTCTGTGAAATGTTTCAAACCCTGCTCTTCAGGAATAAACTAGCTAAGAACGGGGCAGGTAAAGGATAAATCCATTCAGAAAGTTTAACATAACAATGTCACATGATTATGCAAACAGGGATTCATGTCAAGTATCAGGGGGTAGCCTTGTTAGTCTGTATCTACAAAACAACAAGGAGTCTGGTTCAGAAACAGACTTCAAAGAGAAACAGCAGAACTAAAATTCATTTGCAAATTTAACACCATTAATCTGGGCTTGAATAGGGTCTGGGAGTGGCTGGCTCATTACAGAAGCAGCTTTTCCTCTCCTGGAATTGACACCTCCTCATCTATTATTGGGAGTGGACTACATCCACCCTGATTGAACTGGCCCTGTCAACACTGGTTCTCCACTTGCAAAGTAACTCCCTGCTCTCCATGTGTCAGTATATAATGCCTGTATCTGTAACTTTCACTCCATGCATCTGAAGAAGTGAGGTTTTTACCCACGAAAGCTTATGCCCAAATAAATCTGTTAGTCTTTAGGGATTCATGGATTTTCACTCTTTTTTATGGTAACAATTTTCTAGGTCTGCTCAGGTGACATTTGATAGGCAGCTCTCCATTTGAATGGGGAGGAGTAATGGGATATTTTTTTTTAAACAGTCTGTCTCCTTCAATATTGAACAACAGTGTATCTGTTTTGCTGACCATTGCAGGGAATGAAATAGTTGTCATTCAGAGTCTCAGTCCAAATTTAAGCACCTAAATAAGTAGCCAAATTTTCAAGAGTGGTAAACACCTACTAGGACACCCAGGCCATGATTTTCAGACGTGGGCTCCCGAATAAGTGGCCTGGTTTTCAAAAGTGCTGAACACCCAGCAGCTCCCACTGACTTATTTAGGAGTCTATTTGAGGCCAAATTTTCAAACAAGCTCAGTGCTCAACAATAGCCACTAGGTGCAAAGCACTGATGAAATGTGGCCGATTCATTTAGGTGCCTAAACGGGAGCTCATTGGAAAAGCCAACCCTTGACGCTCAAAGAGCAGGCGGCGTTTCAGTGGCATTGTCAGTTGAAATTGAAATGGGAGCCACCGGCCAAAGAGAAAAATAAACTTCTAGTCAAGGCTGTAAATTGACAAGTTGCATTATTCTGCTCCTGACCAATCACTGTTCTCGCTGAATCGTCCTACTTCTTCTAAGGGATGTTGCCATAGTGATACTATAGAAGCTGCGAAACTGCCCTGACTATTTATCATGGAGACTGAAATATATTATGAAATTGCCTTTAATATACTATAAATTATATATACACTGTAATGCCATATTCTGTTATAAACTAGGCTTTAACTAACACGTGGTGGAACACAAGTAGCTGCTCCAGAGTTCAGGTGGAAGATCACATCCCATTATAAGCCTGATTTCCAACCTTACTAATGACCCCAGGAAGAAAGGTTTTTAAGGCCCGGCTTGACAAAGGCCTGGCTGGGATGATTTCGTTGGGGATTGGTCCTGCTTTGAGCAGGGGGTTGGACTAGATGACCTCCTGAGGTCCCTTCCAGCCCTGATATTCTATGATTCTATGAAATCAATCACCCTGAGATTTCACCTGCCACATTTGATTCTAGGGTAGGAATTTTCTGGGAAGAGGGTAGTGGGGGACAGAAGCAGGGTTTTGAATTGAGGGTGTTTGAAAACGTTACCCATCATTAGTCTTTTTAAATCGATAACTATTTTTTCGGTTTACCTCACCAAAGAGGCCTGACCGGTGAACCCCGAATGTCTTTGCCGAGAAGCAGCTCCTGGAGCGAGATCCACACAGACATTTAGGCACCCTGCTGCCTAGTAGAATCCACCGCCCCAAGGGAAGGGCCGGCCTCCCGGCACAATGCATGAGGAGAGCTAAAGCCAGCACACCGAGAAGGGAGCCACCTAAGCTAACCAGAAGGAAATGCAGAGAAGAGGGGTGGGGCTCAGGCCTCAAAGGGAGGAGCCTACAGCTGCTTGGGATTCACAGCCCTGAGCCGTCTCCTGGAGTTAGGAGCCTAAGCCAGGTCTGCCCTTTCTCACAACAAGCTAAGGAAGAGGAGGTGGAAGTCCCCACTTTGCCTGCATAGGGACTAAGGCTCCTACTTGCTCAGTGAGTGCACCAACCACTGGGCGAGGGCTCCCTCAGGTGCTTGCCTTCTGCCTCAGATCAAACACACACTCTCCTGGTGAAGCTGCTCTCCTTTGTATAAAATACTCAACCAGCCATTGAACCGTGCAGCGCCACCATCCCAGCTGCGTGCCCTCACCACTGGGCTAGAGAGTTATTTGCATTGTCTTATTCTGGCCCAATGAATATTTATTTACACAAAATAGAACGGCATCAACAGGAGAGCTTCCCAGCCCAGGACGCCCCACAGCCACTGGTTAGGGCACTCAAGGAGTATTTGGCAGACCTGGGTTCCATCCCCACTCTGTCTGAGTCACAGCAGAGCTGAACCTGGGTCTTCCCCATCCTTGGTGAGTGCTCTAACTAGCAGGTAGGAGGGGGCACCACTGCCTCTGGTTTGGGTGGGGCCCAATCAAGTAGATGTGCTCTAAGGTGGATTCTGAGCATGCCTACCAGATTAAGCCCTGCAGGTAAAATAGGTGGGGGAAACACCCAGGTAAGTGCCAGGTGTCAGGGCTTAGGTGGCTATGCACATGCCCAAAGGCAGAAATTTAGGTTATATGTGGACTTTATAGCTGGAAACCAGGGGAAATGTCGGCCCTTGCAGGGTGAGGCAGCAGCTGAAATGGGAATTTAGAAGAACTAAATGTTGGACTTAAGCACCTAAAGCTGCAGTTAGGCACTTAAATCCTTTTGTGGATCTAGACCATAGTTTATTCCAGGACAGTTGGGGTTAGTAGGAGCATTACAAAGCTGTTGGTGATAAAGGGCCTGTGATAAATTATACTCCTCTTGTGCAGGAGGAGTCAGGGTGCAGACTGGAACAGAGGTGAGGAGTTCAATCAGTTTATCCTTCCTGTTCCCACAGGGGACACATTAGAGACCACAAAGCCTATGTTAGCCATGGAGCATTTGTGCAGCCACCCCACGGTCTGGGAAGGAAGATCTTCTCAACTCCCTTTCCCAACCAGAGACCTACCACTGAGTAGTGTATTTTAACCTATGTGCTTACAATATTCTCTCCTCTATTCACTTCCTGCTGCTCTTTGTTGGGAAGGAAGGAAGGAAGGAAGGAAAACATAGCCAAAGCAACACAGGGTTACAGTAAGTGATACAGAATTTTGTCATCTCTTGCCCTCGATCTATCATTTCACTGATTCACACTTGCTTTTGCATTCCATCATCCATTTCTGGATGAGGGAAGTAAAGCATATAAAAAAAGCCAGAGAGAGAGAGATTTCACAGACTATCTATACTAATACATCACTAATTGAAACCAGAAGGGCCCAAAACACGCTACCTGTGAACAAGAAGATCAAAACATAGTAAAAAGCTACAAAGCCACCACAGGGAAGAAAGGTATTTTTCTCAGCAGACTCAAATTAGTAGTAGCAGAATATGTAAAGGCAGCAGCTTGTCAACTTTTTCTGCACCTGCACTACTAGCCTGTTTAAAGTGCTCTGAGCAAATCATTTGCATTGGAAACCTCCCGCCCCATCGTCTATCAATTTCAATGCTGCCATCTTGTCTGCTTACCAAGATCCCCAAATGCATTTGTTATTTGAAACAATTCCCTAATTTTGTTTCAACAAAAAAATTCTTAACTTGCAAATTGTCCCTGAACAGCTCATTGGGAGTCATTGTATGCAGTTTGCACTGGGCTGGTTAGGTCATGGGTTCTCCGCTTATGTAACTAGTTTGTAAATTCTTTGGGGAAGGGATGGTCTTTCTGTTCTATGTTTGTACAGCACCTAACACCATGGGGGTCCTAGTCTGTGACTGGGGCTTCTCGGTGCTACCACCATACAAATAATGCTAGATATTAATAATAATACATATAATGGATATAATGGATAAATAATATTCATAATAAACACTGTGTGCATTGTGAACAGCTAACTTTACAACTACATGACCAATTGAAAATCCACTGTCGAACTTAACATTCCCTTTTTGCAACTATTTGTGCTATTGAAGTTCAAGCAGTCCCATGATCCGGGGAAGTGAACATTCAATTCCAAAGGTGAAGCTCCATCTTTGAGACACTTCAGTCGCAATGAACTCTCCCAGGCACTACCCAATAGTGGAGCTACCAGTTTATGACCTGATATAATGGACAGTTTGCCTTGCACTTTAGGATTTGCTCTGCCCCTTGATGTGCAGCATCCGATGAAACCTCCAGGATTAGAATCATAGAAGATTAAGGTTGGAAGAGACCTCACGAGGTCATCTAGTCCAATCCCCTGCTCAAAGCAGGACCAACCCCCAACTAAATCATCCCAGCCAGGGCTTTGTCAAGGCTGGCCTTAAAAATCTCTAAGGATGGAGATTTCACCACCTCCCTAGGTAACCCATTACAGAGCTTCACCATCCTCCTAGTGAAATAGTGTTTCCTAATATCCAACCAAGACCTCCCCCACTGCAACTTGAGACCATTGCTCCTTGTTCTGTCATCTGCCACCACTGAGAACAGCCGAGCTCCATCCTCTTTGGAACCCCCTTTCAGGTAGTTGAAGGCTGCTACCAAATCCCCCCTCAGTCTTCTCTTCTGCAGACTAAATAACCCCAGTTCCCTCAGCCTCACCTCGTAAGTCATGGGCCCCAGCCCCCTAATCATTTTTGTTGCCCTCCGCTGGGCTCTCTCCAATTTGTCCACATCCCTTCTGTACTGGGAGGACCAAAACTGGACGCAATACTCCAGATGTGGCCTCACCAGTGCTGAATAGAGGGGAATAATCACTTCCCTCGATCTGCTGGGAATGCTCCTACTAACACAGCCCAATATGCCAATGGCGTTCTTGGCAACAAGGGCACACTGCTGACTCATATCCAGCTTCTCGTCCACTGTAATCCCCAAGTCCTTTTTTGCAGAACTGCTGCTTAGCCAGTCGGTCCCCAGCCTGTAGCGGTGCATGGGATTCTTCCTTCCTAAGTGCAGAACTCTGTATTTAAAGACTGTAGGCTTTGAGGATTATAACTGCTAAGGGAAGAACCAAGTGTGACGTTGTGCAGTCTATATGGTTTTATAAAAAACTTGATAATAAGTCAATATAATGTAACTGAGATAGTTTTAGAGAAAATACGGTAATAAGTGAATGTAAGTAACTGGGATATGCCTCATGCAAAAGGTCTCTTGTAAGGTATCATTACAAAGCTTATAATCTACTGAGTGTGATCATCTGATTTGTATAAATGTACCACTCTTGTATCTAAAACTTGAAATATAAAATGTAACTCTGAGGGCCTATTGTAATTGTGTAAAGTGTGGACCATTAATGATGCTTTGGAATCTTGATGACTCCCATTGTCTGCAGATGGCTGTGTTTACCTGTGAGTCTTCCTGTATATGTGTGTGCTGGCAAGTGAGTAATGAAGTCTTGCAATGACATGTGATCATGTCACCTGAACTGGAATCCATCTTTAACCTGGTGCTTTTCCAGTGACGGGGGGTGGAAACCCAGAGAGACAAAGAGTTCCCGCCTTATGCAAAAGATATATAAAGGGGGGGAGAGAGGAGAGAGGGGAGAGGAGCCATCATGAAGAATCCCCTAGTTACCACCTGAGCTGCAACAAGAGCTGTACCAGGGGAAAGGATTGTGCCCAGGCCTGGAAGATGTCCAGTCTGAGAAAAACTTACTGAAGCCTCTCTGAGGGTGAGATTATCTGTATTTAGTTTGATTAGGCATAGATTTGCGCATTTTATTTTATTTTGCTTGGTGACTTACTTTGTTCTGTCTGTTACTACTTTGAACCACTTAAATCCTACTGTCTGTATTTAATAAAATCACTTTCTATTTAGTAATTCACTCAGAGTATGTATTAATACCTGGGGGAGCAAACAACTGTGCATATCTCTCTATCAGTGTTATAGAGGGTGAACAATTTATGAGTTTATGCAGGGTAAAACGGATTTATCTGGGTTTAGACCCCACTGGGAGTTGGGCATCTGAGTGCTAAAGACAAGCACTCTACTGTGAGCTGTTTTCAGGTAAACTTGCAGCTTTGGGACAAGTGATTCGGACCCTGGGTCTGTGTCTGGAGCCAGACGGGAGTGTCTGGCTCAGCAAGACAGGGTGCTGGAGTCCTGAGCTGGCAGGGAAAACAGAAGCAGGGGTAGTCTTTGCACATCTGGTGGCAGCTCCCAAGGGGGTTTCTGTGATCCAACCCGTCACACCAAGTGTGTAACTTAACCAAAGATACACAACGGATCTGTGGGAGAGCAAATCCTGTGCATCGAAAGCAGAGCTGCATGAATCCCTTTGGTTTCAGTTTATGGAAATTCACTTGTACCTAAACTGTAGGGCTTTTCTCACAGCAGTTCAATCCCTTCAAGTAACGTAGGGGGCTAACAGGTTCACATGCTCCTAAAGCTAGACCAAGAATCCATGTGAATCCGGATATGTCTACACTAGAAACTCTACTCCAGCTGAGCTGCTGTAGCACCGTAGTGTAGACACTTGCTACAGAAGGAGCAGTAGCTAGGATGATGGAAGAATTCTGTCAACTAGTGGCATCTACACCGGGGCTTAAATTGGATTAACTATGTTGCTCAGGCGAGTGAATTTTTCACGCCCCTGAGCGACGTAGCTCAGTCGAGCTAACTTTGTAGTGTAGGCCAGCCTTCAGCTGCACTCACTGTTTTCCTATGAAGCAGACAAGTTGCTCTGCAAGTTGCTAACTGAGTAATGACCCTTATTAAATTGGCTGTGTGTGTGTGTGTGTGTGTGTCCAATTCAAAGGTCACCCCTGATAGCCTGGAAATGGTTTCCTCATGTCAGCAATGCGTTAATCCCACTGATGAGCGTAAGGAACTGCAGAGATCTGAGATGTAGCCATAAAACTCAGAGAAGAACCCTTTAGCATGATAAATGCTGCATGTATTTTATGGATGTAAAACATTAGAATTAAGCATGGCACTCTATACTTGCTGCTGGAGATGCTTAGCTTCTGGTTAAACAGCACGTCTCATTTGAGTATTATAATCTTTGGGTCTTTACTTGCCACATACCTATTGCACATATCTTACGATGGACCTTATGTTACGTCAGGTCTTCTTGGTCTCTCTTCTCAGCGGTGAAGGGAAAACTTTCCTCTTAGTTGTAACCCCTTTGATTCACCTGTAACATTGGGTACAGCTTGCTTTCAGCTGTGTAGGTTGTTTACCCTCAGTAGGCGCCAACCCTGAAGACTTTATGATCACACTAGCTCTGCTGAAGAGGTGAGGAGTTTTGGTCGTGCAACAAACATGCTAAGAAGTGCTAAGGCACTTCTCCTACTGCCGCCAATACTGAGAATTGCTCTGCTACTTTCTCTTGCTAAACTATTCTTTATGACTCTTTACTGGGCATAAGCAGATACTCCTCCGTTGTGTAAACTAAAAGCCACTGACTATTGTGGAGCTTGGCCAATTAATGATCAAGATTGAGAATGTTTAATATGAGATAATGTCTGCACTACATCTCCTGCAGATGTGCATTCTCCAGCAGGCCATCGCATGTCCTGATCCCTTGCAGAGCACTGGCTTAGTCTCCTGATTAACCATTTTAGCAATCATGGATCTTTGCCCCCAATTCAGCAATGTGCTTAAACATCTGAGTAGTCCCCATTAAGTCAACAGCGCTGCCTACATACAATTGAATAGGCAGGCCCTGTGCATAGCAGTCATTTCCTCCTCTCCCAAATATTGCATAGCCTTATTAAATAACCAGCCCAGGATTCCACTCACCTGCCTCAAACAGAAATCATCATTGCATATCCAGCAGCCCTCCACATACGTCCCTTTCTCAAGCAGTTCTATAGCATTCTGATCAACAGAAACTAATTCTAATTTCACTCAGAACAAAGACACTGAGAGACCCCAAATCCTGGCATAGTTAAAGGCCTAAAACACCCGAACGAGCTGTAACGTAAAACAAGATCTCCTCCCTTGTTACCTTCCCTCACTGAAAGGAAAGTTCTCACACTTTGAACCTGCAACGTTCCTTCCTCTGCTCTCCAAAGTGAAAAGGGGGAACACGTGCACAGAAGCGGAGTGACGGCGAGAATTTGGTGAGCATTGAGGAGGTGGGCACGAGAGGGTAAGAATATAATGGTCATCTACAACCCCAGCTCTCTCCCTCTCTGTGCACCTGACTGTAGAGAGTTAAACTTAGGTGATCTGGGTTAGCCTCGCATGAGTGAGAGCAGCCACACGGAGAAATAACACTCATGTTGCTGTAATGCCCTGTGTTAACTGGCACTGTACTCACCAGGGTGTGGTGCTGCACATGCAGGAGAACGTCTGTCCTTCCCATGCACACAGGCAGAGGTGGTATTAGCCTGACAACTTGTTAATGTAAACTCCTTCCAACTTCACACACTCCAGCTTTCTGTCCCCTGCCTTTGTTCCAACAAGTGGCAAGACACGGACACAACTCACAGCGACAACCTATGCCAAACTTTGGCACGAACACAACTCTAATTTTGGCAAGCACAATCGGAGGACTGGTTCAACGATTTGTGAGGAGGCCCACTGAGATGGTAGGCCCTGTACCAACATGCAATAGGCCTGGTGAGGAAAGGTCCTTGAGATCCACATGTTCAGCCAACCAGTCATTGATTTCACTGGCTAACAGCTACTTCTGGTCACCAGTCAGATGGAGTTTTCAAAAACTGGGTTTCCCACAGAATCCCAGTGCTCCCAACTCTCATGATTTTATCACGTGTCTCTTCATATTTGGTGCTTTTTTTTTTTTAAGCCCCAGCTCATGGAGTCATGTGATTATGTGCGACTCTCAGTTTTCATTTTTTTTTTTAAATCAAAGTAAGTTTCTAAGCTTCCTGGATGTGGGGAAAAAAAAAAAAGCTTGAAAATGGGACCACTAAAGGGTATCACACTAGAAGACAAAGGAAAAGACCGCAAAATTATTATTTTTTTAAATCTCATGATTTTGGCAGGCCTTGATCTTGATTTTTGAATGACTGGGGTTGCCTACACTAGAATCAAGTCTCTGACATTTAATAATCCATATGTCTTCTTCACATCCTTTTGTCCTATTAGTATAATCTTTATATTTAGCCACGTTTCACAGTGCAAATTCCTGGGCAAAACTAACTCCACAGAAATCAGGAACTATCTCAAGAGACTCAAATCAGAACTTCACCTAAATTAACTATGGCAGCAAAGACAGATAAACAATTCACGGGGGAACACAGAAATTGCCCAGACAAGATCAGACCAATGGTCCACCTAGTCTACTGTCTTCTAGCAGTGGCCAGTACCATCTGATTTGGAGGAAGATGCTAGTAATCCTGTAGTAACAGTTATGATATAGCCTGCCCAGGGAAAGTTTCTTCCTGCAGTCACCTGACCTCTACACATCAAAAATCCAATGAAATTGAGAGTGTGTCTACACAGGGACACTCAGGGTTTGTCTACACTGCAATGTAAGCCCAGGGTCAGTGGGACTCAAGCTTTCTGGCTCGATGTTTGTAAGCCCAAGCTTGGGCGTCCACACTGAATATTTACCTTAGGTTTGTAATTTCTGAACCTGGGTCTCACACCCGCACTCAGGTATCTACATTGCAGTATGCAGCCTCGAGTCAAACTAACCTATCCCAGGCTTCCTAGCTCTCTTCCCTTTTGTCACTGCCTTAGCCCTTTGTATACGAGGCACTGTGGAAAAACTTCCCTGTCCATCCTGCAGTAAGTTGTCCCAGCCTACCAACACATCCAGCCAAGCCATCCTTTAGGCCTGCAGGCTCCTGTCAACTGGAGCAAGCAACATAGCAAAGTCACTATTTGAAGAACTTGTCTTGCTTGGGCTTTCACTCCTGTGTCAGCAAGCATCCATGAGATACTGGTGGACGTTTCGGCAGCAATTTCTGACCTGCCGTAGGCACCTATCAAAAGAAGAGGAGGATAGCAATACAGACAGGGCAACACAAACTGTGTTGGATGCAACTTCCCAGTTGTGCTGTACCAGGACTATCTTTATTCTTCGAAATACACATTATGTGAGCTCATGCAGTGATAGTAATAAATGTTCTTAAAAGTTACCTCAGGGCAGACCCAGGACCCGGTCAAACTCCTGGTAAGATAGACAGAATGATAGAGCGCTCCCAGAGGTGTGGTTCTCATCCCTGGCTTTACAACAGTTGCTCTTTAGCCATTTAATCTGCTCCCTGCAGTGGTCACCCATCCGGCGAATCCCCAAAGCTGCCAGCTAGCGTCGCTATTTCCTGGTCTGTATAGTCATCGCTGGAACTCTTCCTGAAGTCAAATGTCTTGCTTGCCTCACACCGGAGATTGACCAAATCGGGCTGCGAACCTCTGACCAGGCAGCAGCGTGTTTGCCAAAGGACTTCTTCTCCATGGCCACTGCGAAGGCACCGAACAGTTCACTCTGTTTGCAGCTGAGCAGTCATAATAAAATGGAAGGGTTAAATGCCAACCAGCTGTACTTGAACCAGGGCATTGCTTCTATTTCCTGGGAGTTTGTTGGCTAGTTTGGGGATAGAAATGTCAATGAACGCTGGCCCGTGGGACTGTGGAATACTACTGGCAGACTCTCCGGACACAAGTCTGGTGGGTCTGAGTCCTTGCTGCAAAATGATGGAGTTTGGACCAGAATCTCAATGGGACTTAGGCTCAAAGCCACCCCCCTTGCCAAGTCGAGGGCCTGGAGGTCTTACTGGCCCAAGTCGGACAGATTTGTGACTACACTGAAGGGGATCTGGGCTCAAGCCTGAGTCTGAGCCCTGGCTTATACTGCATATAGACATAACTTTCCTGAGGGTAAGACCAATCAGGTAAAGGTGTGGGTGTGACAATGCGGTTCTGGCGGGACCCAGCTGAGAGTGCCAACTCAGGACAAATTGCTTAAACAGGGCAGTTACAGCCCAAGGCTGGGGGTTTTCCACCTCTAAGGCAAACCAAACCAGCCAGACTAAGAGGACTTCAGTCTCACCCCCCAGGCTAACCACAAGTCTCACAAACAATTTCCTTAGACACTCCAGTTTCCCAGTATCACCACTCGTTATGGGGACAAATGGTTATGAAAACCAATACCCCAATAAAAGAAAAAAGGTTCTCCTGATCCCAAAGGACCAAGCCCCAGACCCAGGTCAATATACAAATCAGATCTTACCCACAAATCACGCTGTTGCCAGTCCTTTAGAATCTAAAATCTAAAGGTTTAGTCATAAAAGGAAAAATATATCGCTGAGCACTAGAATTGGTTAAATGGAATCAATTACATACAGTAATAGCAAAGTTCTTGGTTCAGGCTTGCAGCAGTGATAGAATAAACTGCAGGTTCAAATCAAGTCTCTGGAACATCCCCAGCTGGGATGGGTCATCAGTCCCTTGTTCAGAGCTTCAGTTGTAGCAAAGTCCCTCCAGAGGTAAGAAGCAGGATTGAAGACAAAATGGCGATGAGGCATCAGCCTTATATAGTCTTTTCCAGGGGTAAGAACACCTCTTTGTTCTTACTGTGGAAAATTACAGCAAAATGGAGTCTGGAGTCACATGGGCCAGTTCCTGCATACTTTGCTGAGTCTCAAGGCATATTTGCCTTCTCTCAATGGGTCCATTGTATAGCGGATGGTTTTTAATGGGGCCATCAAGCAGGCTAGGCAGAGCTAACACCAGCTTGTCTGGGATGTCACCCAGAAGCAGAGCATAAGTTTGCAATACAGACAGTATAGAGCCAATATTCATAACTTCAACTACAAAACTGATACACACAGATAGACAGCATAATCATAACCAGTAAACCATAACCTTGACTTAGACACCCCATTTGACCCACTTTATACAAGATTTGGGTGCCACTACAACCGGACCTTGGTTACAACAATGATCTATATCAGGGGTAGGCAACCTATGGCATGCATGCCGAAGGTGGCACGCGAGCTGATTTTCAGTGGCACTCACACTGCCCGGGTCCTGGCCACCGGTCCGGGGGACTCTGCATTTTAATTTAATTTTAAATGAAGCTTCTTAAACATTTTAAAAACCTTATTTACTTTACATACAACAATAGTTTAGTTCTATATTAGAGATTTATAGAAAGAGACCTTCTAAAAATGTTAAAATGTATTACTGGCACGCGAAACCTTAAATCAGAGTGAATAAATGAAGACTCGGCACACCACTTCTGAAAGGTTGCCAACCCCTGATCTATATGGTCCCAGATTATATCAATAACGTCACAGTGGGCATACATTAAAGCAGCCTTAAATTCACTGACTCCTCATTTACTGCTCAATGTAAAGCACCCACACTGGGGTGTAAAGTGCTTTAACCTGTGTGCTCTGACTTCACACCTTTAGTTGATTCGCCTTAAACTTCCTGAGTGCCCCATGTAGACATGGCTTTAGTTGGCCCAGATCTGCTATCCATGACAGAGATAAATAAAATATATGCTCGCCATCCAGCCTAAGCAATGATATCCTTCTGCATTCATTCACCTAGTAGCTTTAAAGGAAAGCATATTCAGCATTAGAAACACAATCTCATCTCAGAAGGAATAATTAATCCTTCCCATATCAGATTACAATTCAGGCTAAAATATGATGTAGAATATATTCAGACCCTCTTCGTGCACTATCTTTAACAATTCTATGAGATGACGGTTATGCAAGCTGGTTCTTACTACAGCAATGCACGTTGTCACTTCTGGTTGATGCCCAACTTCAAGGTCAACTTCAAGACAAATCCAGGAACGTTGTTGGGGCCAGTCCTCATTTTTATCTCTTTCTCGGTCATTTTGCATGCACCAGTCTCTGTTGGCATGCTACATTCAGAAATATTTCTGACAGTCCTAGAATAATCAGAATAGACAGCCTGTATCACTGATTAAATTTCCTATTTACATTACATTTTTACAATGTGGACTCCTACATTTTCAAAAGCATTTGCCTAAATTCCATATACTAAAGATGCAACTGCACACATAGAAAAGGTGATTGCTCATGCTCTTTGCAATCTCTTCATGTTCTAGGTACGATTAGTTGGTCGGCAAATTCAGCTGCATGATTTGCGTGTGTAGTTTAGGTGCATCATTTTAAATATTTTGCTCTTTGTCTATTTTTCTTGTCACTGTCATGAAAATGTATCTACTCTCCATTTCACACAGAGGGAGGATGGATGGGACATTGAGCAAAACCTCATTATTACTGCAAGTCTCCAACAGCACAGTCAAATTTCAAATCTCTGGACTTTCCAAATTCTGAGTTCATGTACTTGGTCATGTGCTCCCTGTCAAGCGAATAGTGCTGACGGGTGAATGCACAGAACAACTAATGTCTTTCAGGTGGTTCCCAAAGCAAGGAGAAGGAACAGGATTATCCCCAAATGTTCAAGGGGGAAAGAGTACAAAAAGGAGTTATATCTGTTAGACTGAGGGAAACAGACAGATCGATACAGTTAAGCCTCCATTTTCAGAAGTGACCAGTGATTTTGGCTGCCTCCATTTTGGGGGGGTCCAACTTAAGACACCTTAAAGGGACCTGGTTGTCAGAGGATGGATGCTTCGCACTTTCTGAAAACCAAGCCCCTTTTAAGGTGTCTTCAGTTGGGCACCCAAAATCACTCATCATGAACTCAGAATTTGGAAAGTCCAGAGATTTGAAATTTGACTGTGCTGTTGGAGACTTTGAAAATGTAAGCTTAAATTGCGCTATCTGCAATAGTCATTATTGTGCAGATGACCAGACACAGAGAACGTCTCAAGTTCATCCAGTGTAATTCGAATATTCCCCAGTTACACTGAACCAAAAGCTCTTAGCTGAGCACCACAAAACACAAAGCCACAAACCTTTACAAGCTCCTGTGCTCCGTCCTGAAATATTGAATTTTAAATAGCTGCCTTTTAAAATGTAAATCAAATCGAGTCGTACATATACATGTGGGACTCTGAAAAGTGGCCCCAGCGAATAATGATGGAACCAGCGGTGGATATTTAAAACAAGCAGAACGGCCATGTATGCTCCAGAAGTGTTCCTTTCTCATATGTTTTAAAACCACTTTGATAAGCAGAGGTAAAGAGCCACCTACTTTTTATGGCAACTTATTAGAGGAAGAAAAAAATCAAGGCAATAGAACTGTCAGAGCACCATCCACTCCAACAGGCATCCTCCTACCCCAGGCCAGGGTATGGCAAGACAGTAGCATAGGAGTAAATTACTGTCTTACTCCAGTTGGCAGCTCCCTTATAATGGGAGAATTCTCAGCCGATAGGGTCAGATTCTGTGCCACATGAGTGATGTGCAATGGCTGGAACAGGAGGATGGAATCGAGCCACAAAATTGCAGTGAGATGGTGCTGTGGTTTATGTCACAAGTGATCCATCCCATCGTCCAATCCCAGCTTCTGGCAGCCAGATATTTATGGACACCCAGAGCATGGGGTTGCACCCATGACTATCTTGGCTAATAGCCATTGAGGGATCTATCCTCCAGGAACTCATCACATTCTTTTTTAACCTTGTTATACGTTTGGCCTTCCCAACCTTGCAGCAATACCGTGAAGGTTAGTGAATGACTGTTTGGTAAGCGCCTTGAGATCCTGAACTGAGAGGCACCCTACGCAGGCCAAGCCTGGTGTTTGTCACTATTATTAGATGTGGTCATTTGTGTGGTGTGGTTTGGTATCCAGAGTTTAAAAGTTAGGATGAAAACGTCTGGGGCAGCTTGAATTAAACATCGATCTTCGGCTCCCACTGCTTTCTCCACATGCTCAAATCCTTCTGGATGACTAACCATGTGCCTTGGTGCATAGCTAGGAAGTCTGTTCTACTGCATTCATTGTGATCGCTGAGTCGCTACCTTATATATCCTCTGATCTTCAGTGTTCACTCCTGGCTACTTCAGTATCTTGTCACAAAAATTAAATACATACATACATAAGACGTTTGTGCCTTGTTCATTTGATTGTGAGAGAGCATGCCTGGAATTGTCACTGAATGCTCTGGGGTGAATCCCAGCCTGAAGCAGACAGAATTCTCTGGGTAACCTTGCTGGGGTAAAGTCTGGGTGTTACCCATCAGCTGTGAGTTCGGCAGATAATGTCACAAGTGGGTGGAAGTAGGAAAGTAGGACATCTTACACTAATTCGCTATGCTTGGGTGTCAAATTCAGCCCAGGCCTAAGTCAATGGGAGCTGCTCTTACTTATACCGGGACCAAATTGGATTACATTGGCACTTTCGGTTTGCCAGTGCCTCAGTTTACAACCTTATCCCCCGAACCGGCGAAGACTTACTCATGGGCATAACTTCACCCACTGCAAATAGTCACACTGAAGACACAGGGCCTACTTCATGTTTACACTGAGGCTACTCTTCACTGCTCTGGCAGTGTAACGAAGCCTTCAAGTGGGCATAAGTAATATTTACACTGCCAGAGTGGTGCAAAGTGACCGCAGTGTAAAAGGAAATTAAGCACACAGTCCATACAGTTAAGTATATGAGGAAATCTCTGCAGGTTCTTTTATTAATGGGCTTTCCTAGGTTGTGTTTTTATTTCTGGGGGGTTTTTTTTGGTTTTTTGGTGGTGCTAGTGGAGGTGGTTTTTTAAACAAATACTAACGAAAAATGCTACCTATTTTCCATAGCCCGATCCTCAGAAATGGCTGCTGCACTTTTGCTGAAACTTTTCAAAAAACTTCAGCCTGGCAGATGGAAAACGCCGGCCAGATGGAAGTTATAAGCAAGTGAAAACAGTGAGATATAATTGAAATTCTTAGGTCTGGCTACAGTTGAGCCGGGAGGTGCGATTCCCAGCTTGTGTAGATGTGCCCACGCTCGAGCTAGCACCTAAAAATAGCTGTGTGGCCACGGCAGCACAAGAAGCAGCTTGGGGGGTATATATCAGAGGGTCAGGCGGGATTGTATTCAGCGCAGCTAAGCCGAATGGCCGTCTGTGCAACCAGATGCAATGGAAACATACTCATAGGCAACTCAAGTATAGACATTGCTCTCAGCTCTGTCGGTAATAAGAATGTTGCAGAGGATATTTCAGCGTCGCTCTTCACAAAGATCCTGATTTGGAAAGCTTGCCATGCTCAGTATTTCCTGTAGGTTTCTTCTCCACTCCTGGATTTAGGTTGGCATAATTCCATTGATCACTTCAGTGGACTTACACGCAGACAAAATAAATAGAGTGAAGAATCAGGTCCATTGTTTAATGAGAGTTCCAGGAGTGGAAGGCCCACAGTTTTAAAAGATACAAGAAGTATTCCTTGATACGTCTGAGTCCTGCTGTTATTTTTCCTTGCTAAGAATCCAGGTCACCACTGGGTAAGCAGCACATGTCTCATGATTGAATGCGCTGGAGTACTAGAACACGTTTGACAGCAGCACCATCAAAGAAGTGTGTCTACTTGTTACAGGAGACGAAGCCAGTCACTGCACCATATGCTTCAACAAGACGTGGAAGCAGAGCCAACATTAGTGAAAACACAACTCTTAACTTTTGTCATCTTGGAACATCTAAATTGCATTACTATGGAAATGAAGCTGGCAGCCCTGTGAGGCTGAAAACTTCCAGGAAATTGTGGTTTGTTTGTTTTGTTCAAATGCTCTTACTGAAATGACAGATGCTAAAGTTATAGAGAAGCGGGAACAGTCTGCACGTGTACATTCACATCGGAAATATCTCAACTAAAGGTGAAATTTTAAAGTAATTATCTCGCCTAAATAAAACGAAGCTCCCACTGTCTGGACTTACTCGGCATATATTGATCTTGCCAAAATGCACAACAATATTTACTAATTGCCATATTTTATCAAATGGGTCTCTATTGTTTACATTGCTACAGAATTTCCATGGAAACAAAAGATTTCAGCCGGGCACAGCATTACTGGAATAGTAAATAGATGGCAATGTGGGAGACTGGATGAATCAGCTTTGCGAAGCAGAGACTTTCATCTCCAGCAAAGGGTTTCTGAAAGTGATTCATTAAGTTGCCCTGTAAACAAACAGTCTCCTCCCAAGTGCCCCTTGGTGGCCTCAAGGAAGCTGTGAGAGTGGCCTCTTCACTCAGTTTCCCTCTTGAGTTCACAGCGAGTCCAGTACAAGCATGTCCTCAAGTCCCGCACAGGGTATTAACCAAAACACAGGGCAAAAGTCCCAAGCCAGAAGTCCCACAACATACTCCTTCCTCATCAATTCTGTGTTCATATTCTTTAAAAACCCAGCTCCATTCTAACCATCCCGGTGCCAGACCTGTGCTCTTTATCAGTCACCCTCTGTCCATCCATCAGGGCAGTCACCCCATCCTTTCCTTCTGGAGCACAACCCCACTCTTCCTGGTGCAAACTCTCACAGCCTCTCCCCTGGGAGCCTCTCCTGGTTCCTCTGGGACCCAGCTCCCCAACAAGGACATGTTGCTTCCCTTCCTTCATCCATCAGGCCCTTGGCTCCAGTATACAGCCAGCACGCATCTCCTGCTACTGCACCTCCTGCCTTCAGTCCTCCCCAGCACTGGCTGAGGGACACCAGCCAGCAAACCCCTGCCTGCTCTCCTGCTTTCAACGCAGGAACTGCTCTTCCTGACTACACCAGTCTGCTCTGACCCACTTAACACACGCTCAGGCCTCCTATCGCTTCCCATGTGCTGCCCCACCCTCTTAGTTGGCCCAAACAGGGAGCTCCTGGACTGGAACAGGAGAGCTGAGCCCAATTTCCTTTAGTGGGTCAGCTACCCTGTTACATGCCCACATCTCGATTGCAGCAGAGTGGAAAATGACGGCGGGGGTGGAGGAATCACAAGCACCTGTTTGAATTTTTCTCATTACTATATTTTTACTTTTTTCCTCCAATTTTGAAACTCAAAATTGTGTTGACATATTAAAATTTGAAGGAAAAAAAATAGTCAGTCAGCTTTATTCTTCCCAAAGTCATTGCCTTGTAGCCCATCTCACCTCCTCTTCGCAACCATGTAACACTCCTGACACACAGAAAAGCAAGACTAAAAAAATAAATAAATTAATGGAGATATCCTATCTCCTAGAACTAGAAGGGACCTTGAAAGGTCCAGCCCCCTGCCTTCACTAGCAGGACCAAGTACTGATTTTGCCCCAGATCCCTAAGTGGCCCCCTCAAGGATTGAATTTACAACCCTGGATTTAGCAGGCCAAAGCTCAAACCACTGAGCTATCCCTCACCCACAGCAAGAGCTTTGTCTTGACAAAGATGTGACATACTCTAAGTTACTATTTATACTACCCTGGCACTGAGACTGAGATCAGAGTTCCACTCTAAGCACCATGCAAACACACGGTCAGAGACAGTCCCTGCCCTGAATGGATTCCAAACTAAATAGAAAGAACAGAAAAAGGGTGGGAGAGGAAACAGGAACAGAGAGAAGAAGTGACCTGCCTAAAGTCTGTCCACTAGACTGCACAGCCTCAGCTCTCATTCCTGAGATTTAGCAAATAGGAAAAAGGGGAACATTAGCACTATGTGACTAGCCAGTTCTCCATGGACAGCAGTTGGAGGCCCACAGTAACAGATCACCAGTTCAGATCTGCCCCATGCTGATCATTAACAACAATTGTTACCAACCTGGTCTCTAGATGGCTGTAGACTTCCAGTCTCAGTCGCATTCTTAGTGGACAGATGTCCGCATCACAGAAGCCACTGGTCAGCCTCAACAAAGAGGTTAGAGACTGAACAGATGTGATCTCCATCCGGACCTCCTCTGGTAGGATGATCCCCTCTTCAAGTGCATTTTCAGTCCTGGTGTGTTCTGTTAAAAGTGAAATCTCCACTCAAGCATTTGATGAATCCAGTTCCTGAACTGGTATCTGTTACTGCATACATCAAATTATAAACCTGGGTCTGAACCAGTGATGTATGATCCAGTGCTCATCAAAGCATGCAATGAGAGGCCAATGTCAAAACCTGAAGTTTGACCTTCCACACAGCAACAGGCATGCAATATTAAACGACTACTAGCCCAAGAAGCATGGCTTGGGTAAACTCCTCTCAACTTCATTGTTGGAATATACTATATACTGATAGGTCTATGCTGCTCACCCAAAGTTCAGTTCAGTCACTCTCTTTACTCCTCTGTGTTTTGAAAGACGACAGGCCAATTGTTATAATCTTTGTCACCAGAATGAGGTTTATTTCCTCATATATATTCAATGAAAGACAGCCGTAATTCCATAGGTTTTAAGCTTTGCACCGTTCTAAAATTTGATTGGCTGGACATTCCAATTTTCTTTCGCAGCTGTCGCAGTAGCCAGCCAACCCAAACACCTCACACTTAAAAGGTTAAAGCAGTAGAGCATAGTTTTGTCTTTTATAGACTCTGTTAAGCATTAACAGTCCCTGTGTCTCGTTTTTATAGCCAAGAGTGCAATGAGAAGAGAAAGTGGCACAAACATGAATCTCTCCTTGTGATTGACAGTGAGTTGGTGAAGGACAGAAGCTAAAGTGGGTCAATGATGAGACCATGAAACTAATTTCTTTTGTGATATAATCCTGACTCTAAACTAGAGGAGAAATGCTAATGCATTCATCTATGTCTCTAATGTCACTGTGCTAATTTAATACATTACTGAGGAGATAAATCTCTGAATGCATCCTGCATAAATAGCATGCATTGTTATGATTTTGTTAATAAGCCATGGAAAATTAACATTGGCATTGCTAGCAGCTTCAATACATAATATGAATGTAATTTATTGTTTTGTGAAATGTAGTTCTACACACACGTTATGATATTGCACTAATTTTCCCAGACAGCCTTGAGACATTTGACAAACTAGAAATGTAATGTACTGTTCTTATCGAGTCCTTTCTCAATAAAGTCCTTCAACCCAAAGCACCAACATTTCTGAAAGATGATCAGCAATGAAGAGTTTAAACCAAATAGTTGGGGAGAGGATGAAAATTTGCTTTTCACAAAGAAATGCAAATGATCCAATCTGTGTTTGCATCACTGACGAAAGGTAAGCTTGGAAACCATGGAGCAAGGAACAAGGAAGTGTCTGACGGCACTGATTCCTACAAATATTGGTGGATGGTGCCTTTGAGGATGGGCAGCTGGTTAATGACAGGACTGATCGTACATCCAACTATCTTAGATACTTACGCAGCCACCTTTACTGTAGTATCTGGGAGCTGCAAAATCACTAATGTATTTGTCATCACAACACCGCTGTGAGGTAGGGCAGTGTTATTATCCCCATTATATTGATGGAGAACAGAGGCACAGAGCGATTAAGAGCCCAGTTTTTAAAGGTATTGAGATGCCTAATTCACACTGATTTCAAGTGTGACTTGCCCTAAGTGACTTGCCCATGGCCACACAGAAATCTGCAGTAGAGCAGGGACTGGAACTCAACTTCCCAAGTCCTAAACAACTGCCCTAACCACTGGACCATCCTTCCTTGTTGATCCCCTACAGGAGGAGAAGGGGAGGAAGCAGTTATTTATTGGATTTGGGCTGAGACACCCGCACATTCAGAGGACCATGCCTCTCCCCTTCCATTGCCAGACAAACCCAGCTCCCTCCGCCTCAGTAGGATGACGTGCTAGGAACTGTGCTAATCTATGGAGTTGTCCGAGTACCTCTGCTCATCCCATGGGTGTTTTCCACAGGAGGGAATAAAATACCAGTAAGCACCCTGTATTTCAGTCTCCCAGTTTGTGAGCTGGGGATAGTGACATTTGCCAGCCTCACAGCACTGATAGCTTTACATAGATACTGTGACAAAGCTCCGAGCTTGTAGTGGTGGGTCCCGCGCCTCCCTTTCTCAGTACAGGGGCCAAGGTCACACCCTATTGAGTTACTTTCATCACAGGCCAATAAGGGAGGTGGGAAGGTGGAAAACCCACAGTCTCTGTTGCTTCTTAGAGCTCAGTAGGCACAGTTCGGCCTTCTGCCTGGACCAAAGTCTGCTTCTCCTCAAAGGGGATCTCTGTAGAGCATGGGGGCGGGGGGAAAGGGACCCCCTCCCCATCTGGGCCCACCCTCCACTCCGGGTTCCAGCCCAGGGACCCTAATGGTAGCAGCTGATGGCGGCTTCCCCTTCACCACTGACGCTGCTTTGATTCCCTGGGCCACTTCCCCGTGGTCCCCTTTTCCCAGCTTCACCCTTACCTCAGGCCTCAGTGATGCTTCCTCTCCTCCACCTCCTTCCACCTGGGCTCCCTTGAGGGAACTGGAAGGAAAGCTTTTAAGCAGCATGAGTAGGAACTTGATTAGTTCCAGCTGTCTCCATTAGTCTAACAGCCTTAACTGACCCTTTGCCGGTTAATTGGAGTCAGGTGCCTGCATTAGCCCAATGACCTTAATTGGTTTAATTGGCAACAGATGACTTGTTTGGCTACCCAGGGAACAGGGATCTGCTCATCCTGAGGTTGATATATTTGCCTTCCGCTTCTCTTTTATAGCCTTCTGGTCTGAGTCCATCACATATCCCTTCCCCCTTGCTCAACACCCACGGGCTGAGCAACTTGGGTCATCATACAGTGCGCCCGCGACAGGCCATCTGCGTTGCCATGTCGACTTCCGGCTCTGTGCTGTATGCGGAACTGGAAGGGTTGGAGGGATAAGAACCATCTGGTCAGCCTCATTTCCTTGTTCCACTGCATCTATTGAAGAGGGGCATGGTCAGCCATGAGGACAAACTGCCTCCCTAGCAGGTAGTATCACGGTGTTTCTGTGGCCCACTTAACAGCGAGGAATTCCCTCTCGACCACCGCCTACTTCTGTTCCCTTGGGAGGAGTTTCCTACTGAGGTAGAGGATTGGGTGTTCTTCTTCTCCAACCATATGGGATAGGACAGCCCC
Source organism: Malaclemys terrapin pileata (assembly GCF_027887155.1). Classification (NCBI taxonomy): domain Eukaryota; kingdom Metazoa; phylum Chordata; order Testudines; family Emydidae; genus Malaclemys; species Malaclemys terrapin. The sequence goes on along the minus strand of NC_071509.1, from coordinate 136,082,512 downwards.
TAGTCCTACTTCAGATGCATCTGTCTGCAGGATGAACCCCTTAGTGAAGTCTTGGGCTATGAGTACAGGGTCACTGCAAAGGGCTGTCCGCAGATCTGTAAATGCTCTTTCTGCTGCGTCAGTCCAACGTATCATCTCAGGTCCCCAAGCTTGTATTAGGTCCGTCAGGGCACTTGCCCTGGTGGCAAAATGGGGGGTAAAGCATCGATAGTACCCCACTACTCCCAAAAATGCCCGGACTTGTTTCTTGCGAACCAGCTGGGGCCAGTTTTGGATGGCCTCTAGTTTACTGAGTTGGGGTTTCACTACGCCTCGCCCCACAATGTATCCCAGATATTTAGCCTCTGTTAACCCTATGGCGCACGTGGCGGGGTTTGCAGTAAGGCCAGAACGCCTTAGGATATCTAGGACAGCTTCCATCTTTTCCAGGTGGGATTCCCAGTCCGAGGTATGAATAACCACATCGTCCAGGTAGGCGGCCGCATAACTGGTATGGGGGCGCAATAGCTTATCCATGAGGCGCTGAAAGGTAGCTGTAGCCCCATGGAGACCAAACGGGAGGACTGTATATTGAAAAACACTCTCTGGCGTGGAGAAAGCGGTCTTCTCCTTTGCGTCTTCAGCAAGGGGAATCTGCCCAATACCCTTTAGTTAAGTCTAGAGGGGTCAGGAACCAGGCATTTCCCAACTGGTCCACTAACTCGTCTTCTTTGGTGTTGCCTCTCCTCTTCTCCCCCCTGAAATGACCTGGGTCTGGCTTACATAGGCCTAGAGCCCTCCCACTCCCAGCAGCCTCTGAGAGCATTCATTGGAGCCAGTTGCCTGGGAGGGGGGTATTTTGTTTTGATTCCCCCGTGTGACAGTTCACTCTGTCATGCCGTGTCGCACTCATTCTTAACCGTTGTCTCACGACTGCTCCACCACCGTAAGGACCAGCCCAGCTCCAAAATGTTAGATTGGTTCTGAGCACAGCGGTAATACTGTGCCATGCAATCTCTTGCCACATGGTGTATGAACATAAGGGCCACATGCAATGCCGTATGTGGCAACCAATTAGACAAAGGTGAGGCAGGATGCGACCATTATGAATGCCTGGTCCTCTTTCAGAGGGCTGGGCAGTTTCTACAAAAGGATAAATCATCCATTATTAACTTGAATCCATGAATGACTCAATATCTGCAGTGCTAATTACAGTTGTGGCACTATCCCTTGCACCACGAGAATTCTGTCCCTGTTTCACACAGACACGTGCACGGTTCTCACAATAAGAATCCGTCGGAGCTTTAATGCTTGCATGAAAAAAAATCTCACTTTGAATGCCAGGGGACCAGAATGATTCACGGATTCTTCTTTGGGTAGTTAAGCAGCAGGTTGCGTAGGGAAAGGCTGGCTTGGCTTTGCCGAACCAAAACAATATCCAGCCATTGGGCACATCTCTAAACGGTAGCTATTCCCCCACTGCTTAATGCAGGTATATACAATGGGATCCCCTTGTAATTGCATCACACTTTCACAGCTCAGCTTCACTGGCATTACCTCTTGCGCTATGAAGGTGCGTTGTGGGGCACTGAAAACAATATGGGATTTCTCTTCTATTTCACTATAAATGGAGTTCCTCTGATAGATGAGGTCACTATGTTGTATGTAGATTCAACTGCACAATAACAAGGCACGTGGCCAAATTCCACACTGATTTACGCCCTGCACAACCCTAATAAAGTAATCCGTGTTACATGGAAGCTAAGTCTGTACAGAACTTGGCCAACAGTGCGGCCTGTCTGATTTATTTTCAGTTCCAATACACAGCACTACCATGCCCCTTGACTGGTGTTCTGTAATGGAAATAAGAAAGATACATAACTGGGAGATTCTTCTAATCCTAATCGTTTTATTCTTCTTCTCCTAATCCTGCTCTCCAGTAAAGAGGTGTAAACCTGGAGGAACTCCATTGCCATCAGTGGAGTTACACCAGTGTAATATTGGTGTGATCAGGCAGAGAACTAGATCCAACTTGTGTTTGGAATATTTACAATTGCCCAGGTTTTCCAAAAAGGCTCTGCAGTTTTGTATGTTCTGTTTCTTCATCCAGCCGCAGCTGGGGAATCAGGCAATAAATACAATTTATTTATTTTAATACTATGCTTAGTGAAAGTATTACCAATATTTCCGACGCTTAAAAACATTCCTGAATGTATTTTACTGTGCGGCTCAGCATTTTCATAGTAATTTACAACTTTAAAAGGGTAAACTCCATTATTCTCTGTCAACCCTAGAACTGGGTAAGTGCAGAATGTTACCATATGAAGTATGATTAAATGTATTGCTGCAATCATTAGTACATATTGATTTTGTTTATAACAACCCAAAGGGAATACTAAACCTATTATGCTGGTGCTGTGGTCTCTCTCTCTCTCTCTCTCTGACAGGAACCAGACATGGCAGTGCCAGCTTTAAAATAACAATCTCGTTAGCTCTCCTGAAAGGGAGAGCTTCTGAAGAGAGAAATACAGCTCCTTTTTCTTTTAGGTTCTCATGATTACGCTACCTAGCCGTGGCATGATTTGGAGGGCATTACATCTCTTGTAGTAACCACAGCTGTGCTGCTAATTTGCCTCATTCAATGCAAAAAAACCCAAATGATTTTTCGATGGAAAATGCAATTTCTGCACAATCCAATTTCAATGTTGCGGATTTTTTTTTTTTTATTTTCTGTGGAAAAAATCAAAATGGAATATTTGGGGATCAATTTATGATCCACTGCAGCCTCACAAGGAGACACAGTTTAGCGTTCTGCTGGCTGAAAACAAAACGCTTTGATTCAGAGAGGCTGAAATGTTTCATTTCAATTCAAGATGAACGGCATTCGGGGCTGTATCAGTAGGAGTATTGCCAGCAGATCGAGGGACATGATCATTCCCCTCTATTCGACATTGGTGAGGCCTCATCTGGAGTACTGTGTCCAGTTTTGGGCCCCACACTACAAGAAGGATGTGGAAAAATTGGAAAGAGTCCAGCGGAGGGCAACAAAAATGATTAGGGGGCTGGAGCACATGACTTATGAGGAGAGGCTGAGGGAACTGGGATTGTTTAGTCTGCAGAAGAGAAGATTAAGGGGGGATTTGATAGCTGCTTTCAACTACCTGAAAGGGGGTTCCAAAGAGGATGGATCTAGACTGTTCTCAGTGGTACCAGATGACAGAACAAGGAGTAATGGTCTCAAGTTGCAGTGGGGGAGGGTTAGGTTGGATATTAGGAAAACTTTTTTCACTAAGAGGGTGGTGAAGCACTGGAATGGGTTACCTAGGGAGGTGGTGGAATCTCCTTCCTTAGAGGTTTTTAAAGTCAGGCTTGACAAAGGCCTGGCTGGGATGATTTAGGCCTGGTCTACACTAGGAGGTTATGTCGAATTTAGCAGCGTTAAATCGAATTAACCCTGCACCCGTCCACACAACGAAGCTATTTAGTTCGACATAGAGGTCTCTTAAATTTGATTTCTATACTCCTCCCCAACGAGGGGAGTAGCTCTAAATTCGACATGGCCATGTCGAATTAGGGTAGGTGTGGATGAAAATCGACGCTAATAGCTCCAGGAGCTATCGCACAGTGCACCACTCTGTTGACACTCTGGACAGCAGTCCGAGCTCAGATGCTCTAACCAGCCACCAGCCACACAGGAAAAGCCCCGGTAAAATTTGAATTCCTTTTCCTGTCTGGGCAGTTTGAATCTCATTTCCTGTTTGGATATTGTGGCGAGCTCAGCAGCACTGGCAATGATGCAGAGCTCTCCAGCAGAGGTGACCATGCAATCTCAGAATAGAAAGAGGGCCCCGGCATGGACTGATCGGGAAGTCTTGGATCTGATCGCTGTGTGGGGCGATGAGTCCATGCTTTCGGAGCTGCGATCGAAAAGACGGAATGCAAAGATCTACGAGAAGATCTCAAAAGCCATGACAGAGAGAGGATACAGCCGGGATGCAATGCAGTGCCGTGTGAAAATCAAGGAGCTGAGACAAGCATACCAGAAGACCAAAGAGTCAAACGGACGCTCCGGATCCCAGCCCCAGACATGCCATTTCTACGAGGCACTGCATTCCATCCTAGGTGCGGCCGCCACCACTACCCCACCATTGACCGTGGACTCTGACAATGGGGTATTGTCGACGGCCGCTTCCTCGGAGATGTTAGCGGACGGGGAAGATGAGGAAGGCGAGGAGGAGGACGAGGCAGTCGACAGCGCTTACAACGCTAATTTCCCAGACAGCCAGGATCTCTTCATCACCCTCACAAAGATCCCCTACCAACCATCCCCAGGCGTTAACCCGGACCCTGAATCAGGAGAAGGATCAGTCGGTAAGTGTTTTAAACATGTAAACATTTATTTTGAACAGAACAGGAATATTAACAATGGGTTTTTCATGATTTGTTTGCCCTAGGCGCTTAACGTTTTAGTCCTTGGCAGTGCAACTACTGCAAAAGAATCTAACAATGTCCGGTTTATCATGATTAGTTTGCCCTAGGCACTCTACTTTTTAGTCCTTGCCAGTGCAGCTACTGGAAAAGAAGGTCTATATGTCCGGGGATAGAGCTGAAATCCTCATGGGACATCTCCACGAAGCTCTCCTGGAGGTAATTGGAAAGCCTTTGCATGAGGTTCCTGGGGAGAGTGGCCTTATTGTGTCCTCCGTGGTAGGAAACTTTTCCTTGCCAGGCAATCATCAAGTACTCTGGGATCATTGCCTTGCAGAGCATGGCGGCATTCGGCCCTGGTTTTTGCTGGCTTTCACGCAGCATGCGTTCTTTCTTGGTCTCAGAAATTCTCAGCAGAGTGATGTCGCTCATGGTGACCTGCTTAGAATTAGGGGAATGTTACTATTGGGACTGCTTGCCTGTTCCTTTACAGAACTGTCACCGGCGGTTTATAGCCTCGCGGTGGAGGCGGGAGAGGGGCAGCATACAGGGATCTTTCCCGGGGACAGCCGCGAGGGGGTGGGACAGGGGCAGAGTTCATGCTTGCCGGATTGCCGGCAGCAGGAACTGGCCAACGAGAGGAACATTGCTTTGAACATGAAAGGAGGGCACTGCTATAATTTAAGTTTTAAGCAGCCAAAAGCCTACGGCTTACCATGTCAGCCTTCTACCCGAATTCTGTTGTCCTGCCCCGCTTGTCTGATCTCCACTGCAAGACCCCAGGCACTGAATGCGAAGGCCAAAAATTCGACCTTGTCCTGAGTGAGCATATGGTAGTGCTGTGAATGGTCTTGTTCACAGAGAAAGACTATGTTCATTGTTCACAAAAAATTATCTTTGTGAGGAATTCACTCCCTTTTTCCCATCCCACAGCTGCGACTGTCTCCCGACCTACCCTGGCATCCCCCTCGCAGAGGCTGGTGCAGATTAGGTGGAGAAAGAAAAGGACACAGGACGACATGTTCTCAGAACTTATGGGCTGCTCCCGAGCCGATGCAGCCCAGCAGACCCAGTGGAGGGAGAACATGTCGCAATACCAGCGAGCACACAGCGAACGGGAGGAGAGGTGGTGGCAGGAAGACTAGCAGGTGACTCAAACGCTGCTTGGACTAATGAGGGAGCAAACGGACACGCTCCGGCGCCTTGTGGATGTTCTGCAGGACCGGAGGCAGGAGGACAGAGCCCCGCTGCAGTCTATCTCTAACCGCCCTCCCCTGCCACAAACTCCCATACCCCCCTCACCCAAAGTCCCAAGAAGGAGGGGCGGCAGGGGCCGTGAAAACTGTCACTCCACCCCTGCAGACCGCTCAAGTACCAGAAGGCTCTCATTCCCAAAAATTTGATAAGTTCTTTCCTTCCCGCCTCACCCAAGCCCCCGTCCCAGTTTCATCCCCTAACTGTGTAGTTGCTAATAAAAGATACGTTTCTGTTAATTACTGTTTCCATCATGTTCTTTTAGGGGAGACTGTGTTTGAAGAGGTGGAAGGGGGTTGGTAATTGGAGAGGACAGTCACCTTTACCAGGGTACAGACACGGGGGCAGGTTCAGCAGAAGGTCACACACACATTGCAGTCACTAGGCACCCTGGACAGTCTGGGAGGTGGTTTTCATGTTCTGGGGGGGGGTGGGATCTGTAACCGTCCTCCACCGCCACAAAGTCACATAGCCCCCCCCCACAGAGTCCCGAAAAGGAGGGGTGGCAGGCTCGGTTGAAACAACCAGTCCACCACTGCGGACCGCTCTAGGAGCAGGAGCCTGTCATTCCTCAAGTTTAGAACCGTTCTTTCCATCACTACGCCCGCTCCCCACCACAGTCTGCGTCCCAGTTTCAACACTTTACCGCGAAATCTGTAATAAAGAAAACGGTGTTCATTAACAAAGTTCCATTTATTTTATTTTTAAACGTGTGTTGGAAGGGGGGGACGGGGTGAACAGGGTATGTAGCTGGAGAGGATAGTCAACAGTAAGTGGGTAAAGAAACGGGGCAGGTTCTGCTTCTCTTTAAACAAACTTAATAGTCACAGGTTACCCTGCTCACTGAGGAACCTAGCTTTCAAAGCCTCCCGGACGCACAGCGCGTCCCGCTGGGCTCTTCTAATCGCACGGCTGTCTGGCGGGGTGTAATCAGCAGCCAGGCGACTTGCCTCAACCTCCCACTCCACCATAAAGGTCTCCCCCTTGCTCTCACAGAGATTGTGGAGCACACAGCAAGCTGCAATAACAATGGGGATATTGATTTCGCTGAGATCAGAGCGAGTCAGTAAGCTTCTCCATCTCCCCTTGAGACGTCCAAAAGCACACTCCACCACCATTCTGCACGTGCTCAGCCGGTAGTTGAAGAGTTCTTTTTCAGTGTTCAGGGCGCCTGTATAGGGCTTCATGAGCCAGGGCATTAGCGGGTAGGCTGGGTCCCCGAGGATCACTATGGCATCTCCACATCCCCAACAGTTATTTTCTGGTCCAGGAAGTAAATACCTTCCTGCAGCCGTCTAAACAGACCAGAGTTCCTGAAAACACGAGCGTCATGAACCTTGCCCGGCCATCCTACGTTGATGTTTGTAAAACGTCCCCTATGGTCCACCAGTGCTTGCAGCACCATTGAAAAGTAGCCCTTTCGGTTAATGTACTGGCTGGCCTGGTGGTCCGGTCCCAGGATAGGGATGTGAGTTCCATCTATAGCCCCACCGCAGTTTGGGAATCCCATTGCAGCGAAGCCATCTATGATGACCTGGACGTTTCCAAGGGTCACTACCTTTGACAGCAGTAGCTCAACGATTGCGTTGGCTACTTACATCACAGCAACCCCCACCGTAGATTTGCCGACGCCAAAGTGATTCACGACTGACCGGTAGCTGTCTGGCATTGCAAGCTTCCAGAGGGCTATGGCCACTCGCTTCTGGACAGTCAGGGCTGCTCGCATCCGGGTGTCCTTGCGCTTCAGGGCAGGGGACAGCAACTCACAAAGTTCCAGGAAAGTTCCCTTCCGCATCCGAAAGTTTCGCAGCCACTGTGATTCATCCCAGACCTGCAGCACTATGTGGTCCCACCAGTCGGTGCTTGTTTCACATGCCCAGAATCGCCGTTCCACAGCATCAACATGACCCATTGCCACCATGATGTTCACAGCGCGGGGTCCCGTGCTTTGTGAGAGGTCTGTGCCCCTCTCAGACTTAATGTCCTCACCGCGCTGCCATAGCCTCCTCGCCCGATTTCTCAGCATCTGACTCTGGAAAAGGTGGATGATAAGGTGCGAGGTGTTGACAACGGCCATAACTGCAGTGATGATCACAGCGGGCTCCATGCTCGCAGTGCTGTGGCGTCCGCGCTGTCACTGACCTGAAAAGTGCGCGAACTGATTGCCCGCCGGCGCTCTCAGGGAGGGAGGGCGGGAGTGACGGTTGGATGACGACAGTTACCCAAAACCACCCTCGACACACTTTTTTTCCCCAGCAGGCATTGGGGGCTCGACCCAGAATTCCAATGGGCAGTGGGGACTGCAGGAACTGTGGGATAGCTGCCCACAGTGCACCGCTTCCAATGTCGACGCTTGCCCCGTTAGTGTGGACTCACAAAGTCAAATTACTGTCCTTAGTGTGGATACACACGTTCAACTTTGTAATATCGATTCCACATATTCGATTTAAGTACAATCGAACTACTCTCGCAGTGTAGACATACCCTTAGTTGGGAATCAGTCCTGCTTTGAGCAGGGGGTTGGACTAGATGACCTTCTGAGGTCCCTTCCAATCCTGATATTCTATGATTCTATGATTTTACGTCCAAACGGAATCTTTTCAGAACTTTTTTTGTTTGTTCTGCAAAAAATGTCAATAGGTCAATAGGTCCCAATTAGGATGAAAACAAATGTTGAAATATTGGAATTTCCCACAGGGAATTTCAACTTTCTCTCAGCTTTAGTTATTAGTGCTGCTGATTGAGAAATGGAAATATTTTCCATGACGAATGTCAGAAAGACATGAAAAGTTGTTGAATTCAAAATTTCCCACAGCATGTTTTGATTTTTTTTAATTTAAAGGAATTTCAATTATATTTAAATTTTAAAGACCGAGCACCTGGACTCAAGTGATTATGGAAGAATCTCAGCTTTGATTTTAGAGAAAAAGAGAATTTCTATTCTTGGTGACTGCAGAGAAAAGCTTGAAAATGTGACACCTGAAGGCCCAAAAACTAGAAGGGAAATAAAAAGAGCCTTAAATGTATTTATTTAAATCTCCCAATTTTTCAGCTAATCTCATGACTGTGGGGAGCATGACATTTGAATGTTTTGGGGTGATATTGCTGGTACCCCAACATTTCAAACTCTCTTAGGCGCTATCTGACATTACGGTTGACAACTGTCTAGTCACACAAACCCAAACACCCTTGCCCAGCTCCTGCCCTGCCCCTTCCCTGAAACCCTGCCCCTGCCCCACCCCTTCTCCAGGGCCCCACCCCCCACTCACACCAGCCCCCCTCCCTCCATCGTTTGCTCTCCCCCACCCTCACTCACTTTCACTGGGCTGGGGCAGGAGGTTGGGGTGTGGAGGGGGTGCAGGCTCTGGACTGGGGCCGAGGGGTTTGGAGTATGGGAGGGGGCTCCTGGCTGAGTCTGGGGCAGGGGTGCTGGAAGGGGTCCAGGGTGCAGGCTCCGGGAGGTAGTTTGGGTGCAGGAGGGGCTCGGGCTGGGGCTTGGGGTTAGGGTGTGGAAGGGGGTGAGGGTGGCGCTTACCGCTGGCGGCTCCTGGAAGTAGCCAACATGTCCCTCTAGCTCCTAGACTCAGGGGCGGCCAGGTGGCTCTGCGCACTGCCTCCATCTGCAGGCACTGCCCCCACAGCTCCCATTGGCTGCAGTTCCCGGCCAATGGAAGCTGCGCAGTCGGCGCTCAGAGGGGGGCAGTGTGCAGAGACCCCCAGGCCGCCCCTGTGCCTAGGAGGCCAGAGGGACATGCTAGTCGCTTCTGGGAAGCGCACGGAGGCAGGGCAGGTAGGGACTTTTAGCGGCCTATTAAAATCTCCCAGATTGGTTTCAGTAGCCACCAGGAGATTGATTCTGATTCCGGGAGACTCCCAGCCAATCCAGGAGGGTTGACAACCCTATCTGACCTCCACAATGTTAGTATCCCCATTGTACAGACGAAGCACAGAACAATCACATGATTTGCCTGAGGCCACGCAGGAAGTTTGTGGCAGAGCTGGGAACTGAACCTTGGTTTCCAGAGTCCCAACCCAGCCCACTAACCACTGGCTATCCTACCTCTCCTTACATATAAGCAGCCCCCCCCCCCCAAAGAGCATCACATTTGGATGGGCCGTAGCTGTCTGCGGCGAAATCACCTTTCATTGAGCCACTGTTCCCAAACTCACCTTGAACCACATTAGCAGTTTCTACCAGCCGTGACCTGAAGACGGAATGTGCACGAGGAAGCAGTATCCCTTTTTTAATCTGCCAAGGCTTTCTGACCCCATGTTAAAAAAAAAAACTCATTTAATCGGCTCCCAACCTGCCATCAGGTACAACCAGTGTAAATTCCCCTTCATAAAAGTTTCATCAGAGCGTTGGGCTTGCTGACCTCTTTTTAGACGGAGAAATTACAGGCTGGGAAAATTGGGTAGCAATCATGTATGATTGATAGGTTTGTGGTGGATGGCCTTCATGTAAAAAAGCTCTGTATTAAATGACCTTTGCAACTATTTCATCCTCTATCCTGCAAGCGTTTTTTTTTTTTTTTAACTTCATGTTGTGTGAAGAAAAATTATTATTGATTGGTTTTGTTTTGTTTACTGCATCCTCCAGCTGCGGACCCTCTGGTGGCCGCTACTGGACTAGAATACATCTGCTTTCAGAGCAGGGTACAACAGGCTCCTTTTTTGCCAGCCAGGTTTTTTTCTGAACAGATCTCAGGCGCGGTCCTTTCGTCTGGAGGTTTCTGACACCTGAGTTGTAGCAGACGTTTGTCTGATCGGCGCTGTCTTATCGGAGGCCACAGCAATGGAAACACTAGGTTACTGGAGAAATACAAACCAGCACACCGCTGAAAAAGGAGAACAGGAATTTCAGAGCAGAAGTGATGCTGTCACTTCTGCTCCTGTCGTAAAGACGAAGCTAGAGGAACAGAACTCTGGACAGCAGCAGAGGAGGGTGACAGAGAAGGATGAGATCGATTGTGGGTATTTATTTACTATTGCCCTGTACCTGCTCTAGTCGTTTACACCAATGCAAAGTGGGTGTGAAGTGCAACCATTCTCCTTTGGTAGCATTTGACATTCACTTAGCACTGGTGAAAGTGACTATGCAGGGCAGACAAAATACGAACCCAGCCCTCTGTCAGGTGGCATGATGCCCCAGTGTTGTGTCTTTGCTCTGTCCACAAGATACAGGAGATGAAGGAACCACACAGGCATGGTGGGGACCAAATAACACTGTTTATTAGACATGTGTAACGTGCAAGGCTTGGCTACCTACATACACTGCTGCTTGGGCAGGGTTTGGGAGGTTTCGGAAAGACAGAACACTGTAAGGGCCAAAAACCATTTAAAGGGATACTACCTATTCGTACACAGCTTCTTGCATCACAAAGAGATGTTAATTCGAAATGTGTTTCACTTGCTTTAGATGTAGTGGGTCGATATTATGCACTCAGGCTGCTTAATATTCTGCCTTAGGTCATGTTTGTCTGGTGCTCCATGGAGCTGTTTATTACACAGATGCTTCTGCAAAGTTATTGTGTTTTGTGGGCCTAACCTCACAAGGTGGATGTGGCAGTGCCTGTAGGAAACTGAAATTGTTGCCTTACCACAATGCTGGTTTTCAGCACATGTGAAGGCCTCTGTTTGCGCTGCTGTTTTTGTTTTTTTGGGGGGGGTCTCTTCTTCTTTGCCTTTTTGTTAGCTGCAGCAGCTCAGCAGGGAACAGACTTTACTGGTCAGTTGCTCAGGTTCTAAAAGGAAATGCACCACAGCTAACAACACAGCATTCCTCCTGAGATTTAACTGACGACATGTTCAGTTAAACAGAACTTGTAAGAGTATTTGAAATGTCACCCAAAATATTACACAGACGTGAGCAATTACTTTCCATTGGAACGGTCTCCATGCTCGTGAGGAGGAGGAAGGTGTGGTGTTATTTGTTTCTATTACAGTAATGCTTTGAGACAAATCAGGATCAGGGCCACGTACAAATAAAGACAGCTTTGACACCGAACAGCTTACATTCTAAACAGAGATAAGGCAGACAAGTAGGCAGGACAATGGAGACCAGGAAGTGGGCAAACAAATGCAGTAGCAATTAAGGTTACATAGATCAGCTAAGGGCAAGATTTTTTATAGGCACAAGTGGCAATTACACACCTAACTCCCACTGAAAGTCAATGGGAGTTGGGCGCCTAACTGCTATTTGTGTCTTTAAAAATGTCCCTCCAAGCAGACAATTCAGAAGCCAGAAATTTCCCCTCTCCCTTTTTAAATAACCGAGCAAGAGCTATTGAAGAATCCTTCTCTGATCTTCTCAGCCAGGACTACCCACGTCTCATGGCCCCACTAGCTAGCTTCCATTCCTGTCTGCAGAAGCTATAAAGATGCAGAGTAGCTGGTTCCGGCCTTTGAGGAGGAATCGAAAACCTATTGTTGGGACCAACTCTCAGGATCAGGATAATCATAAAATGTCAGCGCTGGTGGAGAGTTATTTGACTCACTGAGTTTGTGACAGCAAGTACGCTGGCTGCATGCCTCTGCTCAGAAAACAACATCAGACACCTGGATAATCCATCTTTCAGAAGACCTTTATTTCCCATCCGTCTTACTGAATGTATTTACTTTTTTTCCTCCTCCCTGTCAGTCTTCCCTTATGCACAGCCGCCAACAGCCGGACACACGAAATACCTCATGAAGCCAGTAAGCAGTTTTGCCACTTACTGCTCTCCACCTGCCATCCCATAGCCGCTAATTAAAGCCTCCATCAATTAGTGCACTCGTGACAGCTAAATGAAGCCATTTACAAATACCAGTGATACGGAGCACACAGTCTCCCTAGAAAGGGTAATGACGACCCATAAACGCTGATGTCCTGCTGCCAGCCCGCGCATGGGAGAGATCATCCGGCAAAACACGCCTCGCCATTTTCAGTCTGCAAGTGCGGCTGCTGTCAAGCTTCGCTCAGAGAAAATCACGCCTGTGACCTAGAAAGCACTAAAGGAAATTGGTGCCTGCGTGCAAGTCTCCACCATGCCACTTTGGCTTTGGAGCTGCCACTTTATGATCTCTCTCCCTAGCCCTAGTCACTGCTGGCTGTTGGAAAGAGGGAAAGGAAGGATGGTCCAAGGGTTAGGGGCCTGGCCCGCAACCAGGGTTTAGTTCCTGCTGTGCCTCGTGCTTCTTGTGTCACCTTGGGCAAATCACACAGGTCATCAGTGGGCGTCTCTGGCCCTTTGTGCCTCAGTTCCCATCTGTGAACCGGGATGATGGTGCTTCCTTACATCGAAGAGGTGTTGTGAGGCGCCCACATACTACAACGGGGTTGGCAAACTACAGCCCGCGGGACGCTTCCAGCCCATGAGATGTTTTTATCCGGCCCCCAAGCTCCCGCTGGGGAGCGGGTTCGGGGGCTTACCGAACTCCGCCTGTTGCTCCAGCCAGGGAGCGGGGTTGGGGGCTTGCCGCGCTCCGCCCGGCACTCCAGCCAGGGAGCAGGGTTGGGAGCTTGCCGCGCTCTGCTGGGCACTCCAGCCGGGGTGCGGTGTCGGGGGCTTGCCGCGCTCTGCCCGGCGCTCCAGCCAGGGAGCGGGGTCAGGGGCTTGCCGCACTCCAGCACTCCAGCCGGGGAATGGGTTTGGGGGCTTGCTGCGCTCCGCCCAGCGCCCAGCCGGGGAGCGGGGTCGGGGGCTTGCCTCGCTCCGCCCGTTGCTCCAGCCAGGGGCCACAGCTGCTCCCGTCCCAGCTCAGGTGCCTCTGGACATGGCACAGCTGCCTTGGTGTCCCACTGCCAGCAGGGCCCCTGCGAGTCCCTGGTACTGCCCCCGTAGAGCCGCCCGAGCACCACACCTTAGGAGTCCTCTCGCCCCACCGCAATAACATCCCTGACTACAGACAGACTTTTAATGAACGCAACCGTGCAAACAGACCTCAAAGTACAACAGTCAGAACGTTTCTGCGGGGAGGCTGGGGCATAACGTTACAGGTGAGTTTACACCTGCCTCTGCCTCTTCTTGTCCACATGGGCTCCGGGATCGTCGCGATGGCTCAGAACTGGCAGGGGCACTGACGCCCAACAAATCCAGGCCAGAGAGAGGGCCTGGTTTTTTCACACTGCTGCCAGCTTGTAAAGCAGCCCTTGGAAATAAGGGCAGCCGTTAAGATTTTCTTTTCCCTTTCAAAACTGAGCACTGCAAAAAAAAAAGGAAGAAAAGTGGACAGTGAGTGTCAGGTTTTCAACAAAGAATGGAATACAAAATATTGTTTTCACAGACGTGAAACTTGAAGGCCGTATGCCTGATTTGTCAGGAGAGCATCGCGGTGTTCAAGGAGTACTGAGGAAAGGGCAAGAAAAGCTCCCAAATATCCGCAAGGTGAGACACTCGCCACCAACTTAAAAGCTGAGCAAAATATTTGTGTGGGAAAAGCTACAGTTCAGGAAGCTACTACAAAGGCAAGTTATGTTCTGGTGTTTAAAACTGCTAAACAAAATAAGCCTTTTGCTGAAGGGGAGTTTTTGAAAGAATGCATGAGTGATGTTGCTGGCATGCTGTGCCCGGAATACCAAAACACATTTGAGAACATTAGTTTGTCACAAAGAACTGGTACTCGCTGGGTAGACGTGATTGATGAACATTTGGCTTCTGAGTTGAACAAGAAAGCACAGGGCTTTACGTTGTTTTCGTTAGCTCTCGATGACAGCACTGACATTAAGGACACAGCACAGTTACTGATCTTTGTCAGAGGAATTGACGACAAATTTGAAATCACAGAGCAACTTTTATCAGTGGAATCAATGAAAGGCATAACTAAGGGATTGGATTTATACGAGAGGGTGTCTGGCTGCCTTGAACATCTTAAGCTCCCCTGAAGTAAACTGGCAAATGTAATCACAGATGGATCGCCAAATTTAACTGGGAAAACCATAGGACTTCTAAAAAGAATTCAGGACAAAGTAAAAGAAGACGACTGATAAAGAGGTGATTTTTCTGCATTGCATTATACATCAGGAGGCCCTCTGCAAAAATATCTTGGACATTGATCATGTTGTTCACACGGTAGTGAAAATAGTGAACTACATAAGAGCGAAGGCACTTAATCGTCGGCAATTCATTTCCCTTCTTGAAGACACTGACGCCGAACACCAGGACTGACTTTATCATACAAATGTCCGCTGGCTCGGCCTAGGGAAGGTATTGCAGCAAGTGTGGGAGCTCAGAGATGAAATTTGCACTTTTCTGGAGATGCAGGGGAAAGAAAATGATTTCCCTGAATTAAAAAATTCAAACTGGGTGTGCGACCTCGCTTTAGGTGTGGAAATCTTGGCACATTTAAATGAACTTAATGTAAAGCTGCAAGGAAAGAATGTGTTTGTACACAAATTGTATTCTCATGTGACAGCTTTCAAAGCCAAGTTAGTCTTGTTTTCAAAACAAGTTAAGGACAAAGTGTCGCTCACATTCCAACACTGAAATACTCGGAAGTGTCACCAGAGCAGACAGAAAAGTACAGCAAAATTTTGAGTGACTTGCACGGAGAATTTTCTCGTCGATTCTCTGACTTTGAGAAGACAGAGAAGACACTGGAGCTAGTGTCATGCCCACTGTCATTTGACCACGAGAAATCCCCACAAGAATTGCAACTGGAGCTCATTGATCTCCAGTGCGATTCCACCTTGAAGGAAAAGTACAATTCAGAAAAACTGGACGAGTTTTATGCCTCCTTGAGTGAAACAAAGGTCCCAAATATCCGCAAGGTGGCATAGAAAATCCTTGTTTTGTTCGGCTCCACCTATGTGAGCAAAAAAACATTTTCCCTGCTGAATTACAACAAATCTCACTACAGCTCCCAGTTAACTGACCAGCATCTCAGCTCGGTAGTGCGGATTTCCACAAGGAAAATGACACCAGACTTTGATGCCCTTGTAAAGAAGGGTGACTGGCTGCATTGTTCACATTAATCAAAGAGGGCGTGGAAAGGGGTTACATTTGGTTTAATTATTGTAATACATTGTTATGATGGTCTATTTATAATAGTAAGTAAGGTTTTATGTTTATTTCCACTAAAATGTATCTTTATTAAATAGAGTTTATTTGAATATCTCTGAATTGTTAATTTCGTGAGCGTTCATGGCCCACCATACAATTTCCATACCCGGATGCGGCCCTCAGGCCGAAACATTTGCCCACCCCTGTACTACAGTCATGGAACTATGTTTCTGGAAGTGTGACTAATGCAGAACAAGCATTGAAGGCTTGCAGATGTGCATTACTGGTCACTGTGCAGAGGCGACTACTGCAGTTACACACCGTGGTTTTTGTGGCTAATACACTAGTGTCAAGGCTGATTCCCCACTCTCGCACTCCAAGTGCAGAAGATGGGGGCCCGCAAGGATTCTAAAAATTAATACTGGCCAAGGTTACAGCTTCTTTCTGACCTTGGACTGGTAAATGCTGCCACCACCCCAAGTGCAGAACCCCGTTAAGAGCCCAGGAAGGCGCACTTGGGAATTCCTTCCTCTGGGGTACCCTCAAGCCCTTTCACCCCCCTCCAGGGAAGAGCTGAGAAAGAAAACAAAGGAAATCAGCTGTTGCCACCAGCTAATTTAAACAACATGCACAAACCTCTTAGACACAAAAAATCCAATTCTGCTCTTAAAAAAGGTAAATTTTATTAATTAAAAAAAAAAAAGAAAAATACATTTGGGAACTCAAGCTATTGCTACATTTAAAAAAAAACAACTACAAGGATTAAGCACCAAGAATAGCTTTTCTGAGGTCCAGCTCAAAGGTTACAAGCAAAACAAAAAGGACCTGGGGTTAGCACAGAGGAATCCACAAGCCATAAAGGAATAAAAGAGATAAACCTAATCGTATCTTCCTAGACATTTCCTGATCTACTTCCATATCTGGGGTTTTAAATGATTAGTTTCTAGGTATGGTACTGATGGGTTTTCATACCTGGCCCAAGCTTCTTACAGCAATGCTGCTCTGTCTGTCTCTCCCCAGAGAACAACCACAGACAGACAAAAGGGGAGTTCTAGCCTTCCCTTTAGCTCTTTTGGCCAGGTGCCTACTCACTTCCTTTTATCTATGCATAGCAGTGAGACTTTTTAACCCTTTACAGGTAGAGCAATTAGAGAACAGCTACTAAGAGGGATTTTATAGCTACTGGCTGGCTGGGTGTCTATAAACGGGAGCTCCCCCTCCCCCCGTTTCATTTATCACAACTAGATATGCAGCGATGCATACTTGACTGTTTAAAGAGACAGACAGTCACCAAGCAGTATTCCGATTGACTGTCACTGCAGGATAAAGGCCAGAGTCTGATATACTAATCAGTGTGAGTCAGTGTCTACTCCACTGAAGTGAGTGAGATCCCTCCTGGAATAAAGGGCTACTCAGTGTGAGTATGGTTATCACCAGCTCCCTCTGGAACCTGATGGTGCAGAACAGAGCTGGACTCATGGGCTTCCAGTCTGCTTAGGGTGTGATTTGAGTGTTAATGGTGTGAGAGACCACCTTCCATTCTACACCTTTGCAATGCAGCAAGATAAAGCAGGAAGCTCTATCTTCCTGGGACCGAACCCTGAGGCATAACTCGCTCTTCACATCGCTTTCATGCCAGTGTATTTCCATTGAAGTCCACTGTCTTCAGTGGGGCTGCTCCTATTTTAGAACAGGGTGAGAGGAGGATCGGGCCCGTGATTGACCGAAGGACTCTCGTGTGAGCCTTTGGAAGTGGAATTTGCCCCCCATGTGGCAGTCTAATCAGAGCCCCAGTCTAGCGGCCTCAAGAGAACAATTTAGGCCTTGATGCTGCATGATGATCGGCCTGGGTCGACTTTTACACCTGCCCTGTCATAAAGGAGAAAGAGGGCACTTACTGAAGTGAATTTGTCCCCTCCCTCGGTTGCCTTCTCAGATCTACACTCACCCTCCCTCCTTCCCTCCACTATGGGGATGTAGCCGGAGTTGGAGAGGTCCTCAGTGGAGGGATGGAGGTTTTTATGGAATGCCGGAAGAGCGGGGAACGTGAGCATTCCCCCAACTGCTACCCGATTTGAAATGGGTCCAGCCCCACATTGCAGGGTGCATAGTGGCACAACGAGGAGCTGAAGACTCAAGTGCATTCTGAAAGCTAACGCTGCTTTAGTTAGCGCCTCTTTATGCACCCTCCCCGTCCCAGGATGGAAAATCAACTACCTAGTCACCCTGGAGACAGTCACTACACGGGCCCTTAGTGAAAATTTGATGCAAAAAAGGCTTCATTTAAAACTCTAGTTTTTCACGGCTGCTGTAATAATTGTTTAAAGTGACGAGCTTTCAGAAAACAGCCCTTCCAAGCTCATTGATTGTTTCTTGCCTGCAGATAATCCTGAGTTAGGACTTTCATTGATTTATGTTAGGTTTAAAAGCTTGCTTCTCTTGAGTTATTCCAATACATTTCAGGCCAGGCAATTCATTCATTTTTTTTAAAAAACCCTATGTAATGTATAGGAGATTTCCAGTGCTTCACACAGGGGCTTAGCAATGAATCTCGTTGAAATATGTTTTAATTCCAGCATATTTCACATATCAAATTGTTCTGGCATTAGCAGCTGTAGTAGCCAAGTGAAGTTAAATATATTTGAGTCTGCCTTATACGTTGATGTGTCAGAAACCTTTTGTCTCTTTGGCAGCATTTAGCTGTCTGCTATGAAAGTCCTACTTCAACGTGGTCAGACATTCTCCATGAGCTTTTATGGTGCTTTGAGACATAAGCTTTACACAGTGTGGCAATGCAAGAAATAATGGGTTAATTATTTCACATATACGCCTGGTCTAAGTTGAAATACATACGACTAACACTTTGCCTATTGGCTAAAAATGCCTATAATAAATGAAAGGTGATAGATTGGTGCAACTCATTACAGCCTGCGTCTGAAGTTAGCTCGAAAACAGAATTACTGCTTGCTTAGGTTAGACTGATTTTCTGACCTCCATCGCTACTTGGAAATGCTTCTTTTGTTTTATAAAAGCTGAGGGTGCTATTTTCAAAGGTGGGTGCCTAATGTTTGGCACCTCAGATCCATATTTAGGCACTTAAATGAGTTTGGATTACAGATGACAAATTTCAGGCACTCAAGTTTGAAAATGCTGACTCCGCGTTTGACTAAGGACATCTTAACTGTGTGCTTCATGATTGGTCAGGCCTTAGATAGCTATTCATCAACATTGTCAGACCTGATGGGAAGAGTAAGACTGTCTCTAGGACTACATCATAGTCCATGAGTTCTCAGCCTGCTACGCTCAACCCCCATGCCCTTCCCATATTGCCACAGAGGAAGGGGTCCCAGCTGGATGGGAGCAGTGTTCCCAGAGGAGACTCTTGCTATGGGAAAGGAGATTTCAGTACAGGTCTGTCTCATCTTACGCGGGGGTTCCGTTCCGCGGTTAGCACGTAAAGCGAAAACTGCGTATAGTCAAAATTACATTGAGTTTAATGGTGGGCAGAATCGCCCGCTCTACAGGTACAGTATTAAAATTGTTATTTTTCTCTTTTTTGTTTTTTTTTTTGTTTGTTTTTGCCGACCGCATAAAGCTGAAATCGCGCATGTATAAGACCTGTATAGAAAAGGTTGAAGGACACCATGATGATTCTCTTGGAAAAGACTATTACATTTCCCATGATGCATCAGAACAACCAGGATTTGGAAGTATGGTTTCAAGTATCAGAGGGGTAGCCATGTTAGTCTGGATCTGTAAAAAGCAACAAAGAGTCCTGTGGCACTTTATAGACTAACAGACATATTGGAGCATAAGCTTTCATGGGTCAATACCCACTTCATCAGATGCATGTAGTGGAAATTTCCAGAGTCGGGTATAAATATGCAGGCAAGAATCAGTCTAGAGATAACGAGGTTAGTTCAATCAGGGAGGATGAGGCCCTCTTCTAGCAGTTGAGGTGTGAACACCAAGGGAGGAGAAACTGCTTTTATAGTTGGCTAGCCATTCACAGTCTTTGTTTAATCCTGAGCTGATGGTGTCAAATTTGCAAATGAACTGGAGCTCAGCAGTTTCTCTTTGGAGTCTGGTCCTGAAGTTTTTTTGCTGTAAGATGGCTACCTTTAAATCTGCTATTGTGTGGCCAGGGAGGTTGAAGTGTTCTCCTACAGGTTTTTGTAGATTGCCATTCCTAATATCTGACTTGGGTCCATTTATCCTTTTACATGGGGACTGTCCAGTTTGGCCGATGTACATGGCAGAGGGGCATTGCTGGCACATGATGGCATATATAACATTGGTGGATGTGCAGGTGAATGAACCGGAAGTATGGTTGGTGTCCTTCCACAAAGGTGAGATTAGTCTGCACAATGTCATAACAATTAAAAAAGTGACAGCAGGATAGGGGCGGTGTGGCTCTACTCCTGCTGCTCCTTACCATGCTTAAAATGTAAAGAGCTATTTCCTCTTTGTTCAAATACTAATCAGATCACTATGTGGAATACGGTGCCAGTTCTGCGGTAAACACCTACTGCTCATCCCAAAGCAAATCCATAAGCATGCCACAGATCCATTGCCATTGTTTGTACCTCCCCAGCTTGCCATGGTCAAGGAAGGGGAACAGGCTGCATGAGCTGATGCCAGAAAGGAGAACAAGACAATGATCTTGCCCTTATCGGCCTGACCAGTGGGGATCACCCTGGCGGGGTACATGGAGAGGGAAGCTCCTATAATGTCCCCTTACATAATGCACATGGACACATAAGCAGAGGAGATGAGGGACATTCCTTATGCTCTTCCTGCCTCTCCCTTTCTCTCCTCCTCCCCACACAAGTGCCTCACACCCCTGGCCCCCAATTTACTGTGCAATCGACCAAGTTTGAGCGGTGCAAAAGCAGAAGCATTTATTGTCACCGTTTTGTTTTGGGTATTTTGCCCCCCCCCCCTGAAATTTTGCTTTAGCGTGAAATTCTGGGGTTGGGGCGGGAAAATTAGGTTTTGCTTTACAATATGCAAAGAAAACAAATTGATTTAAATTGCCTGGCTTGTGAAAGTTTGGGTCAAAGAATAAAGCAGCTACCTTTGTGTCGTGTAGGCAAAGACAGAGAAGGAGAGGGAGAGAGACTTGCTTCTCAGATGTCCCAGAGTTCTCTACATTCCACATAAATTTGATGCACCCTCACTTCTATTGCTGAAAATAACTTACATCAGTAATAAATAACCATTAAACAGGGGTGTCAGAGATAGGATTGCCAACTCTGATTGGCTGTATTCCTGGAGGTTTCATCACATGACATAACCTTATAATTAAAGATTCATCTTTAATTCCTGGAGGCTCCAGGACAATCCTGGTGGGTTGGGAACTCTAATCAGAGAGTGTTACTTACGTCCAAACAGTGAATCCCACAGCGTTCTACCATTTCCCGCAGGAATCATTTTTGGGGTCCCTTATTCTGGCTCTTTGTCACATATTGCATCCCATATATGGGCAGTGGGAGGATGGGAGGTGTGGAAATCTCTCATGCCACTGGATACCACTGCTGATATCTTCTTCTTCCTGTTCTGGTGTCTTACCGCAGCAGGAGTACTCACATATGCATTCCTTTACACATATGGTGACAGGTGATCTCTTGAACCCACGTACCTTCCCAGGTGTCCACATAAGAAGGACAGTGAATCTGTCAGCTTTTGCCTCAAGGGAACCGGGTTGAATTCCACCATACATGCAAGCTGGGCAGTCCTAGAGATCGCGGCCTGTCACAGGGTCCACACATGGCTAGGGCACCTCCACCTGGCCGCTCTGGGGATTAGCGCCTTTCAGAGCCAATGCCCCCTTCTGCCGCTTGTTCGCACACCCTGCCGCCTCTTTCTCTAGCTGAGACTCAGAGCACTGTCTCTTTGTGGCTTGGCCCTCTGGCCAGGTCACTATATTCCTCCCCTTCTGGGGTAGCAAAGTCCTATGGGACAACCTCCCCAGGGAATCTTCTGCTCCACTGCCTAGTCTGTGCCACCTCCCCAGTGGCTGGGCCTGCCCTCCACTGCAGGTTCTAGTGCAGGGCCGTTTGCGTTCTCCCAGATCCTGTTGCTTTTTCCCTTCTAGTTCCCCCCTCTCTGGGATTACCAGTCCAAAACTCCTTCCCCCCCAGGGAGTAACTGCAGGTTACTTCACTCCATAGCCCCCAAACATGCCTCCTTTCCCCCAGGGAGTGATGGCAGGCTACTTCCCCTGCAGCCCCTTTCTGCTGCCAGCTTCCTGGCTTTAGATCAGCCCTGCCTGTTCCTTCTGAGCTAGGCTCCATCAATCAGTCTTTCAACCCTGACTCTCCCACATGTGCAGCCTATCAGGTTATTTAACCTAATTTAATCTGTTCTGCCTATTGTGGGGTGGACACCCCATCACATGGCTCTTTGTCTGTGGTGGTCTTGAGAGGGTATTGTTCCTCTAGTCTATTTGGAGTCTCATACTATGCCCTTCACTGCAAGGGCCACTGCATGGCATCAGGGAGCTGTAGAAAGCCACTTCTTGCGGCTACTGGCTGACAGGGTTTGCTTTCTAGGGAAACCCCGGAACTCAGGCCCATTGGGAAATTGCAAGCAGCAAAGGCTGTATTTCAAAATTGTTACACATTGTGTTTCATACAGCTGCTGATTGGCTCATGCACAACTACCGGGAATGCAAGCAAACCCTGATTTGCACATGCTTGTGGGTATTTGTGCACACAAATTGAGATCTGTGTGTGCACTCTGGAATTTGCCTACACATGAACTGGACACACATAAAATGTGTGTGCGGAGCTGTGCTCCCACGTTTGAAAAGTCAGCTGTTGGCTCTTTCCAATTGGCTCAGAGCAAGCATCGGAAAAACTCATCCAAATGGCTTTCATTGTTTATCCCGACCACATGGGGAAGGCCCAGCCACTCAGTGAACCGGAATAAATAGCATGTGATGTCCAAGAAATGACCAATTAATAGTAACCTTATCCCAGGCTTCCCAATTGTGCAAATAAATAATAATAACTAAAAAATAAAATTAAAAGGTAGCATCCAACTTCAATAAACAGTTAAGTTGACAAGAAATATTTTATACAAAACTTTGTGTCAGAAACTTGACAACACAAAAGCAGATACCTATTTTATGTTTCCAATATCATTTTAAATATTGTGCCCAAATTTATTTTAAAAAGGGATGTGGAGAAGGGGAAGGAAGACAATGAGGAAGAGCA
This sequence comes from Malaclemys terrapin pileata, assembly GCF_027887155.1. Lineage (NCBI taxonomy): Eukaryota > Metazoa > Chordata > Testudines > Emydidae > Malaclemys > Malaclemys terrapin. The sequence goes on along the minus strand of NC_071509.1, from coordinate 136,059,651 downwards.
AGAAGGTTTCTACATTTATCCAGAAATAGCGTGCCTTATTAGAATGAATTTTGGGGTGTAATAAATTATATAACTTCCTGCAAAAACTCAAAAGTGTACAGTTCTAGCGTTTGGTGTTGTCATAGCAATACCTTAGTTACTCCATCATTGTACAGATGACAACATTGCCTTGTTTTCTAATGTTAAGATTGTGACAGCTGCTCCAAAAATTTTGTTTTCATCTACTTTTTTCCACATAAAATTTCATTTTTCAGTGGAAATTCAAATAATGAAAATTTTCAGTCAAAACCCAAAATATTTTGTCCAAAAAACTGTTTTGATGTGGAAATACTGTTGCAATGCCTCATGGGAGTTGTAGTTCAGGTGCCTCAAGCTCCCCCTCACCTCTAAAAGCTAGGCTCCCTGAACAGACTACATCTTCTATGAGGCACCAAGGTTCTCCCTCTTGGAGAAGGGAGCTGGTGTATCATAGGAGTTCCTAGCCATGGTGCAGGGGAAACGTAGCCTGGCAGAGGAGCCCATAGAAGAGAATGGGAACATGAGGCAATGAAAATACAGCTCCCGGAAGGCACCCCAACAGCCTTTCCAAATCAACATATTTCAAATTTCAGCTGAAATATTTTGGCTTTCAGGCAGTACTTTTTGTAAAACAATTTGTTTAATCTAAAACCCACTCATCTGTCAAGAAACAGTTTGGATGGAAATTTTTCAGCCAGCCCCCGTCACTGCCATGACTCAATTTTGCCTCGTTTTTAAATGGCTTTTCTAACAGCCTGGTATATAGCCCAATGAAGTCAATGGAAAGACTCCCATTGACTTCATTGGCCTCACAGTGGGCCCTGTGCCTACAGAAAGTACCAAAGGAAAAAAAGTCAGAGAATGTAAGAAAAATACCCTCTGGCAGATCCTGAGCCGATCGTCTTTCCTGTGTTTTCTATTACAAACTGCCACACAGGAGGGAGTGGAAGGTTAATTGCACACTGTGAGTTTCACACGGTATTGAAAAGCCCTGAAGTATTTTCTGTGGTGTTACTTCTGGTCTATTATTTACACTGAGAACTGCAGAATCAAGCCAGTGGGTACGGGCTTTTATTTTATGCTACATGCCGTGTACCCCCGTGATGCTCTCTTTCTGTCACACTCACCATGCTATGCTTACGGGCCTTTGCAGTGTTTCTATTCCAAGGCTTCCGGATGAAATGAAATGAAGTCAGCAGATGATCTGACTGATGCGCGCACACACAGAGACCACATTAGGGCGCTGGATAAACGTGCATGGGTAATAAATGCTATGTTGCTACAGCTGAATTATAAACACCTTTAAAGCAGCACGTTCCCCCCTTGAATTCCACATGCTCCTGGTGCTAGCTGGAAGTACTGTTATTGAGTTTTGTCTCTGATTTGGCTATGGCAATCTGTAATCAATGGCTGTTCACAGCAATATGCAGAGACATAATTTTTAGTTAATGTGATGGTGATGACTGGAAAGGAGCGTGGAGGCGCTTCAGCTTGTGAAGTAGAGATGGAAAACTGCTGGCTGCAGGAGAAAGCCCTGCTACAGGTCAGGAGGTGAAGGTAACGTGCCGACACTACGTGTCCATGTCTAGCACTACAGCTGAATTATCCGGGTAGCCTGGCTGCACACCTGTGCAAGGGAGTGAGGGTTTGTAAGAAATCCCCTTTTTGTCCGACACAGGCTGCCTGTATTGCCAGTGTGCATCAGGGCAGGGCAGCCACCTACAGGGCACACAAGTGGGCAGGGAGCGGGCAGGCAGCAGGGGATCACAGTTCATTTCCCTCCCTATTCTCAGGCAGCGCTACCACCCTGTCTCTTACTCAAATGCTGATCTAGGCTCAGCATGATTTCACTGCAAGTCTCGTGATATTTGGTGTTCTTTGTGAACCCCCAGCTCCTGGAATCATATGAATATGGGAGAATCTCAAATTTTATGTTTTTTAAGTAAGTTTCTAGCCATCGTGGCTGCAGAGACAAGTTGGAAATGGGAAGCAGGAACACCTTAAAGGCTCAAAAAACAAAAGGCAAGTAAAAAGAACCCCAACTTTATTATTTGAAAAGTAATCTCATGATTGTGGGGTGTGTGACTCATGATTTTTGAACGCTTGGCATTGGCAGTACTGATTCAGCCCCCATGTATCCCTGCTGCATTTCTGAATCATGGGACTGGCAACATCAAGTGTTTAAAAATCATGAGTCAGGCCCTAAAAAAATAAAAACATGGCATTGGCTTACAAATAATGAGATTTTTTAAAAATTAACTAATACATTTGGAGTTTGTCTTTGGGGTTGAAATTTTCAATCTTTTCTCAGCAACCACAAAGGCTAGAGTCTCATGCAATCACAAGACTCCCGAAGCTGGGGCTTTAAGAAAAAATACCAAATATCACAAGCGTCATGATAAAATCATAGAATCATAGGACTGGAAGGGACCTTGAGAGGGCATTTATTCCAGTTTCCTGCACTCATAGGCGCCAACTTTCTCCAGCGCCGGTGGGTGCCCGCACCCCACTGACCCTTTCCCCGACCCTGGCCCACCCGACTCCACCCCATCCCCGCCCCCATTCCAACCCCATCCCCAAAGTCCCCACCCTGCCCCTATTGGATCCCTTCCCCAAATCTCCGCCCCGGCCCTGCCTCTTCCCCCAGCGTGTTGTGTTCCCATCCTTCCCCCTCCCTCCCTGCCCCGCAAATCAGCTGTGTCGTAGTGCAAGCGCTGGGAGGGAGGAGGGAGAAGCAGGACGCAGTGGTGTGCTTGCGGAGGAGGCAGAGGTGAGCTGGAGCAGGGGGGTGAGGCAGGGCCATGGGGAGCGGCCGCTGGGTGCTGAGCACCCACCAATTTTTTTCCGTGGGTGCTCCAGCCCCAGAGCACCCACAGAGTCGGCGCCTATGTCTGCACTCGTGGCAGGACGAAGTATTATCTAGACCATCCCTGACAGATGTTTGTCTAACCTGCTCTTAATAATCTCCAATGATGGAGATTCCACTGCCTCCCCAGGTAATTTATTCCAGTTCTTAACCACCCTCAGAGAAGTTTTTCCTAATCCAACCTAAACCACCCTTGCTGCAATTTAAGGCCATTGCTTCTTGTCCTATCCTCAGAGGTTAAAGGGAACATTTTTTCTCCCTCCTCCTTGTAACAACCTCTTATGTACTTGAAAACTGTTATGTCCCTTGTGTGTCTTGTCTTCTCCAGACTAAACAAACCCAATTTTTTCAATCTTCCCTCATAGGTCATGTTTTCTAGACCTTTAATCATTTTTGTTGCTCTTCTTTGGACTTTCTCCAATTTGTCCACATCTTTCCTGAAATGTGGCGCCCAGAACTGGACACAATACTCCAGTTGAGGCCTAATCAGCACTGAGCAGAGCGGAAGAATTACTTCTCAAGTCTTGCTTACAACACTCCTGCTAATACATCCCACAATGATGTTCACCTTTTTTGCAACAGTGTTACACTGCTGATTCATATTGAGCTTGTGGTCCACTATGACCCCCAGATCCTTTTCTGCAGTACTCCTTCCTAGGCAGTCATTTTCCATTTGCGTATCTTAAATCGACACCCCCCACCCCCCCTTAGTGTAGACCTAGCCTGAGTTACACCAATGGAGTCTGTTACATTTTCTCTCTCTGTTGTCAACACTGCTTCCAGATTTGCCTCCATTCCACATGTCCATATTCTGTCCAGTTTGTACCACATTTGGGGCTGCGGTAATTTTCTCTACCTACTCCTTTCCATCTGTACTGAAATCGTCAGACTAACTGGACCATACAGAAAGCAACTCCGGCAGAGAGTGTTAGAACAGAGTGGAAGCAAGAAGCAATTTTGCCTGCTAAAGGCAGTCCATCATGTAGCCTTCCTCCCAATTTCACAAACATATTTTTTCCCCACTCTGGACACAGAGTTTCATGTTGTGAAGGGTGATGAAGAGACAGGTTTCAACTGGATGACCTTGAAATAAATGACTTTTGTAAAGTATAGTGAGAACTGGTAGCAGAACTTTCCTTTGAATTATACTAAAGTTCTTCCCTGGTTTGCTTTGTTTTTCTTTCCATTTAGGTCTTGCTAGCGGTCTCTCTCTCCCTACCCACACCCTCAAGTCTCACCATAATTTTCTGTGAAATCCTAGCAATAGTTAAGATGGAACTGGGCAAAAAGAAGAAGAAAGGGAGCAGGGGGGAAGAGAGAGAGCATCATAAGACTTAGCTTTTCCCTGTGACACCACAGGATGAGAGATAGTCTGACTCTCCATTTTGGGAAAGAGTATTTCTATCAGAAGAACAAGGTGACATAGCCTTTCATAAGGAGGATGATCTAAGGGCTGGTCTTCACTACAGGGAGATTGATGCTGCTGCAATAGATGCAGCGGGTGTCAATTTAGCGGGTCTAGCAAAGACCCGCTAAATCGACAGCAGAGCGCTCTCTGGTCGACTCTGGTACTCCACCTCCCCGAGTAAGGGAAGTCAACTGGAGAACGTCTCCCATCAACGCAGCGCAGTGAAGACACCAGGGTAAGTCGACCTAAGCTATGTATTCACATAGCTGGAATAGCGTAACTTAGGTCAACTTGCCCCAGTAGTGAAGACAAGCACATAGACGGTGGGATGTGGTCAGCATTCAGCACCAGCCAGAGAACTGAATGTAAATCAACCTTATTTTCCATTAACATTATGCCTTTAGGGTCAGATTTTCAGAAGTCGGCTCCATTTTCTGCTTGCAAGTGGTGGAAATGAGACTTGTGCATGCAAACTTGCAACTGCGATTCAAGCCATTTAGATGTCTAAATACCGGATTAGCTAGCACTTTTAGGTAGCTGGGACCTAACTGGTAAAGTCATACATTGCACCAGAAATGGTGGAAGGCTAAAACCAGGCTGAAGGTCAGGCCCTTATTTATTTATTTACATGTGTCACCCCAAATCATATGTCAGTCTCAATTTAGTGTCTGAATACTATGGAGACAGGAAACTTGGAAATTCATGTGATAAGACTCATAATTCCACCTTTACTAGTATACAATACCAACTATCACTAGCAGCTACATAGCCTCATATACAGCATGCAAAGTCCGTAACTAAACTATATATATGTCCTTATCAAACATGGGTTTTTTTTAAAGTCATTCGCTTTCACATAAAGGGAGTGCACTGATAATGGTTAGAAACTGAGACTTGTTTTATACTGGCTGTATACAGTGTTGCCAACTCTCACAATTTTATCCCAACTATCACGACATCTGATGTTGTTCTTAAAGCCCCAGCTGCTGGAATCTTGAGATGACATGAGAATCTCCGCTTCCATTTTAAAAAAGAAACTTCTAGCTATCACAGTGGTGGAGCAAGCTTGAAAAGATGACCCCTAGAGGATCTAAACCCAGAAGGTAAATAAAAAGAACCCAAAATTATTATTTTAAAAAAATAAGTCATTTTTAAGCCAATCTCATGATTTTGGGGAACCTGACTTAAGATGTTTGGAAACTCACGGTTGGAAATACTATTATTATGGGCTAAATTGTGCCAAGGATTTCTAGGTTGAATTTGTCACTGGACAAAATGGGTAGGCTGTGTTCTTCTTATTAAGACACGGCTTGCATTCATCACTTACATTCCTTTTATTTAAACATTGCGTGGCTAACTTACCAACAACCAGAGACCTTTGCTAGCTGCAGCCCATGCCGCCCTGAATGCCGGAGTCCAGAGTCCCACCCTCTGAGATGGAGTGTGACCTTTGGCCTCTGCAGCCACACCCACATCCTTACTGACCAATCACAGCTGCTCCGCCTCTCCCCTGTTTCCCCACCCACTTGCATCACAAGTGGGAGTAGATGCAACTAGCCTTTGCTCTTCACTCGTGATGGAGTTGTTGACACTCACCTCCCGTCAGCCTAGCCTCTATACTCCACTGGTTAAATTTCAAACAGGGCATGTTTGTGTCTTCTCCTATGCTGCCCCAATTGGGAGGTGCTCCCCAAAAATATCCACAAAAGCTACCTCATTTATCCATCTTCAGAAGCAGAAGGGCTGCCCTCTCCCTTTCCCCTGAGCATGGAAGAGTAGAGGTTGTGCCAATCTAGCCCTTAAAAAACAACAACAGTGATATGGATATTTACAAATCAGAACATTTGTGGCAGGGAAGTTTTAGCATCTCCAGTGGTGTATAACTGTGTGCAGGTCCACAACTGCCTTCTTGTCTCAAATGAGGAAAAAGGCTGCATTTATTTTGTACATATCTGTGGGGGGGTTTGAGGACAGCACATTTTCCTGCCTTGCTATATATTCCATGACTGTGGAATAAAAAATAATTTGCTGTTCGTCAACCGAAGTTGTCTTTCTCTCTCTCTCTCCCTCCCCCTACCCCCCACCATTGATTAATTCTGAATAATCAATTGACATTTGGCACGGTCTTATTTATAATAATTCAAGTCAGCAGCAACGTAATTTAGAAACTGGCTACTAGGCATGTGCTGGTAATGAATCGAATCCATGTATAATTCAAATTCTTAGACTAAAAAATTACATTTAAATAATGTTAAGGTGGTGACAACCTGACAAAAGCCAGCAAATGCGATATAAAAACGTCTGCTCCCTCTTGCGGCTGAGGAGGAGACATGATGCTATGAGCTGGGATCAATACTTGCTGGCTTATGAGTGCTTGCATTGCAGTCTCTGCATCTCACATGCACAGCACCCTCAGATGTGCGGGTGTGCGATACTATCTTTGGGTTGGACTGTAATATTAAGCATAACTCTGAGCTAAGGCAGGAGTATGAATTTCTCCACTCCAGCTCCAGGAAGTACTGTGCCTTAGAGACACTCCTCTGACTCACAGTTCCTCACTTCCTTTCTCCTCACTCCAAGTGCTGGAGGGCAGTAATTTGCAATTCCCATTTATTAGCAGCAAATGACAGTAGTTCCACACCGTTAAGCTCGGTCCATTGCCCGCCATCCCTGACCATTCCCCACCTACTGGCTCTGAAGAAGAGGGAAATGGTTGCACACCACCTGCTATCTCCTACCTTCTCAGACCCCAGGCCCAGATAGCCCAGAGAAGGGCTCAGAATTAGCCTCAAGTTTCAGTCTTTCCCATTGGGAGCCATGCGCATTCATCCATGGAGAATATTTTTCAGGTATTTAAAAGGGTGTCATAAGGAGGAGGGAGAAAACTTGTTCACCTTAGCCTCTAAGGATAGAACAAGAAGCAATGGGCTTAAACTGCAGCAAGGGAGGTCTAGGTTGGACATTAGGAAAAAGTTCCTAACTGTCAGGGTGGTTAAATACTGGAATAAATTGCCTAGGGAGGTTGTGGAATCTCCATCTCTGGAGATATTTAAGAGTAGGTTAGATAAATGTCTATCAGGGGTGGTCTAGACAGTATTTGGTCCTGCCATGTGGGCAGAGGACTGGACTCGATGACCTCTCGAGGTCCCTTCCAGTCCTAGAATCTATGAATCAATGAATATTTGTCCCCTAGTGTTAAATTTGTGAACACAATTGGTTTCAGGTGTGGGTGCAGGGGAAATTATAGTGATCTTGTACGACACCTAAAAAAAACCCAATTTATAACTGGTTGTAAAATCATGTGCCCCAACATTTCCTCCAGAAGCTGCCTTCCTCTCGCATGCACATTCACTTTGTCTTGTGCAAGCCCATTTCCGACGCAGCTATTCACGCATTTTAATGGGGCCATATTGATCTGATGTTAAGGAGTGGATTTTCATTTTTATCCAGCAGATCATTCTGCCTGGTAAGGAGCCCATACAGTTTAGTGTGTAAATCTCGCCCACTTTTCTGGCTTACTGAGCTGATACAGGAGTTATGGCATGTTTATCCAGCTGCCGCGTGCAAGCAAGAAGGGCTGCAGCCCTCAGAAATTCTCCTCCGGAGCTTCTGCTAGCTTGGAAGCTGCCTGGAGCTGTGACCTGTGGTGACTACGGAAGCACATCCTCTTTCCCATTATGCATCTGTGATGGGCCATGCCCCCATTCACGGACAGCAAGCCGAACAAGTGTCCCTGCACTCAGGCAGTGCCGGTCAGAGCATGCGCTACTTGGAGAAGGGGAGCTTAAAACAGTGACGCTAACCCCAGGGGAGGAGTCTGCCCAAGAGAAGAGGCTGCTAGAGAACTCAGTCACCAGAGGAGCCCAGCCCAAGGCACTGACCAGCCTTCCCTTCTCCTCCCCCTGTTTAGGGCAGACACTGAAGCCCGGAGAGGGGCTCTGGATTGCTGCTCTCCGTCTGTGCCCTGTAGCTGGACCTGAGGAGCAGCACCAGGGACTGGAGGTCAGTGGAGTCAGAAAGGACCCCAGGACTGAGCTGACCCCCACAGGGAACTGCCCCAGGAGTGGGAGTTCTGGAGGGGAACCAGGCACGAGTTGTAAAAAGATGACAGACAAGCCCAGTCCACAAGCCGTCTGACTACAGAATCCTGTGCCATCCCACATCCTGGGATGGAGTCCTAGGCCAAGCTGATTGGCCCCCACAGAATCTTGCTCCAGAAGCGGCCTGGGAATTGTGGGCAATTCCATCATGAGCATCTAATGGCTGATGTGATGCTGCTCAAGTGGACACAGCAAAGCACACGCAGAGCCTAGGATGAAATCGATTGTGAGTCAAAGCAGTGACTCTGAAAAAGACTGGGAAGGAGAGGTGCATAATCAGCTGAACGTGAGATCTCAGAGCAACGCCGTGACCAAAAGAGCTAATGCCATCCTGGGATGCAAAACCAGGGGAATCTCAAGCAGGGGTGCAGAAGTTACTTTACTTGTGCATTTGGCACTGGTGCGACTGCTGCAGGAATCCCGTGTCCAGCTCTGGTGCCCACAATTCAAGAAGGAGGTTGATAAATTGAAGAGGGTTCAGAGAAGAGCCATGAGAATGATTAAAGGATTAGAAAACCTGCCTTATAGTGACAGAATCCAGGAGCTCAGTCTATTTAGCTTACCAAAGAGACAGTTAAGGGGTGACTTCATCACAGTCTGTAAGTATGTACACGGGGAACCAATATTTAATATTGGTCTCTTCAGCCTAGCAGAGAAAGGTATTACATGATCCAATGGCTGGAAGTTGAAGCTAGATAAATTCAGACTGGAAATAAGGTGTAAATGTTTAAAGGTCAGAGTAATTAACCATTGGATCAATTTACCAAGGGTCATGGTGAATTCTTCATCACTGGCCATTTTTAAATCAGGATGGGATGGTTTTCTAAAAGATCTGCTCTAGGAATTATTTGGGGGAAATTCTATGGTTCTCTGGCCTGTGTTATACAGGAGGTCAGACTCAGTTATCTCAATGGTCCCTGCTGGCCTTGGAATCTATGAATCTAGAGCATTGTAAATAATAGATTTTGTGGCAATTCCAAAAAATTGAAGGCTGTGGGGCAGGTCAACCCAAATATGAAATGTTTCAAAATTTTTGACAACTCAAAGTAAAAAGAAAATTTGTTTGGGGGTCAAATAAAACTAGGTTCGACGGGGACAGGTGAGCAAAGCCCACAGGTAAGTGGGGAACATGGAGACCGGGGAGATGGGTCGGAAACGAGAGGGAGTGTGGGCTATATTGGCAGAGAGAAAGGAGAGTCAGGACAAAACTGGGAGGAAAGATCAAACCAGTATCTTAGATGCCTATATACAAATGCGAGAAGTATGGGGAATAAGCAGGAAGAACTGGAAGTGCTAATAAATAAATACAACTATGACATTGTTGGCATCACTGAAACTTGGTGGGATAATACACATGATTGGAATGTTGGTGTGGATGGGTACAGCTTGCTCAGGAAGGATAGACAGGGGAAAAAGGGAGGAGGTGTTGCCTTATATATTAAAAATGTACACACTTGGACTGAGGTAGAGATGGACATAGGAGACGGAAGTGTTGAGAGTCTCTGGGTTAGGCTTAAAGGGGCAAAAAACAAGGGAGATGTCATGCTAGGAGTCTACTACAGGCCACCTAACCAGGTGGAAGAGGTGGATGAGGCTTTTTTCAAGCAACTAACAAAATCATCCAAAGCCCAAGATTTGGTGGTGATGGGGGACTTCAACTATCCGGATATATGTTGGGAAAATAACACAGCGGGGCACAGACTATCCAACAAATTCTTGGACTGCATTGGAGACAACTTTTTATTTCAGAAGGTTGAAAAAGCTACTAGGGGGGAAGCTGTTCTAGACTTGATTTTAACAAATAGGGAGGAACTCGTTGAGAATGTGAAAGTAGAAGGCAGCCTGGGTGAAAGTGATCATGAAATCATAGAGTTTGCAATTCTAAGGAAGGGTAGAAGGGAGAACAGCAAAATAGAGACAATGGATTTCAGGAAGGCAGATTTTGGGAAGCTCAGAGAGCTGATAGGTAAGGTCCCATGGGAATCAAGACTGAGGGGGAAAACAACTGAGGAGAGTTGGCAGTTTTTCAAAGGGACACTATTAAGGGCCCAAAAGCAAGCTATTCCGCTGGTTAGGAAAGATAGAAAATGTGGCAAAAGACCACCTTGGCTTAACCACGAGATCTTGCACGATCTAAAAAATAAAAAGGAGTCATATAAAAAATGGAAACTAGGACAGATTACAAAGGATGAATATAGGCAAACTACACAGGAATTCAGGGGCAAGATTAGAAAGGCAAAGGCACAAAATGAGCTCAAACTAGCTACGGGAATAAAAGGAAACAAGAAGACTTTTTATCAATACATTAGAAGCAAGAGGAAGACCAAAGACAGGGTAGGCCCACTGCTTAGTGAAGAGGGAGAAACAGTAACAGGAAACTTGGAAATGGCAGAGATGCTTAATGACTTCTTTGTTTCGGTCTCCACCGAGAAGTCTGAAGGAATGCCTAACATAGTGAATGCTAATGGGAAGGGGGTAGGTTTAGCGGATAAAATAAAAAAAGAACAAGTTAAAAATCACTTAGAAAAGTTAGATGCCTGCAAGTCACCTGGGCCTGATGAAATTCATCCTAGAATACTCAAGGAGCTAATAGAGGAGGTATCTGAGCCTCTAGCTATTATCTTTGGAAAGTCATGGGAGACGGGAGAGATTCCAGAAGACTGGAAAAGGGCAAATATAGTGCCCATCTATAAAAAGGGAAATAAAAACAACCCAGGTAACTACAGACCAGTTAGTTTAACTTCTGTGCCAGGGAAGATAATGGAGCAAGTAATTAAGGAAATCATCTGCAAACACTTGGAAGGTGGTAAGGTGATAGGGAACAGCCAGCATGGATTTGTGAAGAACAAATCATGTCAAACCAATCTGATAGCTTTCTTTGATAGGATAACGAGCCTTGTGGATAAGGGTGAAGCGGTGGATGTGGTATACCTAGACTTTAGTAAGGCATTTGATACGGTCTCGCATGATATTCTTATCGATAAACTAGGCAAATACAAATTAGATGGGGCTACTATAAGGTGGGTGCATAACTGGCTGGATAACCGTACTCAGACAGTTGTTATTAATGGTTCCCAATCCTGCTGGAAAGGCGTAACGAGTGGGGTTCCGCAGGGGTCTGTTTTGGGACCGGCTCTGTTCAATATCTTCATCAACGACTTAGATATTGGCATAGAAAGTACGCTTATTAAGTTTGCGGATGATACCAAACTGGGAGGGATTGCAACTACTTTGGAGGACAGGGTCATAATTCAAAATGATCTGGACAAATTGGAGAAATGGGCTGAGGTAAACAGGATGAAGTTTAACAAAGACAAATGCAAAGTGCTCCACTTAGGAAGGAAAAATCAATTTCACACATACAGAATGGGAAAAGACTGTCTAGGAAGGAGTACGGCAGAAAGGGATCTAGGGGTTATAGTGGACCACAAGCTAAATATGAGTCAACAGTGTGATGCTGTTGCAAAAAAAGCAAACATGATTCTGGGATGCATTAACAGGTGTGTTGTGAGCAAGACACGAGAAGTCATTCTTCCGCTCTACTCTGCTCTGGTTAGGCCTCAGCTGGAGTATTGTGTCCAGTTCTGGGCACCGCATTTTAAAAAAGATGTGGAGAAATTGGAAAGGGTCCAAAGAAGAGCAACAAGAATGATTAAAGGTCTTGAGAACATGACCTATGAAGGAAGGCTGAAAGAACTGGGTTTGTTTAGTTTGGAAAAGAGAAGACTGAGAGGGGACATGATAGCAGTTTTCAGGTATCTAAAAGGGTGTCATAAGGAGGAGGGAGAGAACTTGTTCACCTTAGCCTCTAAGGATAGAACCAGAAACAATGGGTTTAAACTGCAGCAAGGGAGGTCTAGGTTGGACATTAGGAAAAAGTTCCTAACTGTCAGGGTGGTTAAACACTGGAACAAATTGCCTAGGGAGGTTGTGGAATCTCCGTCTCTGGAGATATTTAAGAGTAGGTTAGATAAATGTCTATCAGGGATGGTCTAGACAGTATTTGGTCCTGCCATGCGAGCAGGGGACTGGACTTGATGACCTCTCGAGGTCCCTTCCAGACCTATAATCTATGAATCTATGAATCTATGAATCCTGTTTTGATTTCAAGCTCTTTGCCTTGAACTGTTTTGGTCAATCCAAATCTGCATTTTTCCCTGGAAAAAAAGCTTTTATCAAAAAATCCTCCCCTAGTTCTACTTGTGAGGACCCTGATCAGAAGTGACACTGGTCACTGGTCTACAACTGGCAGTTAAATATTAATCCTTGTTAAAAACTGTTTATATAGAGAGAAAGGTGGAGTGAAGGTGTGAGGATAAATGCATTGTTTCTTTAAATCTGCAGCAAGAATTGGGGACAGGGGAAAGTTGCCAGGCAGAAGCCGACAACAGCTGAGGAACTTTAAGGATAATTGTGTTTATTTTATACAAATAAAGTTCCTTGTTCGGAGTTAGAAGAAATTGACTGATTCTTTGTCATTGTCACATGACCAACTCTTACAGAATGTATATTCTCTCTTTGTTGCACTTTGGTGAACATTAAGCCTCCAGATACACAGGCAATGCACTGCTGTAGGCCCGACTGGCCCTGCACTCAGCTTTAGTGCCCGGCTCAGAGTTGGTGAAGGCATGATTCCAACATGGAGAGTCAAGGTCCACTTCTATTGCCAGACAAACATTATAGTTCACCTATTTTTGCTTTTAAACGTCTCGCATTTGCACATAAACATTTACAGGGTTTGTGGTGTGTAGTTTCAAGGAATAGGGTAGTGTCCCTTTAAATAGCTTGTGAGTCCTCTAGTGGTGCTCACCATACTTTGTGATTTAGAAGCCACCAGAACCCAACCACAGGGGCAGTGTATATGTAGCTAGGTCTCTTGTGATGTATATATTCTGTAAATACAGTTATTTGGAACCTGTCTGGTTCCTTCAGGTCATGTGTGCTGTGTAAAGAGCAAAAGGTACATGTGAACCAATGGATTCTCACCAGTCCCAGCGAGTTTGGCAAATGATCACTGAGGTTTCTTGGCCCTCTGGCTAAGCCCCAAATCCCACAGCTCTAAATGTCACCCAGGCATTGCCTGGTGGGCCAGGATGACCTGACTACCTCAGACACAGTGGGGTGAGAAAGGACACCAGAGAGAATGTAGGAGTACTTATAAAAGGAGTGCATCAGTAATTAGTCTGTCATCATCTACCCCCAAAGTATTTAGTCCCATTTCCCTAGAGTTCTCGTACTTCTCAGGCAAGTCCAAAGTTTCCTAGGGAAGCAGGTACCAACCTGTGCCCAACTCTCCCTGAGTTCAGTACCTTTTCCCCAAGGTGACTGCCACTCCTCCTACTGCTTTCTGGAACAGTTTTTCCCCTTGGCACTCCTTCAGTCTTCTGGGTGTGGGTCTTTGTATTCCCATTCCCTCTCCAGGATGACCTAGGTCTGGCTTATGTAGACCCCAGCCCCCTCCCACTCCCAGCAGCTCTGAGAGGAGTAGTTAATTGGAATCAGGTGTTTGGGTATTTTGTTTTTCTCCCCACATTGTGTTTTGGGACTTGGGAGGGTTCACCAAGTGCCTATTTTTCTTTAACTCCTCCATCAGACCCCTTTCTAATGGAGCAAAATTTTCTTCTGTGACCTTTCTCTTTGCTGCCCCAGTTCATTTGTATTTTGTTTCCCACTCATAACCAGACACAGCGACACCTTTGCATCTCATGATTTCACCTAGTAGTCTGATATAGAAGTTGTCTAGGAAAAAGGGAAAGAAATGAGTCACGCGGGACTGAGATGGACAGTTGCCCATCACAATGGGCATGGAGTGATTGCAACTCAATTGACCACTTCTACATCAGGCAGATAGGCCAGCAATCCTTGGTGGTCAATTGTAGCTGACTTTATTCGTGGGAGAGCACTAGCCCATGCCAGACTTGCCAACTATTGGAATGATTTTCAGGTAGTTAAACACATTGGTATTAATGGCAGAAAATGTTCCTGTACATGATTATTTGTTTACCCTAAACCCATTCCAACAAACTATTATTTCTCTAAACTGAAACCACAGGGGGTGCTAAAAAACAGGCACACTATGTTTTAGTGGGACTAAATATCTAACAGTTCATTAAACCTGTCACGCAGCAGCACCAGAGAAATGCAACAGCCTGTCTCAGCAGAAGCGATCCCTTCCAGCAATGTCAGCAAAGGGTCCTGAGTCTAACAGGGCAGCTGTGGCTGTCCAGCCAATGTCATCAGTGCTCAAAAGACCAGGTGGTTACAATGAGTTCAGATAGGTACCCAAAGACGTGGATGCTTCTCTACAGCTTAGCTGAACCTTGGGAGCTTGCAAAATTTGGCTTATACGTGCACAAGAACAATTTTGGGTGAGGTTTTCAGAACTTCCAACTTCTAGCCAGACCAGAAAAAAGGCAAGAAAGTAATCAAGGTCTCACTGCTGAAACCAAGATATACAAAAATAGGAGCCCAAAGCTAGGCTCCTAGGTCCAGATCCTCAAAGGTATTTAAGTGTCTAACTGCCATTGATTTCAGTGGGAATTAGGTGCCTAAACACCTATAAGGGTCTGGGACCTAAATCTTATTTAGGCTCCCAAATAAGGGACCTGACTTTCAAAAGTGCTTCACATCCAGTAACTCCCACTGAAGGCAGTGGTGCTTAGCACTTTTGAAAAGCCATGTTACTTACACAGGTTCCAAAATATGGACTGAGGAGCTACTTTTAGGCTCCTAGGGTGAGATTTTTCAAACCCATGTAGGGGATTTGAATACTCACTTCCCACAGGGACGGGGCATCCAAATCCCTTAGGCCCCTGTGAAAAGCCCAGCCCTATTTTTGAAAATCTTGGCCTGAAGGTCTAAAATCCTGGGAGGGCCCAAACCTATGAGGAGCTGATTGAGACAGCCAGCATCTTGGCCCAGACCTGGAGTCCTCCAGAGCTAAAAGCACCAGTCTCTAAATCATGGGTTCTCTAGGCAGGGCGGTAACAGGCTCTCATCCTCTGTTGACAGGGCTTAGGCCTGGTCTACACTAGGCGTTTATGTCGAAGTTAGCGCCGTTACATCGAATTAACCCTGCACCCGTCCACACCGCGAAGGTATTTAGTTCGACATAGAGGTCTCTTTAATTCGACTTCTGTACTCCTCCCCGACGAGGGGAGTAGCGCTAAATTCGACATGGCCATGTCGAATTAGGCTAGGTGTGGATGGAAATCGACGCTAATAGCTCCGGGAGCTATCCCACAGTGCACCACTCTGTTGACGCTCTGGACAGCAGTACGAGCTCGGATGCTCTGAACTGCCACACAGGAAAAGCCCCGGGAAAATTTGAATTTGAATTCCTTTTCCTGTCTGGCCAGTTTGAATCTCATTTCCTGTCTGGACATCGTGGCGAGCTCAGCAGCACTGGCAACGATGCAGAGCTCTCCAGCAGTGATGGCCGTGCAATCTCAGAATAGAAAGAGGGCCCCAGCATGGACTGATCGGGAAGTCTTGGATCTCATCGCTGTGTGGGGCGATGAGTCCGTGCTTTCCGAGCTGCGATCCAAAAGACGGAATGCAAAGATCTACGAGAAGATCTCTAAAGACATGGCAGAGAGAGGATACAGCCGGGATGTAACGCAGTGCCGCGTGAAAATCAAGGAGCTGAGACAAGGCTACCAGAAGACCAAAGAGGCAAACGGACGCTCCGGATCCCATCCCCAGACATCCCGTTTCTACGAGGCACTGCATTCCATCCTCGGTGCGGCCGCCACCACTACCCCACCAGTGACCGTGGACTCTGAGGATGGGATAGTGTCCACGGCTGGATCCTCGGACATGTTAGCGGACGGGGAAGATGAGGAAGGAGATGAGGAGGACGAGGCAGTCGACAGCGCTCACAATGCTGATTTCCCCGACAGCCAGGATCTCTTCATCACCCTTACAGAGATCCCCTACCAACCCTCCCCAGCCGTTACCCCGGACACAGAATCTGGGGAAGGATCAGCCAGTAAGTGTTGTAAAAATCTAAACATTTATTTGTAACAGAACAGGAATATTAACAATTTAAAAAATGGGTTTCTCATGATTAGTTTGATTAGCTTAACGGTTCAGTCATGGGCAGTGCAACTATTGAAAAAAAATCTAGCAATGTCCGGTTTTGCATGATTGTCCTGCCCAAGCCGCTCTACTGGTTAGTCACTGCTACAGCAGCTACAGTAAAATGCGGTCTATATGTCCGGGGATGGAGCAGAAATCCTCCTGTGACATCTCGAGGAAGCTCTCCTGGAGGTAATTGGAAATCCGCTGCATTAGGTTCTTGGGGAGAGCGGCCTTATTGGGTCCTCCGTAGTAGGACACGTTGCCACGCCACGAGACTATCAAGTACTCTGGAATCATTGCTCTGCACAGCATGGCGGCATACGGCCCTGGTCTTTGCAGGCTTTCCCGGAGCATTCTCTCTTTCTCGCTGTCAGAGATCCTCATGAGGGTGATGTCGCTCATGATGACCTGCTTTGAATGAGGTAGGGGAATGTTAGTGTTGGGACTGCTTTGCCGTTCCTTTACAGAACTGTAACCGCTGGTTTGCAGCCACGCGGTGGAGGCGGGAGAGGGGCAGCCAAAAGGGATCGTTCCCGGGGACAGCCGCGAGGGTGTGGGACAGGAGCAGACTTCCTGCTTGCCGAATTGCTGGCAGCAGGGACCGACATTGATTTCAATGTGAAATGAGGCCATTGCTAATATTAAAGTTTTAAGCTGCCACAAGTCTACGGCTTACCATGTCTGCCTGCAACAGAAATTCCGTTCTCCTGAGAGGCTTCTCAAATGTGCTGTAGAAGACCCCAGGCACTGAATGCGAAGGCCGAGAATTCGACCTTGTGCTGAGTGCGCATGTGATAGGTGCTGTGCATGGTCTTGTTAACAGAGAAAGACTATGTTCTTTGTTCACAACTACATTTATCTTTCTGAGGAATTCACTCCCTTTTTCCCATTCCCACAGCCCCATCTGCGACTGTCTCACAACCTAGCCTGTCATCACACTCCCAGAGGCTAGCGCGGATTAGGCATAAGAAGAAGAGGACACGGGAGGACATGTTCTCGGAGCTTATAGCCTGCTCCAGAGCCCAGGCAGCACAGCAGACCCAGTGGCGGGAGAACTTGACCCGAATGCACCAAGCCAACATGGATCGGGAGGAGAGGTGGCGTCAGGAAGACCAGCAGGCGACTCAAACCCTGCTTGGACTAATGAGGGAGCAAACGGACACGCTCCGGCGCCTTGTGGATGTTCTGCAGGAACGGAGGCAGGAGGACAGAGCCCCGCTGCAGTCCATCTCTAACCGCCCTCCCCCGCCACCAAGTCCCATACTCCCCTCACCCAAAGTGCACAGAAGGAGAGGCGGCAGAGTCCCTGCTAACTCTCACTCCACCCCTGCAGAGAGCTCGAGCAGCAGAAGGCTCTCATTCCCCAAAATTTGACAAGTTCTTTCCTTCCCGCCTGACACAAGCCCCCGTCCAAGTTTCACTTTCCCAGTTCCATGTTTGGTTGATAATAAAAAATACGTTTCTGTTAACTACTGTTTCCATCATGTTCTTTTGGAGGAGGGGGGGATAGGGGGTTGGTAATTCGACAGGACAGTCACCTTTGGCAGGGTATATAGTCGGGGGCAGGCACAGCAGCAGGGCACATACATAGTGCAGTGATGCAGTGACTAGTTACCCTGGTTAGTCTGGGAGGTTGTTTTCATGTTATGTGGTGGGGGGTGGGTTGCTCTGTGACTTTGTGGCAGGGGAGGGCAGTTACAGATCTTAAGCGGCGGTCCTTAGGCAGGATCACAGAGCCACACAGCAGGGGATCTGTAACCGTCCTCCCCCTGCCACAAAGTCACATAGACCCCCCCATACACACAGTCCCTATCAGGAGGGGTGACAGGCTCCGTTGAAACAACCATCCCACCGCAGCGGAGCCTGTCAATCCTTGAGTTTAGAAGCTGCATTCGCGCCACTACAGTACACCCGCTCCGCACCACAGTCTGCGTCCCAGTTTTAAAAAATTCCCGCGAATACAGTATTAAAGAAAACGGTGTGCTTTAACAAAGTAGAACTATTTTTATTTTGAAACGTGTGTTGGAAGTGGGGTGAAGGGGGTATGTAACTGGATAGGATAGTCAACATTAACTGGGTAAAGAAACGGGGGCAGGTTTAGCTTCTCAATACACAAACTTTAAAGTCACAGGTTACCCTGCTCACTCAGGAACTTTGCTTTCAAAGCCTTCCGGATGCACAGCGCTTCCCGCTGGTCTCTTCTAATCGCCCGGCTGTCTGGCTGTGAGTAATCAGCAGCCAGGCTATTTTCCTCAACCTCCCACCCCGCCATAAAGGTCTCCCCCTTGCTCTCACAGAGATTGTGGAGCACACAGCAAGCTGCAATAACAATGGGGATATTGGTTTCGCTGAGATCACAGCGAGTCAGTAAGCTTCTCCATCTCCCCTTGAGACGGCCAAAAGCACACTCCACCACCATTCTGCACTTGCTCAGCCGGTAGTTGAAGAGTTCTTTTTCAGTGTCCAGGGCGCCAGTATAGGGCTTCATGAGCCAGGGCATTAGCGGGTAGGCTGGGTCCCCGAGGATGACTATAGGCATCTCCACATCCCCAAGAGTTATTTTGTGGTCCGGGAAGTAAATACCTTGCTGCAGCCGTCTAAACAGACCAGAGTTCCTGAAAACACGAGCGTCATGAACCTTGCCCGGCCATCCCACGTAGATGTTGGTAAAACGTCCCCTGTGGTCCACCAGTGCTTGCAGCACCATGGAAAAGTAGCCCTTTCTGTTAATGTACTGGCTGGCCTGGTGTTCCGGTGCCAGGATAGGGATGTGAGTTCCATCTATGGCCCCACCGCAGTTTGGGAATCCCATCGCTGCGAAGCCATCTATGATCGCCTCCACGTTTCCCAGGGTGACTACCTTTGGCAGCAGTACATCAACGATTGCCTTGGCTACTTGCATCACAACAACCCCCACGGTAGATTTGCCCACCCCAAACTGGTTCGCGACTGACCGGTAGCTGTCTGGCGTTGCAAGCTTCCACAGGGCTATGGCCACTCGCTTCTGGACAGTCAGGGCTGCTCGCATCCGGGTGTCATTGCGCTTCAGGGCAGGGGACAGCAACTCACAAAGTTCCAGGAAAGTTCCCTTCCGCATGCGAAAGTTTCGCAGCCACTGGGATTCATCCCAGACCTGCAGCACTATGCGGTCCCACCACTCAGTGCTTGTTTCCCGTGCCCAGAATCTCCTTTCCACGGCATCAACATGACCCATTGCCACCGTGATGTTCTCGGCGCTGGGTCCCCTGCTTTCTGAGAGGTCTGTGCTACTCTCAGACTTCAGGCCATCACCGCGTTGACGTAGCCTCCTCGCCTGACTTTTCTGCATCTGCCTCAGGGAAAGGTGTATGATAAGTTGCGAGGCATTGAGAGCGGCCACAACTGCAGTGATGGTTGCAGCAGGCTCCATGCTCGCAGTGCTGTGGCGTCCGCGCTGTCACTGACTAGAAAAGTGCGCGAACTGATTTCCCGCCGGCGCTTTCAGGGAGGGAGGGCGGGAGTGATGGACGGATGACGACAGTTACCCAAAAGCACCCTGGACACATTTTTTTTACCCAGAAGGCATTTGCGGCTCCACCCAGAATTCCAATGGGCAGCGGGGACTCCGGGAACTGTGGGATAGCTGACCACAGTGCACCACTTCCAATGTCGACGCTTTCCCCGTTAGTGTGGACTCACAAAGTCGAATTACTGTCCTTAGTGTGGACACACACGTTCGACTTTGCAATATCGATTCCAAAAATTCGATTTAAGTAAAATCGAACTACTCTCGTAGTGTAGACAAGGCCTTAGAGGGCGACACAATATACATTGACCAGTCGATTATACTCACGTCCTCGATTTCAGCTAAGGGCTTATTCCTGAGCCCTCTTGCTCAGTAGGGCTACATTACACATGGCCTGCAGCAGTGGGCCCATTGTCAATGAGATCTGAGCCTGTTCAGTATCTCTTAGGCTATGCTCAACATCTTAGAGGACCAGGCCCTGGAGGGTTAGTTCATCACGTAAACCCAGATTGACGTTTGAATTTCAGACCCACAATACTGCGAGCTTCCTAACTGCCTTATTAAGACGAGGTAGGTAGATGAATGCATTCATGAATTATTATTTAACTTCAGGATCACCCCGCAGTTTGGTTTAAGGCAGGCCTGCACTGTAATGTACCTTATTCATATCGCCACAAAAATGAAGGAACCTTATGGCTGGTTACTGAATCGCAAGGGCTGGGCTCTTTGGAGTGGAATTTCAATTATGGGAGAATGCCCTGTCAAACCCTCATTCAAACCCTTAATTACCAATGCTTAACCACTATATACTACTGGAGGAAATGATCATTCCATAAAAAAACTCCTATAATTAAATTAATTAATCATAATTAATTCCAGTCACTATTGCAATAACTATTAAAAGAAGAGAAGTATTAAAACGCACCGTCCGGGATTGCTGAAATAACGCAGGTTTGCGAGGGATACAAAAGCCTTGAGCTAGCAAAGCGTGCAAACCTGTGCTTAATTTTAAGCACATGAATAGTTCCCTTGTCTTAAAGTGATAAGCATTGTGCTTAATTGCTTTGCTGAATCTTTTCAGTTCAGCAAGGAGAAGAAAATCAATTTGAACACTGTTTATTTTTCTGGCTGTGGCTTGAAGATCTTTTGTATCTAAGGAAAATGTCCGCGTTTTGGGTCTTTGTGTCTGGGTGGAAGGGAAGTCTAACCCTATGTGAATGGTCCCAAGCCTTCCTGTTCTTCTCTGAGAATCACTCTGCATCAGCCAATGGACGCAAGTACCCCTTAGCATCTGGGGAAACTAACCGCACATTAATCACCTTTCACTGGTGGTCATCGAGGCAAATCCCAGTGGTATTTAACCAGCACACATGTGCAGCCACACAGCAATCGCCCATATACTGCATAAACTGTGCCACTCAAAACTTCCTCTGTCCCCAGGTGGGCGCGGCGAGGTCTGGGCCAGTGACTCAGGTCACACAGGGCTCCATAGAAGCAAGAGCAAGACCTGGCAGGGCTGGCCTGGCCACCGATGCACCCAGGATTAGGCCCGGGAGCAGGTAAGTACTGAGGCAATCAAGCCAGAAGTTGGTACCCTGGTGAAACAGACATGAACTACTGGGACCCCACTTCCCAGCCTAGAGCTAGCTGCCTCCCCACATCAAGTCTCAGAAGCTGCCCTTGCTCCCCATGCAAAGCACCCGTCCCCATCCCCCTGACATCCCGATTGCCCCCACTCACCACGCACAGCACCCACCTCGCAGCCCTCTTACCCGACACCTCTCCTGCCCTCCTCTCTCACACAGAGCATCTACCCCATGCCCCACCTATCCCCAACTGCCCCCCCACCCTGCTCCCCTCCTATCCCCGACTGCCCCCCCACAGCACCCACCTCGCAGCCCTCTTACCCGACACCTCTCCTGCCCTCCTCTCTCACACAGAGCATCTACCCCACTCCCCTCCTATCCCCAACTGCCACCCCACAGCACCCACCCTGCTCCCCTCCTATCCTTGCCTGCCCCCCCACTATCCCCGACTGCCCCCCCCACCACACCCACCCAGCTTCCCCCTTATCTGACACCTCTCCTGCCCTCCTCTCTCACACAGAGCATCTACCCCATGCCCCACCTATCCCCAACTGCCCCCCCACCCTGCTCCCCTCCTATCCCCGACTGCCCCCCCACAGCACCCACCTCGCAGCCCTCTTACCCGACACCTCTCCTGCCCTCCTCTCTCACACAGAGCATCTACCCCACTCCCCTCCTATCCCCAACTGCCACCCCACAGCACCCACCCTGCTCCCCTCCTATCCTTGCCTGCCCCCCCACTATCCCCGACTGCCCCCCCACCACACCCACCCAGCTTCCCCCTTATCTGACACCTCTCCTGCCCTCCTCTCTCACACAGAGCATCTACCCCACGCCCCACCTATCCCCAACTGCCCCCCCACAGCACCCACCCCGCTCCCCTCCTATCCCCAACTGCCACCCCACAGCACCCACCCTGCTCCCCTCCTATCCCCGACTGCCCCCCCACAGCACCCACCCTGCTCCCCTCCTATCCCCGACTGCCCCCCCACAGCACCTACCTCGCTCCCCTCCTATCCCCAACTGCCACCCCACAGCACCCACCCTGCTCCCCTCCTATCCCCGACTGCCCCCCCACAGCACCCACCCCGCTCCCCTCCTATCCCCAACTGCCCCCCACAGCACCCACCCTGCTCCCCTCCTATCCTTGCCTGCCCCCCCACTATCCCCGACTGCCCCCCACCACACCCACCCCGCTCCCCTCCTATCCCCGACTGCCCCCCCACAGCACCCACCCCGCTCCCCTCCTATCCCCGACTGCCCCCCCACAGCACCCACCCTGCTTCCCCCTTACCCAACACCTCTCCTGCCCTCCTCTCTCACACAGAGCATCTACCCCATGCCCCACCTATCCCCAACTGCCCCCCCACCCTGCTCCCCTCCTATCCCCGACTGCCCCCCCACAGCACCCACCTCGCAGCCCTCTTACCCGACACCTCTCCTGCCCTCCTCTCTCACACAGAGCATCTACCCCACTCCCCTCCTATCCCCAACTGCCACCCCACAGCACCCACCCTGCTCCCCTCCTATCCTTGCCTGCCCCCCCACAGAACCCACCCCGCTCCCCTCCTATCCCCAACTGCCCCCCACAGCACCCACCCCGCTCCCCTCCTATCCCCGACTGCCCCCCCACCAAACCCACCCTGCTTCCCCCTTACCCGACACCTCTCCTGCCCTCCTCTCTCACACAGAGTATCTATCCCACGCCCCCTCCTATCCCCGACTGCCCCTTCACATACAGCACCCACCCTGCTCCCCTCCTATCCCCGACTGCCCCCCCACAGCACCCAACCTGTTTCTCTCCTATCCCCCACTGCCTCCACACACAGCACCCACCATGCTCCCCTTCTATCCCCAACTGCCCCCCCACAGCACCTACCCTGCTCCCCTCCTATCCCAAACACCCCCCCACAGCACCCACCCTGCTCCCCTCCTATCCCCCACTGCCCCCACACACAGCACCCACCTTGCTCCCCTTCTATCCCCGACTGCCCCCCCACAGCACCTACCCTGCTCCCCTCCTATCCCAAACACCCCCCAAAGCACCCACCCTGCTCCCCTCCTATCCCCGACTGCCCCCCCACAGCACCCAACCTGTTCCTCTCCTATCCCCCACTGCCTCCACACACAGCACCCACCATGCTCCCCTTCTATCACCAACTGCCCCCCCACAGCACCTACCCTGCTCCCCTCCTATCCCAAACACCCCCCCACAGCACCCACCCTGCTCCCCTCCTATCCCCCACTGCCCCCACACACAGCACCCACCTTGCTCCCCTTCTATCCCCGACTGCCCCCCCACAGCACCTACCCTGCTCCCCTCCTATCCCAAACACCCCCCAAAGCACCCACCCTGCTCCCCTCCTATCCCCCACTGCCCCCACACAGCACCCACCTTGCTCCCCTTCTATCCCTGACTGCCCCCACACACAGAACCTGTTCCCTTCTTCCCCCTGACACCTCTCCTGCCCTCCACTCCTCACACAGAGCATCTACCCCACTCCTCTCCTATCCTCGACACTTGATTGGCCCCTGCTCCTCACACATAGCACCCTACCTGCTCCCCTTGTACACCTGCACCCAACTGCCCCCCACTCCCCATGCAGAGGACCCACCCTGCTCTCCTCCTACCCCCAACACCCTGACTTCCTCAAGCGCCCCACGACTCTCCCTCTCCCCATGCATAGCAGCCATCCCAACCTGCTGCTATACTTGACACCCCCAGATGTCACCCCAAGGACAAAAATGTTGTGGTCAATGGAGTTTGTAGCCTGCACAGTACAAAGCAAATTTAGAGGGATCATTGGTCATAGCCTCATGGCAGATCATGTACCAGTCATTGGCCACCATGCAGTTCATGAGGCAAAACTTCGTGTGTTGAGGGGCAGGGGGAAGGAATGCTAAACGCCCATCTTCAACTCAGCTCTCTCTTGACCCACCACATCCAGTCTTGCCATTTCTACCGACATAACATTTCCCAGAGCCAGCCATTCCTGTCTGTCCAGACCACCAAGACTCTTAATCTTCTTACACCTCAACTACTGTCATCACCTTCGCTCTGGTCTTGAGCCCAACCCTACCGCACACCTCAAACTCAATCAAAACACCACTGCCACTCACCCTTTGGCTCGTTGTCCCCACCAAATCATTTCCCTCTCTGCAGCCCTTCAGTGGCTCCCACTCCTACACCATAACACAAGCTCCTTGTCTTGCCTGCAAGGTCCTTCACTGTCTGCTGAGGGGGGACTTTTTGCATGACAGTGGGAAATATTAAAATTCCCTCTCCTCCGACACAGACCTGGACTCCAGGCCTGTGCTGTGCTGTAAAATCACAGAGATTCTCATTGCTTTCTTTGCATGTGGAGCAGTGCCAGACAGGCCCCAGGCTGAGAATCTCAGCTAGGAAGAAAGCTGTCAGGGAGCAATAATCAGTGCTGTGGGTGTATAATAAAAAAAATGTGATCTCTCCTCTTTCTCCGTGAGGTATGACAGACAGATTGATGAGAAGGAAAATGTTCTCCTGTAAACTCACACTGGAATATGGCAATGCATTGCAAAACCAGATCCCAGCGCTTCGTGGCAAGGCACAGCTACGTGGCAGGAGGCTTTTCAAGTGTCTCTGTCCAATGCTGTGTAATTTGGGAACTAATAAACTGTTGAAGGCATACAGTGCCCATCAGACTTCTTGACTCACACAGCTTGCACATTGATTTGTATGTATGTCCGCCTTTTAATTTTGCCATCAGCACACACCAAGCTGTTCTTAGTCGTTTCAAGTGATTTTTACAAGGCTTGGTTGTTTTTGCTTTCCCAGGCAACGGAAGATGTTGTTTTTAGATAGGCCCAACCCCCCAACAGCTTTCAAACAAAGTCAGCTCTTCAAGGTGGTAGGACACATCCCTGCCCCGCAGAGCTGCCTCTGTTATATTTGCTCTGGTCTGCCTGCAAAGATGTCAATATTCTGTTTGTTCTGCCATGACTTTACTGTGCCACCCCCTAGTCTGTAAACTGGCTCCCTAGGAAACACAGAAGGACTTAAGGCACTGAGGATACGTCTACATGGTGATAACAGTCCTGTGGCACGGCTGTCGCTGGCACAGGTCAGCTGGCTCGGGCGGCAGGGCTAAAAGCTGCTTTGTAGATGTTCAGGCTCAGACTACAGCCTGAAGGGCTGGGACCTTCTACCCACGCAGGGTCCCAAAGCTCAGGCTCCGGCCCGAGCCCCAACAGCTAAGCGGCAATTTTTCAGCCCCTCAAGCCCAAGTCAGCGATCCCAGGCCAGCCATGTATTTTTTGTATCCCCATGTGGACACAGCCTGAGGTAAGGATCTAGGTAACCCCTCTTGAGTTAAGACCTGTTCTAATAACTGAGACCTAGCAGGCCTACTTTAATTGTGATCCTCGCTGGTGGAAAGTGGGTAAAGGTTCGCGGATTATTACAATGACCTGTTATAGGAAAGTGTTTACGAAAAGATTTAAGATGGCGACAGAATGAACTTAAACAGAGATGGTTTACTGATACCACTTAAGGACCAGGCTAAGATTATGACTGGAGTAGGGGACTGGAAATCAATTGACTCAAACTGGTTGTTTGGAAATTAGACCTAACTGGTGGACCAAATAATGAGAGGATAGACCATTCCGCCTATCGCCACTTTGGGGGGCTCTTCAAAGGAGGCAAGAGGGAAAAAAAAGGAACTTTTACCATCATCGTGGCGGAAGAAGCAGGATTGTTGCTGTGACACCAGACCTTAATATGCCAGTGAAGACACATGAGCATCGTTGCTGCACCAGCAAGGACCTCAGCCTGAAACATGCACGATCCTGCTCGGTCATGCCCTTCCTTGTGTCCCGCTTTCCATCCTTTACTATCTTCCTCCAATCTTCTCTCTCACTCGGCTTTTCACTTCATCCTGAAATCAACTGTACTGCACAGAACCAGCATGATGAGATGAGATGAGCCATCCAGCTCTGCTCAGCCTGAGAAGGACCAGCAAAGGAGACCAAGTATCAGAGGGGTAGCCATGTTAGTCTGTATCCACAAAAACAACAAGGAGTCCGGTGGCACCTTAAACACTAACATAAGCTTTCATGGGTAAAAAACCCACTTCTTCAGATGCATGGAGTGAAAATTACAGATACAGGCATAAATATATATTGGCACATGAAGAGAAGGGATAAGTGGAGAACCAATGTTGAAGGCCAAGTCAGTCAGCAAAGGAGAGGGGCCTGACCTGACCAACTAGATGATGTCCCTGACCAGGAAGGCAAGCCGGGGTTCAGAACAACAGCTGTTGTGGCTGACCAGCCAGGCCCCAAAGCACCCGTCCATGACTGAACAGCTGCCTTGTATCCTGAGAACATCAACAAAACAGTATTCCCCTGTCTTTCCTGTCCTCTCTCTTCTCACCCATCGGCATCTGTCTGTTTTGTCAAAAGCAGGAAAGTGACTATCGGTCCCAACACAGAATTGAAGACCAGATCTAACCCTTTCTTCCCACCAAGCAAAAGTGTTTGACAGAATAAGAGACTTTAACAATAATCACCATCTTCAAAGACAGACTTTGGTAGCTTTTGATTGTTTGTTTTGCATAACCACTCAATTTCAGTTTCAAAGCTTTTTGCCTTGTTTTGATTCTTTTCCTTTTGTGTGTTTCAATCAACACATTTCTAACCTTTGGCATGTATTTCCTACATGTGCGCCATGGTGCTAAGGAGGCTGAGATCCCTGCATACCAAACCCCGAACCTTGTTTAACACCGTTTAATGTTGGGAATAGTTTCAGGGTCATGTCAACACCTTTAATTCTTTGAGCCTATTTATTCCATCGTAAGTAATACAACAGACTTCTATCAAGCAAAGGACTGTAGCACATGTTTAAGAACACGAGTAGCCCCATTGACGAAAATGAGATAATTCATGTGCTTAAAGTGAAGCATTGGCTTAAAACCTTAAAGGAGCAGCAGCACCCTGAAAACCCCGCCAAAGGACCCCTCTTTCCCATTGTACTGTTGGAAGATTACAGGAAGGTCCCCTATGACACAGTGTCAGATTCCTTTGGTACAGTAGAACCCCAATTTTATGAACTAATTGGGGATTGATGAGTTTAGCAAATCAAAGAGTTCACAAAACAGACCATCTCCAAATTTCAGTAGGTCTGGTGCATACATTAATTTAATTATTCAGTGACAGTGTACATGAAGATGGCAACATATACCTATCTTGCATATGGACTGCACTGCATCACACACTACTGTATGTACATGCGGTAGGGATCCTGGTGAAATAAATTGCTGATTTTTCTTTGTTTAAGAGAACTGCATCTCTTCTTTGCCACCAATCTCTCAGCATGACACACAACCTTTCCCAGACGTGACTCATCTGCTACTAAGGTACTTTCACCAGTGGTAAAGATACGTACTCTCTGAGTTCACGTGATCTCTACTCAAGCTCATAGACATGTACCTTGTTGATGGAGGATAAAAATGGTTCATTTCACTGGTTGTTCAGAAGATCCGTGTTCATAAAATCGGCGTTCTACTGTAATTTAAAGGAAAAAGGTGGGATTTGCAAAAGCACTCAGAAATGGCCTGCTATCTCTCCTGCTGAAATCAAGGATGCAACTTCCATGGTAAAGCTTCTGTTGACTTCCGTGGGAGCAGTGTTAGGCCAACATCGAGTGCTTTTGAAAATCTCAGCCAAACTATATAGCTTGGTTGCTGCTGTATTGGACGCACTGGTTTTCAGAGCCTTCAGGTAAGTAAATTATTATCATGATTTTGTTATATTACAAAAGCACCTAGAATCCCCAACTGAGATCAAGACTCCATTGTGTGAGGTGCTGTACACTACAGCTGGTTTTGAAAACATGACATTTCATTGAAATGCGGTGTTTCATTGAAGCAGAAATATTTCACGGAGACATACCAGTTTCAACCAAGTTTTCATTGGGAAGGTTTTTCAGGGCCAGGGCTCTCTGGTCCCTTCTCCCTAGAGAGAGAGAGAGAGAGAGAGAGAAAAGCAAATCAAAAGTCTGAGCTTTTCACTCCAAAACAGCCATCT
Source organism: Malaclemys terrapin pileata (assembly GCF_027887155.1). Classification (NCBI taxonomy): domain Eukaryota; kingdom Metazoa; phylum Chordata; order Testudines; family Emydidae; genus Malaclemys; species Malaclemys terrapin. The sequence continues at coordinate 136,031,024 of NC_071509.1, read as the reverse complement.
TAACACAATTCCACTTCTTGAAACATTCCATAGATTTGGGGTTTGTTCCAGTGCAGAACAAAAATAAATTTCAAAACATCATAAGTTGTTGCTAAACAGAATTGTCTGTACAGCCCTGTTGTACACATACATAGTAAGAGACCATCCCTGCCCTAAAGTGCTTAATCGAAATAGGAAAGAGACACAGAATATGCTTGAAAACAACTTCTTATTATCCCCATTGCATAGAGGGACTAAGGACTCGATCCTGCAATGTGCAGAACACTCTGGCCCTCATCCAGCAAAGCCCTTAACCAAGTGCTCAATTTTAAGCATGGGAATAGCCTCATTAAATCAGTGTTTTGTGGGTTCTGGGCCAGCGTGCTCCGACCCTTGCGGGAGCAACCTTCAAGATCACAATAAAGGGTCAAGGCAGAGACAAGAACTGACTCCAGAACTACCTGAGCCCCAGGCTAGTTCCTTAACCGCAAGACCCTCTTTCCTCGTCTCATGAAAGCAGAGTCACCCTCTTTCAGTCACCACAGGTTACAATTTCTCCAGGTGTGCAGTGTCTACTGTGACTCCAGATCACTAACTTTTCCTCATGGTCTGGGATTGTTACCTGTAGTGCAGGTCTTTCCCCCCTGAGTTGCTCCTTCTCCTATTGACATTAAAGGAGCAGCAGATTAAGCAGGAGGAGAGCATAGGAGGAAGTTGTGATTAAATGAGGAGAGGCAAAAAGTCATGGGCCATCATCACCAGTGACGTAGCTGAGATCCCATTGATGTCAAGGGAAGTTGTGGGCTCATAGCTGGTAGCAAAATTTGGCCCATGTCACCTGGGCCCAGATCCACAAAGGTTAATAGACCCCTAACTTCCATTGACTAAGTTAGGAGCCTAAATATCGTTGAGGATCTGGGCTATGATCTCCACTGTCAGAGATAGATCATTTCAAGATGGACTCTCCAGACTTCTTACCAAACCCATATCCATCCTGCTGCCATGTGAACAGAACTTCCTGGAACAAATTGATGTGAGAACTGGTTCATGCCAGCAAAATATTAAATAATCAAGTGCTTGTAGAAACCTCCCATTTCCCATCTGCTGCCAGGAGGAAGAAAGGAAATTATCATAGAATCATAGAAGATTAGGGTTGGAAGATACCTCAGGAGGTCATCTTCTCAAAGCAGAATCAACCCCAACTAAATCATCCCCGCCAGGGGTTTGTCAAGCCGGGCCTTAAAAACCTCTACGGATGGACATTCCACCCTCACCCCCACAGGTAACCCATTCCAGTGCTTCACCACCCTCCTAATTATAAATTGATCATTCGATTTGTTCATCTCTGAGGTCTGTTGGCTGTCCAGTGATAGAATCCAGATTGGCAAAGCTACAAGATGCTGTACATTATAGACTTTCCATGATGAAATAGTTTGGCAACCATTTAGGTCAAGCTCTTCCTTAACAAAACCCCACATCATCTGTGTGTTCATTTTATTGCATACATTTAGCCACTTCTTGCATTTTCTTCAGTCCTGTATTATGTTCAGTGCTTTGACACAATGGGTCAGGTCCTCAGCTGGTGTAAATCATAAGAACATCAGAATGGCCATACTGGCTCAGACCAATGGTCCCTTTAGCCCAGTATGCTGTCTTCCTACAGTGGCCAATGCCAGGTGCTTCAGAGGGAATGAAAGGAACAAGCAATCATTGTGTGATCCATCCCCTGTTGTCCTCTCCCAGCTTCTGACAGTCAAAGGCGAGAGACACCCAGAGCATGGGGGTTGCGTTCCTGACCATTTTGGCTAATAGCCATTGATGGACCTATCCTCCAAGAACTTATCTAATTCTTTTTTGAACCCAGTTATACTTTTGGCCTTCACAACATCCCCTGGCAACGAGTTCTACAGGTTGACCATGTGTTCTGTGAAGAAGTACTTCCTTTTGTTTGTTTTAAACCTGCTGGCTATTCATTTATTGGGTGACCCCTGTTTCTTGTGTTATGCGCAGGGATAAATAACACTTCTTTATTCACTTTCTCCACACCAATCACGATTTTATAGACCTCTGTCAGGACCCTCCTTAGTTCTCTCTTTTCCAAGCTGAAAAGTTACATGCCCCCCTTAACTTCAGTAGGGCTATTCCAATTTACATCAGCTGAGGATCTGACCCACTGACTTCAGTGAAGTTACATTGATTTACACCCACTGAGGATTGGGTCCAGTGACCTCAATGGGGATATTTCAATCTGCACCTGCTGAGGGTCAGGCCCATCTAAGGAATGTACAAAGGATGTTCCAAAATGCATGCCAGCTTCAAATGCTGTTTGGATGATTTACAACATAGTCTATCCTGATCTTAAGTATGCCATTAACCTTCCACCTGGCGTTTTTATTCTGTTAACCTGGAGAATCTTCACACACCCGCCGAACAGCAGTAATGAGCTGATGGCAGTGATTAATTATCCATTGCAATTCTGTAATAGATCAATGCATATGATAACTCATTTATCAAGAAAACAACTGCTTCTTTAAAGTCCACCATCAATCAAGCGAAAAGGCACAGGATTTGTTAACCAAAGCAGATGTACTCAGGACTGTAAGGTCCTTGGCTAGTAAGGAGAGGTTTTTTGAGCAATACATTACAAAAAAATATTATTAACCTCCTCTAAGCGTAACCCACTCAATTCTGAATGGTTCATTCAGCAAATGAATTGCAATCAACACTTCAAACTCCACATTCAATGGTTTCTCATTAGAAATGGTGGAAGATCCTTTACTTGATGTTTAAAACAGGACTGGACAAAGTATTAGGAAATACAGTGTAGGGTTTTCAAGAGCACATTCTCCCATTGAAAAAGTTTTACCATTGGCTTCAATGGGAACAGAATTAGGGTAACACCTTTAGTGTAAAAAAATCACACCTGAGGGTAGAAGAAAAGCCTCTTCATTGTCAGGAAAACAGACTAGACAATGACCATTTCCATCTGCACTTCTAAGGGTACGTCCGCACGGCAAGCAGGAGTGGAATTACAGCATGTGTAGACGTACCCACACACGTTTACGCTAGCTAGCTTGTGTACCAGCAGCAGTGACACCACAACAGCACACTCTTCGGTGCAGAATAGATATCCAGAGTGCCAGGCGGGCTTGTACAGGCCATGCCGAAGGCCATGCTGGCACAACTTCATAGCTAGTGGCACATGAGCTATCTGGATTAGAGGCAGTCTGGGAATATCTTCACGTGCTGCAGTGTAGACATACTCTAAAACGAGACAAAGGGGATGAGTTCATGTCTTTTATTTGACTTCACCCACCTTGTCTCTCTAATATCCAACACAGCTACGACAACACTGCATACCTTAAGGTGGCAAGTCTGAGATGGGGTTTTATTCCAACATATTTCAACTCCCAGTTGTTTAAATACATGATATTTAGGCTGCAGGTAGCTCTGATAGCTACTCTAACCCATGAGCTGTGCTGCATGTTGTTTGTAGCACAACACCAGCCAGACCACTACACGTATAGCTGCAGAGCTGACCAGATCAGGAATCTACAAAGCAGCACCCACTGGGAGAGTTCTGCAATAGGGGATGTGCAGCCCCAAACCACAGAAAAGTATATTTGACTGTTTTCTTTAGGACTTAAACTAAGCTTACAAGGCTTAAAACTTACATATTCACACACTGTCTCAGGGGTGTTGGGCCAGGGGTCATTCATGAGTGATCAAAGATTTTTATTTATTTTTTTGCCTATAAAAGCTGCCTTTCACCAGAGTGGAAATCTCTTGGGGTGGATGTTAAAAGGCACAAATGGCATCACCAGGTTTTGAAAATCTACTTCTCAAGGCAGCACTGTTTTGCTTTTCCAAAATTGGGCTGAAAATATGATTTATTTGTGTTTTTTACAAGTTATAACCACCAGCGGTGATTTCGAATTTTGTTTCGCGCAGTTCTCCACCTGGCGTCACCGAAAATAACATCTTCACACGCAGCTCCATATTTATGTCCATCCCTGCCCATAGCCCCACTCATGCTTAGCCAGTTCTCAATGGAAACGGTTAACATCCCTTTCACCACACACAGGGCTGTTGTGGTGGCACATAAATATTCTGTGCTATCAGGTAAAAGGTGTATTGCTTGTATGAACCTGCAAGAAAGGCTGAAAAAGGAATCCAGTTGTCAAGTGGCTTTTAAGGGACCGTGCCATGCTGATAGGCCTGATTAAGCCAAGTTCTGAGAGTAATAACAAACCTCTTCAGACGCACATGCTTCCAGACCATTTTGTACTCTTCATGAAGAGGAAGGAGACCCGTGTGGTTTGGGCACTGGTGTGGAACTGGTGAGGTCTTGGCTCTGCCACCAATCCTTGCTGTGACTGGGGTAAGTCACTTGGGCCCGGATTCAGGAACCCATGTGGCTGGGATTTTGATAGAAGGAGAATTTCAGTAGGAGTTGAGCACCTAACTGCATTGAAAATCCCAGCCTGAAGTATGAATTGTCCCAGTTGAGTCAACAGGACTTTGCACATGCTTAAGTTAGACATGTGTTTAGGTGCTTTGACAAAGCAGGGCCTTCATCTCACGGGTTGAGCTCCCTGCAGAAAACAATGGGAGTTGCTACTGACATCAGTGGGGTCAGGATTGCCACATCTGTAAATGGGGATGACCCCACTTCCTTTTCTCTGTCTTGTCTAATTAGCCTAACTGCTTTCAGGCAGTGACTGTGTTGTGTTCATACAGCACCCAGCACAACAGGGCCCGATTTCAGTGCAGGCCTTCAGACACCGTTATAATACTAACCAGTCACTGAGAAGAACACCGCCTTATAACAGAGCCCTATAGAACCACGAAAAGGCCCCAAAGAGGTCTGTATATTTTGAAGCCCTATTCATCCATCTTATTTTATGACACCATAATTAGCACAAGATACATAACTGTGAGGAGTGGCAGAGTTCATTTATCTCCAAGTAGGGGATGACTCACCCGAGTTATAATTTCCAAACCCTCATTTAAAGGAGAAGGATGCCACACTCCACTATTATAGATTATGCTTTGGCAACTCTTTTAAAAATAACAAAGATCTGATTAATTTGCAGCAGCTTTCACCACGCCAGAAATGGTCTAGGCGGTGGGGAACTTGTCATTCCATTTTTGATCATAAAAAATGTGTTTGTTCTTAGATTCATCCTTGTTGGGTACAGTTTACAAACGAGCACTTGCGCAAATTAACTCCTGAACACTCTCTTGTGGAAAAGAGGCTCCTTTGCCAGGTGGGAGATTTCAAACACTCTTTGTTTGGAAGAAGCCTCACTATCCATGTCCAGATAGAAGTGCAGCAAGTGTCTGAACCAGAGGCAACACGTGGGGGGAAGAGGCATGCAAATTGCTGCTTGGCTTGTACTGAGCATGCTCACTCAGACTGAGCGTGCTCAGTAGCACTGCTGAAGCCGACTGCTCTCACTCTGCCCACCCCCACTATCGGCAGGCACGGGTCATCTCTGGTCTGAACACTTCTAAAAGTGAATGCAAGTCATGGGTTCTACAAACATACACCACTACACGTCCCAGCGAGTTCACAGTCTAAGATTTGGACATATGGAGCAGACAAGTGGGGAGGTCTAGGGAACATAAGAAATACCTGAAAGGCAGGGAGCTCAAAAGCACTCAGCGTTTGCCTAACTCAGCTCTCATTGCAGTCAAGTAGATATTCACCATTGACTTCAATGGGGGGAAAACGTCAGTGGGAGCAGAATCAGGCCCACACTGAGAGCTTTGAAAAGTCCCACCATAAAGTGTGTCCTCATTAGCAATCAATACAAATTGTTTGGGGTCACAGAATCTTTCTGAGCCTCAACAGCCACTAAGGCCCAGATCCTGAAAGGTAACGTGGCACCTAACTGCTACTTATTTCAATGGGAATGTGACAGGGCAGATGCCTTCTGAGCACCCCCTCATGGCCAGAGGTCATTCTGTAGCTCCCTGCCTCCATTTTCCCTCTTCAGGGGTCTGTAAAAACTCCACACAGTCTATCTTGTCCAATTCACAGCCCTTCTTGACGTCTGAGTTTGTCATCACACAGTTCCAAAAAAACAGAAACAAAAAAACCACAGACACCAAAACCTTTCCACCCACATCCGTAAACTGGGCACAGCCCTTCATCCTTGATGGACTGTCCCTTTCTGCTGGCTCAACACCCAAAGAAAATGCAAGGCCTGGACTGCCTTCTTTGCATCCTTCCTAAAAGGAAAGCTAAATTTTCAGCTGGGTCTTCTTACCCACCTCCAACTCCCTTCTCCAGAGACCACTGTAGGAGACCCTCTCTTCCTGAACTTCACTCTGCAGTTCCTCCCGATTCACCACGGGCCTCTGTTTTCCACCTCCCCAGAGCCCTGGTTTTGTCACATGACTTGCTTCAGTTTCTTCACATGAGGAATCAAATTAGATTCCAGCCCACTTGTGACATAGCTATGTCCCTTCACAAGGGCCAGCCACCCTGTGCCAGGGAGTTCGGCACTTAAATACTTTAAGGTATTTAGGCACTTAACGATGCAGACTAGTGTCTGGTGGGATTTTCAAAGCACCTAGGAACAACGGGAATTAGGCACTGAGGCCCAGATCCTTAAAGGTACTTAGATGCCTAACTCCCATTGAAACCAGTAGGTCTTAGATGTCTAAATATCTTTGAGAATATGGGCACTAGGCACTTTTGAAAATTTCACTCGATGCCTCTTTGCATCTTTAGACACCTAAGTACCTTTGTACATCTGCCCCATATGCTCCTAAGTCACTTCAGCACTTTTGAACATTTTACACGGCACCACACTTTTTACCCTTGTTTTACTCCATAAATGGCACGTGCTAACAGCGTGGGTTTGGCATAACACTAAAACTGTCCAGCGGGTGAGAGCCCAGCACAAGTTTTGTGGTCTTGCTGATCTGCAGAGATATCACTTTTACTGTGCCATAATTACTGATGCATTATTCCCCCAACCCTCTCCCCCCTCCCCCAATATTCATGGCTACCAGCAGTTAATGACAGATTTGTTAATTAACAGCATGAGGCAAAGCCAAGGTTGATGTTCTAATAAACAGGTCATTAACTTTGGTAATGACCGATTTGGGAAGATGATTGCTCTGACAAACTGTATTCCATGGCTTATAAAATGCACCAGTACAATTTTAACACACAAGTGGCAGCCAGGGCTTTAAAGGAGCTGTTGTTTTGAAACACTACTCATTCCTCTAGAAGTTACCGCTTCCATTTTTCACCAGCTGTAATGTGTAATCATGAATCAAGGTGAGTATATTTCAAGTAATAGTAGTTAAAATAGATAACGGACGTAAAATACATTGAGCGATATAAAGACAATTGGCCTTCGCTTTGAAAATCAATCAGCAAAGGCACTTTGTCTTCATAACTATATCCGCCACACCAACCTGCTGCCATTTTAATCACCTGACTTTTAACGGCATTTCTTTATAAATCCAGAGGATGTGGCTATGTGGGGGAAGAGACTATTCCAAATAATACACCAGAAAATGCAACGATCGAAGCATAAAAACTATTAAGTGTACAATTGTTTAACTCTCCCGACTAAAACGGTTATGGCTCCCAATACTGTGAGAACAGTATTATCTCCCTATTGCAGGGAGTTACAGTCCACCTACTTCGGTTCCCATGTAGTTACAATTGGATCCACTCCCCTTCCTCACTGGGTATGCTACGTTCAGAAAGAAGCCCTGTTTTTAGCCCACTAGTGTCTGCCTTTATGTAGCGTGTGGATTTATTCCCCGGTGATAGTGGACCCGTTTGTCTTCTGCCTTGCACCTTGTGGAGGTGTTTCCACAGTGAGCACAAATTGGGTGTAAAACGTTGTCAGATCAAATGAAATTCACCACATGAAATTAATGGGCAGCAGGTTTAAAACAAATAAAAGGAAGTTCTTCTTCACACAGCGCACAGTCAACTTGTGGAACTCCTTGCCTGAGGAGGTTGTGAAGGCTAGGACTATAACAGCGTTTAAAAGAGAACTGGATAAATTCATGGAGGTTAAGTCCATTAATGGCTATTAGCCAGGACGGGTAAGGAATGGTGTCCCTAGCCTCTGTTTGTCAGAGGGTGGAGATGGGTGGCAGAGAGAGATCACTTGATCATTACCTGTTAGGTTCACTCCCTCTGGGGCACCTGGCATTGGCCACTATCGGTAGACAAAATACTGAGCTGAATGGACCTTTGGTCTGACCCAGTCTAACCGTTCTTATGTTCAAAGTTCTTCCCTAACTGTTGGACACTGGTAGGATTTTATACTCACAGCAGCACGGGCTGAATACAAGCCCCTAAGATCCTAGGTACATACTCGGGCAGGTAGCCTGTCCCACCACCCATATTTATAGCATGCTAGCCTGATCAAAATGAGCACATGAACATCTACTCAAGCTGGAAGTTACATCTCCAGCTGCAGACGTATCCAAAGAGGAAGGCGGGTCTTATGCTAAGGCACAGGATGGACAGGACAAGGATCTAAACAGGAGGAATGGCATTCAGTTTGGAGCAATAGCCCAGTCTCCTGTTTTTGTAGAAAAACAAGGGCCTAAGCCATAATGCATTGAAGACTCCTGTTGACTTTGATGGCTTTTGATACAAGCCACAAAAGAGAATTGTTTACAGCTACTGTATCAGCGGGGTGATGAAAGATCTGGAGCAGAATGATGCTGGTGGGAATGTGATGAAAAGAAGAACTTCCTCCATATTTGCTGGAATTGCTTGGTCTTTCAGGATTACTGGACTAAGATCCAGACACAAATGGTGTTAATAGTTGGGTGTAGTGCAGACTGCCAGAGGATCTATTAGTGATTCTTTTGGGTCTTTCCGTAGATAATTAAACAATCCAAGGGAATTGTCACTTCATATCACACCACTTAGTCATTGCCAGACTGTTAGTAGCCGGATGCTGGAAAAAGAAAATATTTCCCTCTATAAATGCATGGTTTACCAAGGACCTGGGTGTTGTGATTATGGAAGAAACAACACAGCAGTTTCCTACACAACAAAGTATGAAAAAGGGAAATCAATGTTTAGAGCCAGATTTGGGTTAGGTTGTGCAACCTTTACTCAGGAGTCATGTCACTGAAATCAGTGGAGTATGGTGCTACCCAACATGAGTAAAGGGAGCAGATTCTGGCTTATGGAGTAGAATCACCCACAGCAAAACCAGAGCACTTGAAAAACTTTTCTGAGGATTAATTAGGACAAAGACTGGAAGTGGACGGTGGGACAAAGATGCACACACGCACACACACGACCCAGATGGACTATTCCCTACAGAGAAGCAAAGACCACAGCATAGCTCTAAAAAAGAAAAATCAATTAAAATGAATTAAATATTTCTTATAAAAACATTAATCATCTACCTTTTATCAAGCAATTTCCATAAGTAGATCTCAAAGCACTTTACAAAGAAGGGCAGTATTATCATCTCCATTTTACAGATGGGGAAACTGAAGCACAGAGAGGGGGAAGTGATTTGCCCAAGGTCACCCAGCAGGCCTGTGGCATGTATTTTTTGCCTGTGCTATATGTCAGACGAAAAGTAGAACTGCTTGTAACGGGGTCATTAAATAACAAACCAGTGAATGAGAAAGGAATAAAACTTTAACAAACTGGAGAGCCTTCAGGGCACATCTCCAAATTCCTATGTTCATAATACTGTCCCTTTTGAGGGAGCATCTCTAAACTATAATTTTTTACAAACATATCTCTACATCTTCCCTCTTAAAGAAAAATAAACAACTATCTAATAACACATGCATTAAATTCTCAACCCACGTAGTACATTTCCTTAAACCCAATGTGTCAACTACCTAGAGAGGAGAGGTTACCAGCATATCACTCTCAAGTGGGTCTTTACGACTCACTTACCTCCAATACCCTTTCTCCAGGCAGGTTAGCAAGTCTTTCAGGATGTTTAATCTCCCGCTCTGATCTTCTCAGTATCAACCTTTCATTAGGGTCTGAGTTGTTCTCTTGTTTCTTGATGGTTTCTCCTTTGTCTGTTGATGATAAAGGATCAGTCAGATGGGAAATTCCAGAGTCCACATCTACTTGTCAATGTGTTGGAACTTTCCAGGATTACTCATAGATCCCTTCGATTACATCAAAATGTGTCCCCCTGGGCTGTCTGGACTACATAAGACCTTGGATGTAGCTGTTCTTTAATGGTACCCCTTTGGCCCCAAGTACTAGAGGTGTGATTCCTCAGGCACACGACCACCTGGGTTAAGAGATGGGAGATCACAGGCCCTTTTGTCAAAATAATATTTCTGCTTCTACTTCTGATTTTCTTTCATCTTCTGCATGGTTTCATTGTTATGAGATTTCAGCAACTTATTGGTAAATTAGATCTGATCCTTCTTCCCATTCATAACTGAGCTGGAGGAAAGCCATTCTCCAGGGATGTCGTTTGGTAAACCAGTAATGCTTTATACAAATCAGCCCCACTGTCAAAAGCCTTTTTCATAAGGTTCTTTCCTATCCATATAGACCTTTCCACAAATCCATCTGATGGAGGGTAAATTGGTCTATAGCACACTGCCAAAAATCTGCACTGGGAAATTGCGGCCCATTATCGCTGAAGACTTCATCTGGGATTCCATGTCTGGAGAAGATTTCCTTCCTGCCAGCTATCACTGACTTACTATTAGTACAGGGCAGTGTGAACATTTCTGGCTACAGAGAATAATAATCTGTGACTATTAAATAATCCTTTGATTGCCAGGAAAATAAGTCAGTGCCGACCTTCTCATAAGGCCTTTGTGGAACTGGATGAGGTCTCAGCGGCTCTGCCTGTTGGCATGGCTTGTATTTCAAGCATGAAAAGCAGTTTCTTACCACATTAGTAACATCGTGATTGATTCGCAGCCAATACAGCACCTCTTGTGCTCGTTGTTTGCACTTCTCAATTCCTAAATAACCCTCGTGGATCTTCCGTAACATTTCTTTTCAGAAGCTTATTGGAATTACAACCTTACTGCCTTTGAAAATCACCCCATCTATCACAGTAAGTTCATGTCTGCAGTTCCAATAGTCGCTTTTATCCTTGGACAGCAACTGCTTATTTCTTCAAGCCACCCTTTAATTATCACTTCTTTAGGGATTCCCAACGATTCATCTTTCTCGGTTTCCTCTCTTATTTGTTGCAGTTTCCTGTTAGCTATGGGAATTGACTTTAAAATCAAATCTACATAGGCTTGCATCTCTGTCTCTAAAGTCTTCTTTGGCTTCATGGAAGCCACTGCTCTGGAAAGTGCATCTGCAGTTAACATGAATTTACTGGGCATATAGGTCACAACCAAATCATACTTTTGCAGCTTTATCGTGATTGTTTGAATCCTTAAGGTACAATCATTTAGTGTCAAGTATCAGAGGGGTAGCCGTGTTAGTCTGAATCTGTAAAAAGCAACAGAGGGTCCTGTGGCACCTTTGAGACTAACAGTCAAAAGTCTGTTAGTCTCAAAGGTGCCACAGGACCCTCTGAATCATTTAGTGGTTTGCTAAATAACGCTATCAGGTGCTTGTGGTTCATTTCAACTTCCACTGTCTGACCATAAATATACTGATTGAATCTCTCACAGGCAAACAATATTCCTAAAAGCGCCTTCTCAATCTGTGTGTATCTGGTTTCTGCCTCAGTCAGTGATTTGGATACATATGCCATCAGTTACCAACAATCCTCATGCTTCTGCAAAATCACTGTACCTAACCCAGACTCTAAAGCAGCTACTGACATTTTAAAAGACCTTCCTGGTGCATAGAGCTTCAACACTGGTTCTTGTATCCATTGTTGGTTTAAACCTTCCCATGATTTCTCCTGTTCTGCACCCCAATATCATTCATTTTCATTCTCTAGGAGTTCTCAAAGCTGCTGCTTTAATAGATAAGATTAGGTATGAATTTTCCAAGATAATTAACCATTCCCAGGAACCATTGGACATCTCTCTTTGACTGGGGATGTGGCATCATTTCAATGGCTGAAATCTTCCTCTTATCAGGTTCTACACCTTCACTGGAAATAATGTCCCTAACAGAAGTCGGTTCTGTAATCCCTAAAACACATTTCTCTCTATTTAGTTTGAGATTTGCAACTCTAGTTGCATCCAGGATTTCCCGAAGCCCTGCTCCTCTTTCATTGAGCTCTGGATGATGATGTTATCCATTGAGTTAACAACATTAATATGTTCCTAGATCATGTGTATGGTTTTGTGGTACACTTCTGGTGCTGAAGCTATGCCAAAGGTAAGCGTAAGAATCTGTATCTTCCAAATGGGGGGTTAAATGTGTATAGCTTTGAACTTTCTTCCGTTAATTTTAGCTGCCAAAAACCTGAGGATGCATCCAACTTATTGAAATATTGAGCATTTGCAAATTGAGCCATAATCTCTTCTCTGGTTGGTAACTTGAAATGTTCTCTTTTTATAGACTTGTGGAGGTCTCTGGGATCTAAGCATATGTGTAGCTGGCCGTTACTTTTCTCCACAAGGATGAGGGAGAGGAACCATTCTGTTGGTTCCTCAATTTTTTAATTTTTTTTTAACTATTTTTTATTACTTGCATTACTTCCATCCTTGCAAGCTCAGCCTTGAGTTTATCACAGAATGCAAATAGCACCTTTCTACATGGATGGAAAACTAGAGGAACCTGCTTGTTTATCCAGATTGGGTCATGATATTCCCGAAAGAGTGCCTCATAGCCAGGGTCAGTATGATCTTGTAGTGAGAGCACCTGTTTTACCAGACAGATAGCCAGGCCTAAAATTAGTGTCATCTCCTTTGGCACTACAATGAAAGGGAGCCTGTACATGGTGCTTTTATGGTTGATGCTAGCAATGCACCTCCCCTTCACTGGTATATTTGTTCCAGAATAACCAGTTACGTTTATTTTTGTTGGTCCCAGTTTCCGTCTTATTTTTAGTCTCTCATAATCTTGTTCAGACAGAATATTAACCTGAGCTCCTGTGTCCAGTTTCAGTGGAATAATTGTTCCATTCACTGCCATGGGCAGTATCCAGTCCCTCTCATCAGGCTTTCTAGACCCCAGTGTATCTATGACAAACTCCTCAACCAGATCATCTTTAACTGAATACACTTGACTTTTCTGCATCAGGGATCCGCAGCATTTTGCAAAATGATGATTTTTCCCACATTTATAACAGAGTTTCCCTAAAGGCAACACACTGTTTGGGGCCATGCTGTCATCCACATCTTCCACATGAGCATCTGTACCCAGTCTTCCCCCTAGCAGTCGTTTTCATAGCGAGTGGTTCCACTCTTTGATTTGACCTATTCTGGCTATATTCTTTTATACTTTGTATATGGATAGCCTCTTCTGGTGGCTTCAGCTCTTTGGCTTATGTTTCCACAGTTTCTGCTGCCCTGCATATTTGGAGAGCTTTTTCTAAAATTAAGTCTCCTTCACAGAGCAGTCTTTAATTGCAGCCATGCCATTTTCTGGAAGGTGAAAGCTATTTTGAAAGAGTGTAAAATTATTAGGTGTAAAATTAGCAAGCACCGAATAGCACCGAATAACCCTACTGCTGACCAAGAGCCATTTAGGAGCTGTTGTGGCCAGCTATATAATGGTGCATGAGGCTGGGGAGAAGGGACAAGGAGCTTTCCCCATCCACTGTATCTCTGCATAGATGCTGAGCACAAAAGTGTTTCAGAGCGCAGGGATTGCTTCCTGCTAGGGCACCTGCAGACTCTTCTTACCTGAAAAGGAGTGAGCGGAGGGCAAATTCACAGTTCTGCCCCTTCACACAGAGCAGGATAGTGACCGGATAGCAAGTGTGAAAAATCAGGACAGGAGGTGGGGGGTAATAGGCACCTATATAAGAGAAAGCCCCGAATATCAGGACTTTCCCTATAAAATCGGGACATCTGGTCACCCTAGAGCAGGAACATACGCTCCCTTTGAAAGGTCCAGAAGGAATTATCTTCTGGAGGTTGCTGCTGGTCTCTCTACACCCTCTCCAGTGTGGAAATTGACCTAAGAGTCACCATCTACCCTTTTATGCATCTCCTAGTAATAATGACTTCAGTGAGGAGTATGCATGAATGAAAAGTTAGCCACAGGCTCTGGATTTAGCCCATTCATAATAATTATACCTTGCATTCATATTGCACTATTCACCCAGAAGCACCTAACATTCATTCTTTTACCCATGTAGCATTCTGCAAACTGTCCTGTGTGGCTCATTAATTATGGCACTGCCCCAGATCCAGTTGTGTACTGTAACAAGACTCTCGAGAAGTGGATGGTGTGAGAAGTGATTGTTAGGATTTTATATCAGTTTACGAAATACAGTATCTATAAATGTAAGACGTCTAAATAACTAGCAAGCCTGACTCTGTAGACTTTAGAAAAATATTTTCAAGCTGGGTACTTAAAATTAGGTACCTAAATCAGTATTCAAGACTCTAAATAAATCTTGTTTTTTCAGTTCTTGTTGATTTTGCTGCTGAAAACCAGCCATTTTACATGCCTAAAATGGTATTTAGGTGCCTAATTTTAAATACCCAAGCTTGAAAATATTGGCTTTTGACTTTCATGGAAATATATGACTGACTTTACAGCAACTTGTACTTTGTGAGTTTTAAGTTTTCCCTCCTGTTAAAATGTTTAAAACAGGCTAAATGAACCAACACGATACATGCTGATCTCAAGAATTTGTGAGGACCCAGAAACACCTTCCTTAGTGATTATTATAAACAAGGTGGTTTGGGGCCAATAAAACATCATTCTAGAAGCAGGAAATGTTGAGAAATTGATATTCATAAAAATGACGACAAAGGCCTTTTTGTAAACAAACTATCTCCTTTAATTTGCGACAAAAAGAACACAGCAGCTGACAGAGATGAAGATTAAATGGACCGAGACTGACTATATCTTTCAGTCGACATGGCAATGAAAACTCATTTTGGGTACAGATGGGAATTTACCAATACAAGACAAATGATGGTATAAGGTAGAACAGGAGGTTGGTGAAAATAAAAGTTATAAATGGCAACACACCCATTATCTCCTGATGTAGCAATCGCAGCAGACACATTCCAACTGTCCATCTTAAAAAATTGGTTTTATCCCCAAAGATGGTCTCAGTATTTTCAGACAAATCATGTCAAATATACAGGTGACATCATCGGCGTACTACCCAAAAGCGAGGGCGAGCTAGAGAACGTGGGTAAAGACCCAGGATCACTAAAACCTACAGGGTTTGCTAGAATTGTTAGACGCTTGCAAGAATAGAAACCATGTTAGTGGTGGGGCCTTTCTGCTGACTTTGCTGAATATATAAACTGGCTTGATTTTTCAAAAAGTGACTGGTGACCGTGGGTGCCTCCAGTTTTGGGGGTCCAATCTGAAACACTATAAAGGGGCTTAATTTTCAGACAACCCTAAGAACCCCACCCTCTGAAAATCAGGCCCATTTAAGGTGCGTCAAGGCAAGCAGAAGCCAGACAAATTCTGATTAGAAACAAGGCACACATTTTTAACAGGGAAAGTGATTAACCATTGGAACAAGCTACTGAGTGAAGTGGCAGATTCTCCAGTGCTTGATATCATCAAATCAACACTGGATGCCTTTGTGGAAGAGATGCTTTAGCCAAACACCAGCTATTAGGATCAGTACAGAGATAACTGGGTGAAATTTAATTGTCTGTGTTATACAGGAGGTCAGACTAGAAGATCTAATGGCCCCTTCCGACCTCAAACTCTATCAATCAATAAGAAGGCCTGTCAATGAACTAAACCACAAATATAAGCCGGCCAAGCATTCAATAATGTTTAGCGGTTCTGTTCTTTCAGCCCCTGCACTGTCTCTCCACGACATCGTGATGAAAAGCAGGATTAATTGCGCAAGTTTAACATTTTCTGGACTGGACACGGATTTACTCCCCCCGCCAACCACCACTACAATACTGGACCAAAACAGACATGTAATCCTCAGTATCTAGCTTCCACCTGTTTTCACAAACACGCTCCATTTTCCCAGTCGTTTTGTCTGTAATTTTTAAAAGCACTCAATATTGGCCTAATTCTGCTCCCACTAAAGCCAATGGGAGTTTAAATAGACTTTACTGCGAGGAAACGTAAGCCAATGCAGCGCTGCCAACATTCATGGTTTTATCATAAGTCTTACAATATTTGTTTTCTTTCTTAGAGCCCCAGCTCCTGGAGTCATGTGATTACCCGAGAATCTCAGATTTCATTAGCCCTCATGGTTGCGAAGAAGAACTTGAAAATGTGACTCCAGTGCACTTAAAAATGCTCAAAAACCAGAAAGCCAAGAAAAAGAACCTAAAATTTATTACTTTTGTTAAATCTCATGATTTTTAAAACAATCCAATGATTTTGGGAGGGTCTGACTAGTGAGTTTTGAACACCTGAGATTGGCAAATGATACAATGCTAAATGATTTTGAAAATCTCACCCTTTATTATGTTTATTATGTTGTGATAATTGGGCCTACAGATGTATCCTAATTGTGAGCTCAACTGTGAGGAGTGAAAGTTCATAAAAATGTCACAATATCATGACAAAAGTTGATGGGAAAAGGTGCGAAGGGGAGACAGAAAGACTGAATTAGTTGAAACAAAAAGGCCTCCGGCTATAACTCAAGAACTGTGTTAAGATCATGTCTGGGTAAACAAGAAGAGTGTGGAACCAGAAATCAATGGACCACAGTTAGTGTTGGAAATTGGGCCTAATTCGTGGACAAAATGATGAGAGGATGGGCTATTCCATCCATCGCTCCCTTCTGAAGTCCTCATTAAAAAAACAAAGAGAGAGTGAGACAGACAGACTTGGGGAAAGCCAGCGATCTCTTAAAAGACAAGAGAAAGGGAAGGAGTGAGTTTCACCAACATGGCTGACAAGCCCACCATCTCCTGGGATCTCGGGAATCCGTGCAATACCCTTGTGCCTTCTTCATCCTAAACCTGAGAGATGCCCTGCCCCGGACCAGACTGGGCCACAGGATGGCACTGCCAACTCCACCAGTTCCAGCTAAATCCCAAACACCACCTGGGATGCGAAACTGTCTCTCTCTTCTGCCCCCATGTGTCCTTTTACTTCCCCCACCTTCTTTATTTTCTTTCCTCTTCCTTTTCCTTTCCTTTCTGTCTAGTAAGAGTCTGGCTTACCCAGCCAACACTGTAGATTTTGCCACATTGCTGTACATCTGTGACCAGAGAGGGAAATAACAGCAAAGCCTGAACCCAGCCCGATGCTGGTACGAGTTTGCCAGGTCTCAAAGTGGCAGATCAGACCACGTGCTGGGCCTGTGTTTTTCCAGCAGCGAAGGTTGCAAGTGAGAGATGACACCCGAGACAGAAGCTGCATTTTCTATCTCTGCCATTCTTTTCTCTCCCCTTTGTGTGCGTTTGTCTTGTTTGGTCTTCTAGAAAACAGGATCAGACTTTAACAACAGCAGCCGCGACAGCTCCAGCCTGCTTCAACTCACTACATCTCTTTTCCCCAAAAGGAAAGTTATTATTACTATCTTTAATACCATCTAAGACAGGAAAGTGGTGCGGGCCGAGGGACGTGTTGGCCTTCCTGCAGCCCTGGCAGGTAAACAAACCAGCCCGGCCCACCAGGGGCTTTCCCTGAACAAGTGGAAGCCCTAGTTTGAGAACCACTGATCTAAGAGACTGTCAAACAAGGGGGATTTCTTTCTAAAAAACTCCCCAGCTAAAGGGAAAGGGAACAGGGGATGCTGTTAAAAATGGGATGTTAATGGGGTGTTTGCCATGATACTAAGCAGGCTGAGATCTTTGTATTACTAAACCCCAAATCCTGTCTCAAACCATTTAGTGTTGGACCATTTCAGGGGCATGTTAACACCTTTGACTCTTTGGATCCATTTATTGCATCTAAACTAATACAACAGTAAGTATTGATTTAACACACATCTACAGAAGGATATCTAGGTGAGACAGTACAAAGCTGAAAAATACAAAATATACGTAGTCAAACCATGCGTCCAGTGCCCACGGAAAAACAACTCGCCGCATCGGTCTGAAGAACCTCTCCTTTCCATCAATCTACCTGACTGACAATATGAATCCCAGATTAAGCAGCTGTGTGGAAAAGCTGCCAACATTTCACACTGCTTTATACTTAAGAAAAACTGAGCTTTCTGCTTCAGAAAGAACCAATCTAGGGCTTGTAATAACTCGAAAGTTTGGTTGAAATGTTACACGCTTGAGCATTGCTTCCTATTCTTCTGTTGTTCCATTAAAGATAATGAGCTGGCAGAAGAGGGCATGGTTGTGGGTGGTGGAGATTTTGGGTGGTATTCTGAGTAATGTAATTGTTCATCTAAATCCCAATTAATCATAAGTAATTACTCTTAGGTTACTTCCTAGCTCTTCCAGTTTCGAGCTGTCAAGTAAATCAGAGCCAAGTTTGGAAGGCAGGGCACACATTTCCGTGTTGCACCCACAGGAAAAGGATAACGCTAATAATTAGACAATATCAGAGTTTAAGATCCCATCAGAGAAACGGAGCCGAGATTTGGCCCTATTTTAAACCCACGACTCCCACAGGAGGCATGCAGAAGTCTATTTACTGTACTCTCTAATGCAGGGGTAGGCAACCTTTCAGAAGTAGGGTGCCGAGTCTTCATTTATTCACTGTAATTTAAGGTTTTGCGTGCCAGTAATACATTTTAATGTTTTTAGAAGGTCTCTTTTATAAGTCTATAATTATATAACTAAACTATTGTTGTATGTAAAGTAAATAAGGTTTTTAAAATGTTTAAGAAGCTTCATTTAAAATTAAATTAAAATGCAGAGCCCCCCGGACCGGTGGCCAGGACCCGGGCAGTGTGAGTGCCACTGAAAACCAGCTCGCGTGCCGTCTTCGGCACACGTGCCATAGGTTGCCTACCCCTGCTAATGTCTTCCAGCAGTATTTGATAGAGGCTCGTACAATCACAGATCACCTGAGCATTCAGAGGGCCTAGGGTGGATGAGGGTAGAAGCAGGAGAAGAGCATTTGGCATTGTTATAACTTTAAATAAAGGCACACACAAAACAGCAGCTCGAAACTAGCTGGGAGAGGCCCGGGGTTGCCATGGCGGCCATGAGATTCCCAAGTTAGCCTTGAAGAGCCACAATCTATATGGGCATAGAAATCACACAGGATAATAAACCTGGCAGATGCCAATACCTAGCAGTAGGAAAGCCTGACAAGTTGAGAGAGGGAGTCTTGAGACCCAACGGGGCAGGCCCCTCTGATCGAAGTTCTGTCCCATGTAGGTACTTCAAACAGGGATCAAATCACTTCTCAGCCTTCTCTTGGTGAAGCTAAACTCATTGAGCTCCTGGAGTCTGCCACTCTAAAGCATGTTTTCTAATCGTCTAATGGTTCTTGTGGCTCTTCTCTGAACCCTCTCCCTCCTTGAGCTGTGGCTATCAGAACTGTGCACAGTCCCCAGCAGCAGTTGCACCAGTGCCAAATACAGAGGTAAAATAACCTCTGGCTTCTACTCAAATTTCCCCTCTTTACGCATCCCAGGACTGCATTTGCCCTTTTTGGCCACAGCGTCATACTGGGAGCTGGTGTTCAGCTGATTATCCACACACACCACAAGCCTTTCACAGCGTCACTGGGACCGTCTGAGTCACCGTGAAGGGGCCTTAAAAGCCCTGGCTCCTGCTCAGGGAGAATCCACAACCAACAGGCACTGCAGGAGATGGCCATAAGCCCTGGAGTAGGAGGCATTGCGAGGATGGAGCTGGAGGTGGGTGGGAAGGAGAGTAATGGGCGTGGGATGCCACAGGTAAGGCTATAGCATAGTGCAGCAGAGATTCCAGGCAGTACTGTGGCCCATGGGGCAGTCCAGTCAGGCCACTGTAATGTTGTCAGCCCCCCAGGAGCTTCTCCAGCCATGGGAGCTGCCCAAAACTGGCAGGGCACAAAGGTGGCTTACACCCATCTTAGCCCCTACCCCCTCCCAAGCTGTAATCTTTGTCTCTCTCCTCTTCTCCTGGCTTTGACTTGGTTGCTACATCCCCAGGAGTGTTGAAACAGGTACATTAATCTCTGGGAGCAAAGCTGGGGTTTGCCAGAGTTGACCATGCTGTTCATCTGGGGGCGTCCTCTTCTATACAAATGACATCAATGAAAGAATCAACAGTATTAGGAGAAGTAACGAGCACACAGAACGAGCAGCAAATGCAAGCCAAAAAGCTGTGGTCGTGCTTTGTAAACAACACAACGCGGCAGTGAATTGCTGTTTTGACAGATGTGTAATATGCCATTTGGCTCAGAGTCGATATTTGTGGTCATTTGAAGAAACAATTAGATGGCATCTGGGAGAATTGGAATATTAAAAAGGGAATTAATCTTAAAAGAACTCAGTGACCTTCACTGACTTCCAAAGGAAAAAAATGTGGTATGGATTTTCCAAGCCTGTGTGCATTAGTTATTGCTTCATTCCCCAGGTATCTCATCTTTTCCTTTTCTTTTCTTTTCCCCACATAAAGTGCAGATCAGATGGGATAGACAGACAGATGGGCAGTGTGTGTGTACACACTTACATGGGATTTGGTCTTACAATTTGTTGCCAACTTGATTTTAACCTTACGGATATTGGCGATCTAACATCATTCGGCCTAATTTTTTTTTCAAACAGTACCTCACACACACCGCCTAATACTCACCCTGCTCAACAGCTCCTCACTGCTGTTAAAATCAAATCAGATTTTTATTACATTAACAGTCTCTCAATTTAATTTCTTTTTAAACAATTAATGCATCAATAGCCAAATTAGCGGTGTGCTCTAATGGAGTTAGACTGTCGGGACAGGGCTTCTGGGTTCTAGTTTCATTTCTGCCACTGACCTACTATATGACCTTGTACAAGTCATTTCACCTCTGTGCTTCTGTTTCCCTTTTCTCCCTCCTACATTTAGACTGTAAGCTCTTCAGAGCTCTCCTATTGTATGTAGCACAATGGGGCTTCGATCTTGGTTGAGATCTCTAGGTGCTACTGTAATAAAAGTAATAAAAGCACCAACTGGTAAAAAAAAAAGAAGTCGAAGGCCTGGTACAGCTTACGTTACAACTATTGTTTGCATGCATATTTAAATGTATTTTGCAATGCAACATGCCTGCAGATAAAATTCATGACAACTGTCTATGTCTTGTTGGCTGGTAAACCACTCTGCATCCCTCCACGCCAAAACAAACAGGGATATAATGGCAAATGATCCATACTGAAGGGATAGGGTTTAGCTTCCATCATCCCTTTTATATTATTCCTTTTCCTGTATATATGGTAGCTAATCTGGCACTGGTTGGGCTGGTGACCACTTATAACTGCTATGACTACTAATGATTTATGCAACTGCACATGCATCTACTGGTACCCTCTCCTCTAGTCCCCTGCCCCAATCCCCTCTTACCTGTTTATTCACTTCCTGTATATTATCTGAATCTTACATGGTGAGGTCTCTGGGGTAAGAACTGCCTTTGCATTATTTGTCTGTACAAAGCATCCTGAACCCTTTGCATTCCTTACCAGCTACGGCTATAGAAATACAGTAACTCCTCACCTAAAGTCGTCCTGGTTAACGTTGTTTCGTGGTTACGTTGCTGATCAATTAGGGAACAGGCTCGTTTAAAGTTGCGCAATGCTCCCTTCTAACGTCATTTGGCAGCCGCCTGCTTTATCCACGGCTTGCAGGAAGAGCAGCCCGTTGTAGCTCGCTGGTGGGGGCTTGCAACCAGGGTGGACCGGCAGCCCCCTATCAGCTCCCCGCTTCCCTAAGTTCCCTGTGCAGCAGCTGCCCAGCAGGCTAGCAATTGCAGCTGTCCCTCCCCACATTGCCATGTGCTGCTCCTGCCCTCTGCCTTGGAGCTGCTCCCAGAGACTCCTGCTTGCTGTGCAGGGAGGGAAGGAAGAGGGGGGCTAATGTCAGGGTGTCTCTCTCCTCCCTGCTCCTGAACCCCGCTTACCCCATCTTCCACAGAGCAGGGCGGACACACAACAGGGCTCAGCACAGAGGGAGCTTGCAACAGCTGCGGTCTCAGCAAGTGGATCTAATTAACAAGGCCGTGTACTTAAAGGGGAAATGTGCATATCTCCCTCCATTCCTGCTGCCTTGTAGAGTGAGAGAGTAAACTCTTGAGGGCTCAGCCAATTGCTAGTTCATCATTTAGCAGTAAGGGAAATATCCCACCCTCTGACTCCTCCACCTCAACCAAGCTTCACAATCATCTGTGTACCAGTATTAAATTGATTGTTTAAAACTTATACTGTGTGTGTGTGTGTATATATATATATATATATAATATAGTCTTTTGTCTGGTGAAAAAAAATTTCCCTGGAACATTACCCCCTCATTTACATTCATTCTTATGGGGAAATTGGATTCGCTTAACATCGTTTCACTTGAAGCTGCATTTTTCAGGAACAGAACTACAACGTTAAGTGAGGAGTTACTGTAACCACAATAAATATAGTATGGAGAGGCTATGTGGGTCTCTAGAAACGATCAAGGAAAATTTGGAATAATGGGATTCTTGGGAGCCAATTGTGATTTTTTTTCATATATTCACCTTTCATACCAAAGGGAAAGAAAATGGGCATTTGATGTAGATCCTCTTAAGACAGTCTGTGTCAATGCACAATGAAAAAAACACTGTGGTGAGGTCATAAAAGCAGCAGGTAATAATTAGTGCATTTCACACACATATATGATAAATGGGACTTTGGCTTTCCCCATCAGAAAGCAGAAAAAAGTCCAGTCCATTTGCTCTGTCTAGGGTGTAAGTGGGTCTCCAGCATGTTTGCAATCTACTGATTTGCAATCCACTCTGCATGAGCCCAGTTAATTAACACTTAAAGGAAACAGGAACACACTGTTGTAAATCTAACCGTTCTCTGTAATCCCACTTTCCATCCAGGACTGTTTATTTATGATGTACTGTTGGACAATATTGATTAGTGATCACATCCTCATGACTTTGAGTCTGGCGTTGAAATTGCACTTGAATATGAGAATGCACATTTCACGTTCTGATGCACGTACGCATAGAGACTTGAAAATTCATTCTTCACAGGCAGCACTCACGTGAACTTGTAACAAAAAAGTATTGAATCACATCATATTTTTCTCTGATTGCTGCTGGTTTGCAGCTCACGGTAATGAAGAAGACTGTATTAGAACTAAATCGCAGAGAATGCTGAGGTATAGGGGTAGTGCTATGAAAAAAAGTTCCTAGTACATCATCAAAACATTCACGTTTGGTGGCAAGGGTTGTGTATTTTTTTTTCCTAACATCACTGATCACCAAAGATCTGGAATTCTCTTACCGATTAGATCCTGCAATCAAGATCATAAAAAATGGGTGCCTAGAATTAAGATCATGGCCTGGATTTTCAGAAATGCTCACAATGGGAGCTACTGGGTGCTGAGCTCCTTTGAGAATCTGGTCCCCTAAGTCTGTATTTTGAGCACCGAAAGAAATGCTGAATTTTTCAGCAACCTGGTGGCCTCCTTGGAAGACTATGGTCAATTTCACTTCTCGGCAGAAAGTAAAATTGACAGGAGCCTTCCAGCCCCTTGGTGTTCAGCCTCAGAGGTGGAGGAAAAGGCAGAGAGCCAGGGCTCAGCAACTCCCCTGGAAAGCTTTAGTTAATTTCACTGCAGGAAGGAAGCAAAATTGACAAGAACTTTCCAGGTGGGCAGCTGGGGAACCATCATCAAGATTTTTCCAATGGAAAATGTTTGGTTTTGTACTTGACATCGTAAAATCGCTCAGACAAAGAATTTAAACAGTGCTATGCACCCAGCCATTCCCACTGGTTTCAATAGGATCTGCTAGGCACTCCTCATTAATGTAGGTGCCTGGAAAAAAATGGAGGGCTGGAATTTTCAGATGATTCTGAGTGAGTTACGTACCCAAGTCCCAATTAAATTGGCACCCGTTCGTTAAAATCTCTGCCTCTCTTTGTGAGAGGGATGTGTAGGGCTTGAAAGGGACCTCAAGAAGTCATCAAGTTCAGCCCCTTACAATGAGGCAGGACCAAGTAAACCTAGACTACCCCAGACAGGTGTGTTGTCCAACCTGTTCTTAACCCCTCCCCCCTGTCGCCCGCATGATGGAGAGTCCACAACCTCCCTTGGAAGCCTATTCCAGAACTTAACTAGCCTTGTAGTTAGAAAGTTGTCGGGTTTTTTTACTCTTAATCTTCCTTGATGCAGACTACGATCATTATATCTTGTCCTACCCTCAGTGGATCACAGTCTTCTTTATAAACAGCCCTTAACATATTTGAAGACTGTTATTAGGTCCCTCTTCAGTCTTCTGTTAAACACACTCAGTTTTTTTTAATCTTTCCACGTAGATCAGGCTTTCTAAAACTTATCATGTTTGTTGGTGTCCTCTGGGCTCTCTCTATACCATCTATACCATCTTTCCTAAAGTTGGTGCCCAGAACTGGACACAGTACTCCAGTTAAAGCTTCATCAGTGCCGAGTACAGCAGGACAGTTACCTCCCATGTCTTGCATATGACATTCTTTTTAATACACCCCAGAATCATAGGACTCGAGAGGTCATCTAGTCTAATCCCCTGCGCTCCTGGCAGGACTAAGTATTATCTAGACCATCCCTGACATTGTCTGACCTGCTCTTAAAAACCTCCAGTGACAGAAATTCCACAACTTCCCTTGGCAGTTTCTTCCAGTGCTTAACTACCTTGACAGTTAGAAAGTTTTTCCTAACGTCCAACCTAAACCGACCTTGCTGCAATTTAAGCCCATTGCTTCTTGTCCTATCCTCCGAGGTTAACAAGAACATTTTTCTCCCTTCTCCTTGTAACAAACTTTTATGTACTTGAAACTGTTATGTCCCACCTCAGTCTTCTCTTCTCCAGATTAAACACACCCAATTTTTTCAGACTTCCTCATAGGTCATGTTTTCTAGACCTTTCATCATTTTTGTTGCTCTCCTCTGAACTTTCTCCAATTTGTCCACATCTTTCCTGAAATGTGGCACCCAGAACTGGACACAATACTCCAGTTGAGACCTAATCAGCGCGGAGTAGAGCAGAATTACTATTTCTCATGTCTTGCTTACAACACTCCTGCTAATACATCCCAGAATGATGTTCGCTTTTTTTTGCAACAGTGTTACACTATTGACTCATATTTAGCTTGTGGTTCACTATGACCCCCAGATCTCTTTCCACAGTACTTCTTCCTAGGCAGTCATTTTCCATTTTGTATATGTGCAACTGATCGTTCCTTCCTAAGTGGACTACTTTGCATTTGTCCTTATTGAATTTCATCCTATTAACTTCAGACAATTTCTCCAGTTTGTCCAGATCATTTTGAATTTTAATCATATCCTTCAAAGCACTTGCAACCCCTCCCAGCTTGGTATCGTCCACAAACTTTATAAATGTACTCTCTATGCCATTATCTAAATCACTGATAAAGATATTGAACAGAACCAGGCCCAGAACTGATCCCTGCGGGACCCTACTCGATATGCCCTTCCAGCTTGTCTGAGAACCACTGGTCCGTTCCCAGAGAGTAGGTGTTTCCAGACAATCATGCACCCACCTTATAGTAGCTCCATCTAGGTTATATTTCCCTAGTTTGTTTATGAGAAGGTCATGCGAGACAGTATCAAAAGCCCTACTAAAGTCAAGATATACCACATTCACTGCTTCCCCCATAGCAAAAGGCTTGTTACCCTGTCAAAGAAAGCTATTAGGTTGGTTTGACATGGCTTGATATTAGCCTTTTTCACAACTACATCACATTGTTGACTCATATTCGATTTGTGATCCATTATAACCCGCAGACCTTCTTCAGAAGTACTACCCTCTAGCCAGTTATTCCCCATTTCGTAGCTGTGCATTTGATTTTTCCTCCCTACGCGAAGTACTTTGCTCTTACTGAATTTCATTTTGTTGGTGTCACACCAGTTTTCTAATCTGTCAAGGTCGCTTTGAATTCTGTGATGATGACATGATCCTCTTCACAGCAGCTAATTAAGATGTCACAAACACATGGCATTACGGGCTAAATTCATCCCTACTGCAACTGCTTTAAAGTCCTTTGAAACTACTGGGTGCTCAGCACTTCTGAAAGTCATGCCAAACGTTAATTTCCCTAAATACAGATTTAGGAGACATCAGTCACACAAGTGTGAAAATATCAGTCTCACTTTTGATTGTAGCCAAAACTTTCTGTGAGCCCCTGAGACTTCTTTGCAATAAGTCATGAACTTATATCTTCTGTTTCTCCATTGTTAAGACATTCTATGCACAAAGGAACCAGCTGATATTTGGCCTTGTAGCAACAATGAAGGAGAATATGAATTGACAGAACCCAAATCAGCATGCAGGGTAAAATTCACCTCCATGTGCTGTACACGCAGCTTAAGTGGTGCACAGGTCTCTGTCTGGACCCTCTGCACTGGGGTGAATTTCACCCCAAGTCTTGGAGTACGTCTACACAGCAGCGGGGGCCTAAAAACAGCAGCGTAGCTGCTGCGGCACCATGGGCAGCAGGTGCTATGGGTGTCAGATGGCCTTGTGCTCAGGGCAGCAGCCCCACCTGCCATTCATGCTGCCCCAGCACCACTTCTCTTCTGATGGCACCAGCTTAATCAGAGCTAGTGCAGGTATGACTCCTCAAGCTGGAAAAAATGACACCTCCAGCTCAAATGTAGACGTCTTCGGTGGCTCTATGCTCCTATATCCCAGTACTCAAACCTCTCCCCGCTTCATTGATAGCTCCCCACTACTTGTTTCAAGATCCCCTATCTTGTAATTTAAGGCATCTCCGTCTGATTTCCATCTCTTTTGCTGAAGGCAGAATCCCAAGCTCCGTCCCACATCTACCCTGAGAAATGCCCTCAACTGCTTTCTATTCCGAGTTGCAGCTGTCTCTACCGTGAAATCCTCTTTTGCTCTAGCTTCATAGAATCATAGAATACCAGGGTTGGAAGGGGCCTCAGGAGGTCATCTAGTCCAACCCCCTGCTCAAAGCAGGACCAATCCCCAGACAGATTTTTGCCCAAGATCCCTAAATGACCCCCTCAAGGATTGCACTCACAACCCTGGGTTTAGCAGACCAATGCTCAAACCACTGAGCTATCCCCCCCTCCTTCGTCTTCTGTTCCTCTCTCCCTTGTGGTCTGGTTCACTCTCCAGATTGCTTTTGCCCCACCTATAATCCAAGACATTCTACAGCTGAGCCAGCACGTGAAATTGGAAGCCTGTGGAACATTCATTTGTTTTAAGTTAAAGGAACCCAAAGAAATATCAGGAAAAGAAACAGGTCCGATTTTTTAGAAGGGAGCAATATCAAAGGTTTTCTCTACAAATGGCACAGAATCTTTTACTGTCAAAATTGTGTAGAAATGTTACTTTTCTCTTGAAGAGATTCTGGGGCAAATGTGGAGGCTAAATTCAATTGATATGATCTTTTGAGCGGAAATCAGTGCAACCTTAGCTATGGAGCCATTAACAGCAACTGCAGAGTATGTACATGCATGCACAGATGGGCTGACAGACAAGACGAC
Source organism: Malaclemys terrapin pileata (assembly GCF_027887155.1). Lineage (NCBI taxonomy): Eukaryota > Metazoa > Chordata > Testudines > Emydidae > Malaclemys > Malaclemys terrapin. Next base: position 136,003,433 of record NC_071509.1, on the reverse strand, counting down.
AAATCTACACCTAGAAGACAGACACCACACACGTAGATAGATAGGTGCGTAGGTAGAGATACATGCATTCAGGAGAGAGTTTGTTTAATACTTTGCTCACATGCACTAATGAAGTCTCAATTTCAGGGCCTCACTGGGATGTCAGTCTCAAACTGACAAGAACACTGTCACATAAAAGAAACATTTTAATTTCATGTGTGCTAGGAACCTGTCAATTTTCAAACATCTCCATCTCTTCTCTCTCTCAAGATTTGTCCTCTGAGAATATAACTCAACAGCAACGGGCAAACCTGAAACTAGAAAGAAAACTTGCCAGGAAAATATAAAAATCTTTAAAGGTTGTGTTGAATTACACTTCTGTGGTGTGGTTTCCTTTGAAGAGAAAGGAATCCTGCTTAGCTGCCCAGAAAAAAAAGGCATGGGTCAGATCCTGTTACCCTTTACTCACCTTGAACAACACTTTACTCCATAGGTAGTCCTGTTGATGTCAATGGTACCACGTGCTGTGGGGAAGGGGGATCAGAATCTGGCCTCAAATAATGAAACCAGGCAAGATCACGGCTTTGAATATGTATGTGCTGTGGCTACGTACGTTGGTGGGTTTGCTGCTTCCCCCTAAGCTTTTGTTCCTTAAATATTTTCCAAAATGGTCTGTCTGCATGCAGAGACACACACAGTGCCTTTTCTTGTCTGGGAGGGTAACACGGGCAGTAACTGGGAAGGGGGTAGGAGGGACAGGGCTGGGAGATGGAGGAATAGAAGCAGAAAGGGACAGTGAGACAGGCTAGCAGGATCTGTAACCATTACAGCGCTGGTTCTCAACCAGGGGTACGCATACCCTTGGGGGTACGCAGAGGTCTTCCAGGGAGCACATCAACTCACCTAGATATTTGCCTAGTTTTTCAGCAGGCTACATAAAAAGCACTAGCAAAGTCAGTACAAACTAAAATTTCATACAGACAATGACTTGTTTATACTGCTCTATAAAGATACACTGAAATGTAAGTACAATATTTATATTCCAATTGATTTATGTTATAATTCTATGGTAACAATGAGAAAGTCAGCAATGTGTCAGTGTTAGCATGTGGTGACACTTTTGTATTTTTATGTCTGATTTTGTAAGTGAGGGGAAACTTGGGGGTACGCAAGACAAATCAGATGCCTGAAAGGGGTACGGTCGTCTGGAAAGGCTGAGAGCCACTGGCCTACAGTACAGTCCCCAGGAACCTGGAATCTCAGCATTCCTCTGCTCTCAGCAAATAGCTGTGAAACCCATTAGCAAAACGGGTACCTTATCTCCCTCTAGTGACTAGCCCACACATAGAGGATGACAACCTACTAGCGCTGTCAGTTACTTTGTTAGCTCAAGCAAGCATCTAAAGTTTCGAACCTTGTTGGTGAACAACACCAATATGGTGCCACGTGATGGAATTTTGGCTGTTTCCGTTTGCTCTTTTAAAAACCTACATACAGAAAACTATGTTAAAAGAACGCTAAGGTTGCGAAGTGAAGGACTCAGAAATAAGGAAATGCCAGAATTAAGGGTGCCCTGGCAGTCGACAGTAGTCAAAACTTGCCTTGACTTCAATGGTAATTTGCCTGAGTAGGAACTGTAGGATCAAGCCCATTTAGTTATCTCATTGTAGGTTACATTTCCAGGTGTACACATGTACCTAAGGGCAGGAAGTGGCAGGTGCTTTGTGAGCATTCACATCTTCAGAAGACAAATGTGGGAAAAAACCATCTGAGAATGAACACCTAGGTAGATGGATATGTCTACTGTTGTACTTGTATGGTCCCCCAGGACTGGAGTGTCTGAGTACTCACAATTCCCCTGTGAGGTAGGGCAGTGGTGTTACCCCCATTTTACAGAAGGGGAATGGAGACACATGGTATATTAACGGACATATCTAGGGTAACATAGGCAGTCTCTGGCTTATCCATGACTTGAACCAAGTCACTTCATCCCAATCCAAATTCTGCACCTTGTCTATTAGACCCTTCTCCCTTCCTTTATGGGTGGAGGTGCATGAAAGGATCTGTGTCAAGCTGTAGGCAACAGCATGTGCTCTGTGTAACTGATTGCACCAGAGCATAGGCCCAGGTGTTGGAATTCAAATAGTAAAAGAGCTGACTGTGACGAAGCACAGATGTTTCAGCATAAAATGGATAAAAAAGTAAAAAAAAGAAAAATGGCACCAAACACATTAATGAAAACCATTATTTTTCAAGGAATTTGTGATTTTTAGAGCCAGCAATCAACAACGCTTTTCTAAATTACTGAGCTATCTTGTGATTCTCTCCACACTTTGAACATGCTCCAGCAAAGATCTTAGTAATAACGTAGCCTATTATTTTTATAACTTCCTGTGAAAAGAATGGCTCAGAGCCTTCCCAAACTATAATCACCCTGCCATCAGAGACTCCAGTCTGTGCTAAAAAAGTCAAGGAAACCAAGTCATTCCATCTCTCTGCAATGCATTCTGGTACATAGACGAATCAGCTTCCAAGCCACAATTAGAACACTGCCTCTATCCATCTAGAAAGGACATTGGTCTTCATCTATCTCTTAGGGCTAGATTCGGACATGAGGTCCAGCCCGGAGCACGGAGTGGCACGTCACCTACCCCACCCTGAGGTAGGCACTGTGTCTGGGAGGCACCGCCCCGGCTAGTAATTAGATAATTTTTTCACTTGACCAGAGCTCGGAGAGCCGGGAAGCTATTCTACCCATCCTTGCCCCAGCACTGGCTCTGTCACACTGAGTAAATGAGGTGGGGCGTTGAGAGAAGTTTTCAACTGCTCCTTGCCCATCCCTGCCCACGCGCTCCAGCGAAGGGGTGGCTGGGTAAATAGCCTCATTTCCTTTGAGAGAGGAGGGATGGTCTGGTAGTTAAGGCACTGGATGGGGACTGAGGAAACTGAGGTGATTTTAGGCAAGTCACTAAATCTACCGTGGGTCTCATTCCCTCAGCTGGGAAATGGGGGTAATAGTGCTTCCCTACCTCACAGGGATGCTGTGAGGATCAAATCCATGAATGGTTGTAACATGCTCAACTACCATGGTGATGAGGGTCAAAGAAGTTCCTAAATAGATGTTTAGACCCAATATCTGGGTCACCTGTGCAGGGACAGAAGGAGAGTTACTCCCAAATGTGGGCACATATTTTTATTCTTGATAGAGCTTAGGAGCCCAAATCATGGGCCAAACATTGTACTAGAGACTGATCAAATGTTTACAACAGTCAAAGTTGATTACGGATATACGGTGAAATATTTGCAGTGGTTTAGTTTATGTAGGGGGTTCAGATTACCCCAAGTAGCGTTGTGAACCAATGGCCTGCCCTTGCACCTCTGGGAACATAGTCAGAGTCCCCGCTGAGCTCTTGGGCGAAAAGTTTAGTGTTCTCCACGGCTCTCCTTGTTGACTGCCAGCATAATACAGCCATCAGAACTATTAACCTCCTCTCTCTCCCCTCAAACAGTAATTGTCTGAAGGCTGCAGGACTGTACTAAGGGATAGTCTGTCTGGGGCCAGCGGCAAGTGATTGATAGACACTGAGACGCGGTTGTATGCCTAATGGAAATGTTAAACCAAACATTACTGCGGTCAAGATAAGTGATTGGCTAGTTAAATGGCAACAAAGTTTTTAAGATCCTGTGAATCAATACTTTAACTAATTGGTAACTTAATTACTGTCTGTCATCTTTCCCCAAAGTACTCACGTTTAAATGTCATCCGAGTTATTTGGCTGCCTTGTAAGAAACAAATTTGAGCCCAACATTTCCCCATTTTTAACTTCACAGATGTAGAGGCAGCCCTTCCCTTTGTATAAACACATTCCTCTTGTTCCCAGGATACATTTCTCTTCTAAAGTAATTGTTAAGACTTTAGCAACACGATGATCTAAGAGGAAAAGGGAGGGGGGAAAAACAATAGTGCTGGCTCACTCTGGGTGAAGAACAAAGTGTTATTGTGATTCTCTGAAAACCTGACGGGACCATGAAGTGTCAAGGAATTGCAGAGTGCGGGCACGATCTAATGCAGAGGTGGGCAAGCTACAAACTATACCATCCAACCCGGCCCTTGAGCTAGCCCCCGGCACCTCCCCTGTTGTCCCCCCCAGCCTCAGCTCACCATGTCGTCAGTGATCTGGGCGGCAGGGCTGCAAGCTCCTGCCAGGCAGCGCGACGGCGTGGCTGGCTCCAGGCAGAGCGGCAGCATGGCTAGCTTCGGGCAGGCGGCCCGGCTGCCAGACATGCTGCTCTGAGCGGCATGGGAAGGGGGTGGGGAGTGGGGGCTTGGATAAGGGGCAGGGAGTCCTGGAGGGAAGTCAGAAGACAGGGAGCAGGTGGCGGTTGAATGGGGCAGAGTTTGGGGGAGGTGGTCAGGGGACGGGGAATGGGGGCGTTGGATGGGGGTGGGGTCCTGGGAGGGGCCGGTCAGGGGACAAGGAGCAGGGGGGTTGGGAGGTTCTGAGGGGGGGAGTTAGGGGGCGGGAAGTGGGAGGGGGCGGATAGGGGGCAGAGGCCAGGCTGTTTGGGGAGGCACAGACTTCCCTATCCGGCCCTCCATACAGTTTTGCAACCCCGATGTGCCCCTCGGGCCAGAAAGTTTGCCCACCCCTGACATAATGGAATGTTTGCATCATGATCTATGGTCAACCGCTTTGCAGTACAGTGAAACCATATTGGCTAAGCGAAAGCACAGGCCAGTGTGTAACACAGTCTTGTTCTGCCCAAGGTCAGATTATTACGTGGGTTTTGATTAACGTGCAAAACACAATCAAATTACCTGACTCAGTGCCCAGCTCTGACGTTCCTTAAAGGAAGACGTGCTCATTAAATGGAAGCAATCCACCTTGGAAGGTCAAAGCTGACTTTGAAAACAATTACACCAAGACTCAAGAGCTTGAGAAAGTGATGCAAGTTCTGAATATTCAAGATAGAAAACAAGAGGAGTTTCTGGAATGGACTAGATACTTATACATTTCCCTATCGCTGTAGTATTTCAGTGCCTCACCATTATTAATGCATTTTATCCTCACAACAACCCTATGAAATACGGATGTATTATTGCCATCTGAGACCCAGGGTAGATTAAGTGACTTTCCCAAGGACACACAAGAAATCTGTACTGAGCCAGGAATTGTACTGAGGTCTCTTGAATCCATGTCCAGTGCCCTAGATGTACTTGTAATGGGCCATTTATAACTTGGGGAGTTAGAGAAGTGAATGAAACTCAGGTCATCCCTGTTCCTAGCTGCGCTATGGAGAGGTT